>NW_009954241.1:867457-918418 GCF_000747805.2 Chaetura pelagica
AGGAAGGAAGGCAGGAAGGAAGGAAGGCAGGAAGGAAGAAAATATTTTTCCTGTGCTTCACTCTGTACTGTGGCTCTCTTAAAAACACTGGATTTCCTCTGCAAGTGCAGGATATACACCCAAATGCTGAATATACACCCAAAATGATAATACTTTTAAAAACAGCTTTGAAAATTTGTATGCTAAAAGAAATAATGGTTTAGAAATACTAGACATTGAGCAATTTCTTACAAGTTTAGCAGTCACCTATAGAAGTGAAAAGCATTAAGACAGTAAAAAGGTCTCAGATCTTTCTACCTGCAACCCAAAAATTCAGAATTTTCCCAGCTCTTGCCTATATATCTGAAGTTAAGCACAGCAAAGCTAAGTATCTTAATGCCATATATCACAGGACTACCCAAAACAAGTGTGGGTTTCAGTTTACTTCTTCCAGTTATTACAAAAAGTTAGCTCTATAATTGATTGTTCAGAATTAAAATAAAAAGCATTTTGTCAAAACAAGCAGCGTAAATAAAGACATTTCATAACCTAGTTAGACACATCTCATCTTTCCCACATGCTAGTTTATTAACTTTTCTCCAGAAGGATAAAGTGATTAGCTTAGACAGTTGAAGCAGAGATCAAAAGGAGCACTTTTCCATGTAGATCATTCCCTGAGAATATGCTACATATTTCCAAAACAGTTACATCTCCATATTATTAACACAATTTAGAATTAGGATGATTTACTAATCTCAGAAAAATAATGAGGAGAAAAAATTTCTTCACATGCAGAAAACAAAATACAGAAGTAAATTACAATGCATCTTGGTTAGCAACTAGAAACTAAGCAATAATGAAAGTAAATTCTGCATCATAGTTATTGGATAATACGTAACAAGGCACAATAAACATAACGCTTGCATTCTGCAGTAGTAGATATTTTCAAGTGGTCTTCAACAACAGCTAATCCAGCCAACAGCCCAAGACTGATCCGAGTTAATTATGACAGTAACCTTCAGAAGAAAAGACAGCTAACTCAGTGCTGTCTAAGAAAAAAAAAATAAATTGCCATTACCAAGGTCCTGAAGAGCAGACACTGGATTCAGCTTGAGATTAAGACTTGTAAACATAGGTGTTCACATGTGCATTAGATACATTAACACCTATATGTTAATCAAGAGTATTCTAGCTGATACAGTCAATGAAACCTTCAGGGCTACTCAGTTGACCAACCAGTCAGCATTTCATTTTACCTGACACAAAACACTCCTTATGCTCCACTGACTACTGCCTGGATCTCCACTGACTGTGAAAGAAATTTAGGAACACATATAAAACCACCTACTTATAGGCACACAACTGTAAGTTCTTTAACTTGAAATTAGATCCCTCTCACAGTTGCAAGTTACACATCTGTAGATAACTAAGGGCCAACTTCTCAAACTCGGAAAAGAATCAATGTCCATAGTTTGTCTGATGCTGTGCTTCAAAATTTGCAGGTTACTTTTCAAAGGAAGTTTTGGAATGTAGCACAACCGTCCCCCAAAAATCTCCAGAAGAACCAGATGTCAAACATAAGAACAGTTGAGGTCAGAGTCTTTAGCACAAAGGTAGAAATACTTTTCATGGCAATAGCGTTTTCTCAACAGGACCCACTCACAGCCTACTCCCTTTGGATGATTCTTGTTGGTATTTGTAACCTTCTGGCAGGAATCCACGCAAGGTGTCATAAGACTCTCATTTAAGAGCATGAGAAATCCCATGTAATCTTGAAAGCGTAACTGATTTTAATCTTATGATAAGGTCAGTTCAATGAATGAGTATCTTGCAACTCAAGCTAGACTTTGCTTAAACCCTTTGAATATTAAAAAAAAATAAAAATTTCATTCTTGTGAGATCAGCAGCACTAGCTTTGAGAAAATACAGTACATAAGTTTTACATATACATCCTTATTCCCTACCAGCACAAAGAGAGCATTACATGCATTTAGTACAAGAAAGTGGTTCCTCTGAATATCACAAAAGGTCTGTCTTTTCTGTTTCTGAACCACCACCACCACTGCCAAAGACATGGCAGAAAAAAAAATACAAGAAGGGTCAAAAAGAGGCCAAACTCATATACTGCTTTAATCATGTTTCTGATCATGATTGCACCATTTCTTTGAGAAAGACAAACTTACAAGATTAACCTGTTTACAGAAGTTGCTTTCTCATTCATATTTGTCAGCCGCTGGCTCATGTAATCAGAATTGTTTTTATCCCCTTCCAAAATAGGAAGTAACCAGAGGTGTACAAGCTTTCTTATAGTTTATTAAGAGACTTAAAAAAGTTGATCTTTCAAGGCAGTTGACAAATTCAAAACACACCAACGTGCTCAAAAACAAAGAAAGGAAAAATAGCTCCCTATTGCCCTCGTTCAAAAAAGCACCACTTTTACACTTCCAAGGAACATCCAAGACATTTCCATTGTAGCTAAAGAAAGATGAAGCAAAGCAGACCTCCTGAATCAGAGAATATGCCTATTACTCACTTGGATGTGGGTCACTTTAAAGTTAACAGCCTGGACATTGAGAAAAATCTGTTGTTCAGCATGGATTCTTCATTAGTTTCCTTGATGCCCATTGGGTAACCAGACAGAACTCAACTGGACATTCTACTTCTGGTCATTCCTGGATATTCTGGTCAAGCTTCACTTCTGTTGTGAAGGAAATAACAATAATCCCAAAGATCCAGGGCCCTTGTTTGTGCTACATCTTCTTCAGGATCATTTGGTTTGATTCTTAAACAAATTTTAAAGTCTACATACAACTACCCACCTTGATGCATTTTCTACAGAGATACAAAAATCTTCAACTGAGAATTCTGGAGCCTCAAAAACAGAAATAAAAAAAGAACTCTGTAGCAAGCTTCCCAGTTGTCAGTATTTCCAAAGCTATTCTTCAGATTCCATGTCTTCTACAGACAGAATTGTTGAATTGAATGATTAACTATTCTCAGCCAATTAATATACTAAGCATTCCATGTGGAGTCCTTCTAAAATTGTTCAAGTGTCATTATAAACAGACAGCAGCAGTGACCTAGTTGTGCATTTAGTTATCTCTAAAATGAAGTTGCATTTCTGCAAAGAGATATCTTTTGAAAGCAAAACACGATACAACCTGATTTCCAATGCTTTAATCTAATAAAGGCTTTGGTTTTGCTTTGTACCAAAGGGATTTATATTTGTGATCATTATTCTAATGTAGGAACGTCTACAGCCAGTTTGCTTTAAAACACCATTATCTTTGTCCTGATGGAAAAGGGTTCACTTAAGAAGAGTTATGGGTGACTACTATCCTAAAGATGAAATAATAAGACTTCAAGGGTGCATCTCAAAGTAATTTTGTTACTCAAATCAGCACCAAAAAGAAAATGAAACTGAATTTTAAACACAATTCCATGATCTATTAAGCACTAAATTTAATTCTTAAACTAACAGGGGAATATGTAAATTGTTTCAGACTAAGCACAGTTTATAGATTTTTTTGTTTAATAAAACACTGATAGAAACACCACTTCGTACAGAACCCCAATCATCTTCAGCTACACCAAGTTCCTGCCATAGCTTTCAAAATAATACATCAAAGAGAACCATTACTTTCCAGACACTGAAAAATATGGATTACAGCCATATATTATATTTAGTCACTTCTATTCAAATAATAAGTATCAGCTAAAGTGTCAGTGCAAATTCACTTCAGAATTCCTGTTCAGAATTAGTCTAGCCTGGCAACAAAGCTTTCTATTAATTTAGTGTAAATGTATCTTTATAGAAATAAATAAAAACAGTAAATCACAAAGCAATTGACCTAAAACTCATTCATCAGATTATTAAATTATAAATATCAACATACAAAACACAAACAATCTGCTTGCATACTTTAAAGAATCCTAGTTTTCATACCCATGAACAAAATGTAATCTTATGCTGTTCCCTGGAGCTCGCTCTCGTCTCTTGGAAGCTGCACTTTTTCTTTTTTCTTTGCATTGTTCTTTAAGTTGAGGTAGATCTTCTTTGTAAACCTTCAAGAAAGAGCACACTTAAATGAAGAGATTCTACAGGAAAAGCATGTTTCTGAGAATTCAGAAACAGTTATCATCTCCTAAAAATGTTACACAGACACCAGTGAAAAAACTCTTGGGTAACCGTAGGTAGTTGTTGTATAGTGCAACTTGTTTCTAAATTCTAACCAAAACTCTTATAGAACATGTTAGGAACACATGTAATAATTATTTTTCATTATTGGATTTTAATATTTTAAATGCATCAGATAGTAACAATTCTAAAGGTTTTGGTCAGTTCCTGCTCAGCTCTCAGTCTCCCCAGTTTTCAGATTTCTTCATAAAAGACCATTTTACACCCTGGGAAGCATTCCAGCTGCCATTAAAACAATAATTTTTACCTGTCGACGATAGGTGATTTGTGTCTCTTGTTCAATTTCAGAGTCCAGCTCTGGAACATCAGACTGATCTGAATCTGATTCATCACTATTAGAATCAACCAGACTCTCTGCCAGCAGGAAAACAGAAACAGAAATTGAAGTAACCTAAATTACAAACCAGAAAGTGTTTAAAGTAACTGCTTCATGTTTCTGATTCGATAATCAATGCTTATATTAACTACAACATAAAGTGCTAATAATTGACAGGCTGACAGGATCAATTCTGCTGATACAGTAGAAATAAGCCAACTCCTAAGCATGATAATTTTTTTGTTTGTTTCTGAGAATGAGTTAGTTCTCATCCACTACAATTATTTCATCATCATTAATGTTAGGAGGAAAGCAAGAAAGAAGAGAATGGAGTAATGAGTACAAAGCAGATAAGACTTGCAGAAAACTAACAAGAGACATTAAAGAGCTCCAAAGTGAAACTTATGGTTAGGTGAGCCATTGATGTAAGTTGCAATTCTTCAGATAGATTAGGAAAAGAAAAATAATATATGGGAAGGAAGTGGTAAAATTTTTGTTGACTGTGGAGAAAAACAGTAGCCAATTAAAGTTTCTGCTTTACATCTAGGAAAAGCCAAATAATATTGTAACACAGAATTTCATTTCAACAGAAGCTGAAATGAATGTCCTGACTAATAGATGATAATATATCTGGATCTTTCTGCAATCTTTGATTGGATGTTGCAATTTTTTTTAACTGAAAAACAAGATAAAATCAGTCTAGAACACAAATGGATTTTAAAAGATCTCAAAGTGTAATTGCAAAGAAAGAATCATCACTTAGTAAGAAATGTTTCTAGAAATATGCAATAAAGACCAATCTTTGAAGTTTAACATTTTTATCAGCCATATAGAGAAAAATAACATTGCTACCAAAAAAGGTAGCAGATTATGGAGCTAGAAAAGCCATCAATAGGGCATTTATCAATAGTGTGACAAAACAGATGTATGTTGCACATACTGGCAGCCAAAACTAAGGTTACATATCCAGGAACAAGGAATCTAAATAGAACTTTAGAACTTCTATGTTTGGAAGCAGCAGCTAATGAGAAATTTGGGTAATGGGAAATTAGTTGAAAAAGAATCTATACAATGAAGCATCCAGCCAGTTAAAGGTTTTTTGGAAGCTTCATCAAGGGGAGGAAGAGAATTGTTGCTTATTTCTGCATCAGGCACTGACAAGGCCAGCACTGAATCAGCATTAATCTACGTGTTAGCTGTGTCCATACTGATACATCTTCATCTGATCTTAGCAACCAAAGGGTGAAACAGCCTATTTCATGGTAACTCTACCTTATTTCCCCACAGGACTCTCCAGATTTGTCTAAGAATTCCCAAGTGAGGGACTCAACAAAATATTTTATTTTGTCAAACTCAGTCATGAGAATAATCGCTGTATTAGTCACTGGTAGAAACTTGATCTACATTTTTTTTCAAGAATTAAACACCTCTTGTCTGCTTTAAAAAAATAAAATTAATCCATTGCAATACTTAAATTATCATATAAATACTTCAAAATTTTAATCAAATTAGTATAGATAGATCGATCTATATCTATCTATCTATATATATATCTATGTTTTCCAGTGACATCTGGGCACTGAATGCTGTCAGTTTAGTGAAGGATGATATATACAGAATTCAAAAACTCATATCTATGACCCAAACTTTCAAACTTTCCCTTTGCATGGGGAACACAGTGGTGAAGTTTTTCACAAATTTGCTAGACTGAACACACAGGGTACAGGCAAATATTAGGAAATGCTATCAAAACCTCATGCAGCTGCAAAATTTAAAGAACAAAAATTTTGTACAGACTGACAATTCTGAATATCTATTTCTATACTCGCACCAAATAATTTTACTTCTCTTTTAGCCCCCTCCTCCTCACACCCCTTTTCTTTTTTTAGTAAGGTACTGACCTTGGGGTGCTATATGAAGAGAATCCTTCAGCTTTCGGTCAGGGATGAATTTCCACTGAAAGACAGAATGATCAGCTCCCCCAATGGAAACAACCCACTGGTGATCATGCGACCATCTGACATTGGTCACATGAGCAGAATGACCAAGATATTTTTTAAACTTTGCTCCTAGGACAAGAATAAAAATCTCATTCAGTATATCTGGAATAAATGTTTCAAAAGCACCTTCGGAAAACGTATCAAGGTAGTCTTATAAAAAGTAATAGTTTAATTAAGACATTCTAATTACTAGTGATATTTTAACTAATAGCAGCAACTTCTTGCATTATTCCCAGATTTTAATCTGTCTTTAAGATAAATTTTTAAATTTGAATTCTAGGATATAGTATCTTTTAACAAGTCAAATACAAAAAGGGAAGACACATGACAGTGCTGCATGAGATGTACTAAAAGCAGGGTTTTTTTACTGTATTAATTTTATTTTATTTTTATAAATAAATATTTTTCCAATTGTTATTTCTACATTGAAAAGATGCAGTTATTGAAACGTTAAATTATGTATATTTAGCTCTGTGAAAATATCCCCGTATGTGCGCTTATAGCACTAGTTCCCATTCTTCGTGCAATCTGAGTGCTAAGCACTTCCAGTAATTCATATTCTCACACCTTTATTAGCAGTATTAGCACCAGTGGTAGGAGTAGTCTAACTATATCAAGTTAACATTTTTAGTGACTACCACATAATTACAACATAATCACTCACTAAAAAGTTCATAACAGCACTTCACTAAACAGATTCTGTTGCCTTTTCTTCAGTTTTATAATTCTAGCAAAAACCTTGATTTAAGCTTCAGTTTTACGATTTTCATGAGATTTGTCCTTATTGCTAGTAAAATTTTGAGGAAAAACCTGTTGGAAAACTTTTTAAAGTTCAAAAAGCATACAGTGGCATACTCTGAGTACAGATCCAATTTGCTGTTCACTTATTTATATCCTTTAATTCTTTAGTGAATTTACTTTTTCTAGTTCATAGCCCAAACCTCCATCACAGATCCAGAGGAAGGAAGAAAACTATTTGAAGACCAAGGTGAAATACTTTAAGTACCTCATAAATGGGTAGATATTACGTCACCTCACAAAATTCTATTAAAAAATCAAACTAAATAAAACTATTTTACAAAATAAAATATGTGTAAAACTTTATATTATCCCATTAAAAGGCAAATAAAATACTAATACAGTTATAAAAACACCAGCCTATTATTGTTTTCCACCTTTAACCTCAAAATACTATGAATAAATATTTGCCATTTATAGAATTTTTCAGAAAACAGTTTTCTATAACCTTTTACTTGAAAAACCAAAACTTAAAAAAAAAAGTTTATAATTGAACCTAAAATATTACCTTTTCTTAGGCATGGATATCGAAAGAGCTTTACTATTCCATAATCGTCAGCTGTAACCATAACTTGCCCAATAAAATTTGCATCCACAGAATTTATATCATTTATATCTGAATATTTCGGCCAGATTCCATTAACTTCAACACCAGAAACACAGGTCCACGTTGCCCACTGAATGCCTTTTAATTCCTCCTTGTTTGTTACTTCTTTTCCACCTAAGAACAAAAAAAAAGAGCTATTTTTCAATATTCACGTACATAATTTGAAACACTGTAAAGTATTTTTAAATTCTCCTGAAATCAAATCCAAGTGAGACAGAATTAAAAACTGACTTCTAAAATTGTCCTAATCTAATATTGTCTGTTATGACCAACAGTATCAGTATTAAGGCTTCTCCAGACTACTTAAAAGAAGATGGTATTTTGGAGTTATTATTTCTTGCTACCTTCTTGAGGCTGTGTTATTTTTAAGTGTTTATAAAAAAATACACGTAGCCATTCTCAAGTAAAGTTTGAAAAAAATTGTGTTGCTGAACTATTTTAAGAACCAGGATTATTGAAAGTAAAACTGAAAAACTCTGCCTACTCTAATTTACAAAACCCACCAATTTTGTGCTTAGATCGTTATTATTTTATTTCAGATAAGGTTGTTCCAATCTCACAAAGTTTCATGTAAGAGCTTAAGTACTGAGTCAGATCAAGGGCTGATTTAACAAATACTGTGTATTCGGGACCATCCAGGAGCAGAAGCAAGACAAGAAGAATTAAGGCCAATGTAGCAGTTGTAAGGCAGTGCTGAACCTGAGCAGGACACTGCCAACAATTCACCTTTCAGTCTTGAGTGGTAATGAAACTGAAGGCAACTGGGCTGGGTTTTTTCCTGTTTTCTTATTGTTAACAGATCTCTGACTAGTGGGAGGGGAAGGGAGGGGAAGGGATAGGAGGGGAAGGGACGTAGCAGGAAATGGCCAGGAAGTAAGTTTTCAGCAGAGGGATAGGGCAAGAGAGAATTCTAGTGGACTGGAATAAACAGAGTAAAGAACAGCCTTAGAGAAAAGATAAAGCAACATGACAAATAAATCAGAAAGGAAGACTTAAAAAAAATGCCAACCCTCCACACACACTTGAGGAAAATACACCCCTCCAAAAAATGGAAAGAAACCCAAGTGCCCTGTTTGAAGATCCTTCAGATCTGATGAAGTAACTGCACCCTTTGACAAGGTTTATCTTTTAATCTCTTTCAATCCCTAATCCATGTAAAAGATGAGTACTAAGACTGGTTATATCCATGACTAAATCCTATAGATCTTGTTTTAGGCAACTGTAAGTTCCTCACTCTTTTATAGTAGAATTTCAAGTGTTAAAAGATTCTGGTCGTTATTTTAAAATATGTAGGAGATTCCTCTAATTTCCCCTGACTTTGCTAAACTTTTTTCATAAACATGGCTTTTAAACCCCACATTCTAGGACATCAAGAAAATCCAGGCAGAAAGCTGTTTATATAACTTCCAATTGTAACTCCTCCTGTGTGTACTTGTTTGTTACAGCCTAATTCTCAGTATCTTTTCTTACATATCTCCTGTCTAATTCAGTGCACAAAATCAGACTTGTGCATAGAATTAATTAGATGCTTCATCAAAGACAGTCACAAAAAGCTCCACAGAGCTATGAATAATGTACAATGCAAAGCATAAATATTGTATAAAAAATGAAGGGACAATATATTAAGCGGTGATGATAGTAAATACTTACTGCAAATATGATGAGAGGGAAAAATATAGAATTATATTATGTAAAAAGTGTATACAGACAAAAGAAACAAATCAAACCTTTTGACAAACACTGCCCTTGACATCTTGTACTCAGTACTACCTGAATTTGAAGCTTTAAGGTATACATAATATGTACAGATGTCCTCTGCAGAAGGGACTGCCTTGATGAAAACTGTTCCAAGAATAAGGGACAGTTCAGTCAAGTTTTCAAGCCAGTGCTGTCTTGAAAATATTTACAATAAAGGGGTTGTCATAAACTTTGCATCTGAAAACTAACTTTTAATATTACGTAATATACTAATTTTCTTTATTAGCCCCCTGCCATAAAAGAGAAAAGACATATTTGAACTTGCATTATCAGTAGACTGCCCAGCCAAATTTCATTTTTACATTTTTTTTCCTTTTGAAGGCTATGTGATTGAATTACAGATGTACCACAGCTTCAATATTTATTTTGTTTTCAGTGAGTAATTTCTAACATTCTGGCATTCTTATATCAAGTATTCTTACTTTCTCTACAGTTACCTAATCCCATTATACTTCCAAATTAATTTGGATTCTAATTGTTTCTATCGATTACAAGTTAATCACCATAAAAGCTCTTTAAGTTAAATTTGACAGTTCTGCAAACATAGTTCTAGAAAACCAAATGACTCTTCCAAGATGAAACATATTGATTTTTCCACACATTTTTGAAAACATACAGTGTAAGCAAATAATAATCTATTTAATATCCAAGCTAAATAAGTACAAAACTATTAAGATATTGAAAATTTGAATTTGAATGTAGTATTTTTTTTTTAAAAAGGTGGGAGAAAATACTTAGTTTTGATAAATGAAATAAATTATAAGCCAGCATCTCTACCATGAAAGGAAACATTATCAAGAAGAGTAGCTATATAAGGTTAGAAATGTTTAAGTAATTTTGCCATAAAATGCTGTACTTATTCAAATACAGCAAATACTTGCACGAACGTAGGAAAAAATATATATATATCAGTGTTCTGAACTATATCTACTTGGACTGTTTTTACAAAACTATTACATATGCTTTCTTTATTAACTAACAAATATCATAAAGGCAACTCAGAATCTTACTTGGCATCCTATAAAAAAGTCTCTTCCCATTGCCATCATTGGTCTGTAAGTATTTACTGTCCGAAGACCAATCCATATGGGTGATGAAACTTAAAGATCCAATACATTCCCCAATTTTCTTGTATCGCTGAACAACACCATATATATCCACAGAGCTGTCATTGGAACCAACAGCTAGGAAATTCCCATCTGGTGAATATTTCAGTTCATGAATAGCTTCTTTCCTGTCTTTGATATGAACAACCTCAGTCATATCTCTGTAGTATGAAAGAAAGCACGTCATAAGTATAGAAGAGCCTTATCATACTGTCAAGTTCCCAGTTTAAAAAAAGGACAAAACTGTGAAATGACAGGGTGAACTTTAATACCATATGTGCAAACACAACATTGCTATTTTTAGAGCTGGGTAGGGCTTCAAGGCCACAAAAAGAGAAGGAATAGTGAGATAAGAAGCTGTTGCACTGAGCTGAGACAGAGCAAACAAAAGGAACTGTTTAAGCTTGATCCACAAAAAAATTAATCAGGGATATCACGAGATCATTATTCACTCAGGGAAGAAAACTTCAGTGATATGAAACACACGTCTCATTTTCCCTTTAAAACTGTGGGATCACAGCAAAGAGGCAGCACTGTTTTGGTACGTGTGATGTGCTGACAGCAGCATTCCAACAAACGAAAACAATTCAGGAAGCAATCAAAACTTATTTCCTAGTAATTCAATAATATTTTATAAAGCTAAAACCTAAAGTAAAAGACTCCCTACAACACTGCCACTCTTTGCTAATAGATCAATATACTTTTTCAAATGTGTTGCTATAGAACAACATGAACACATGTAGCAGAAGCATTTAAAAAACCTGAGCATCCTCAAACTGAGTAATTTAAAACACAAATGTAAGCCATCTTCTCATGTATGGCCACTGCAGTGTCAATCTACACACAATTTATGAAACTAATTAGACAATAGGCTTGAAAGAGTTAATAATGTATCTATTTTTAATTTTTGTCACATACCTGACTCGAAGCACAGTGAAAGAGCCATCCTTCATCCCAAGAGCCAGATGGATTCCATCAGTACTAACGGCAGCACAGCGAATGGGTTCCTCCATATTGCACCGGGCAATCAGAGCATGGTCTATTAAACTCCAAATTCTAAAATTAAGTAAAAATTACAAATGTAAGAAAAGGTTTGTAGCTATGTCACAGATAGAAAGAAGCACACAATTTCTGTGGAACACTGGAAGTTGTAGTGTCCTATTTAAAAATAATTTTCCACAAGAAAATCTAAGATGAAAGTGTGAATTCTGCACCTAGCAAAGAATATCCTTACATTTATAAGAGCAAGAAAGTATCCACTGAGAAAATGCAGGGACACACTAATTTAGTTTTACTTTCTGAATATAAAAAGAATGACAAAGTACGACAATACATATTTTCAGATCATTCTGAAAATACCACTATTTTGTTAATCATTTAGCCAAGAACACACTGAAGACCTATTAAAGACTGCTCAGTGAATATGTCCTTTCCTATTAACAAGTCATTATTCATAACTGCTTACATATAACTAGGTAATATGATAGCAAGTTATTTTTTACTACAAGATACATTACAATATCTACTGTTTACACAATATATCTGGAATTCTAGAGCATTATTTCAATTTTCATAGATCAACTACTGTTTTACTTAACCATATTACTCGAGCTATTGCTCAAAAATGCCAGCACAGTTAATTTCAATGAAAGAAAACAAAATAAAGAAGATAAAAGCTGGTTTTCACCAAAAAAAAAACAACATGTGTGAAAGGGAGCAATTTACTGTGTTCTCAGCATATAGATTCTATTTACTATGCATACATTAAATCTGATGAAACTCCTAAGCTAAAGGTTAATTTGCAGTAAACACAATATGAACAAAAATTGTGAGCTTTTATTACTTTGTTTCATTTTCACTGGAACCTGTGAATGCCTAACATAACTCCTGAAAAGAAATGCTTAATGCCAGGCTAAGTGAAATTTGGTCAAATTTTGTACATTTTGAAATATACATTTCCACTGTATTTTATTACCGGAGACCATTAGTTTCATTCACAGCTTAACTGCTTCCGAAGCACTTTGAGGCCTCATTTTAATACCTTTAAAATGTATACATTGCAACCAGGTTGCCTACAAAATGAGCTGCTTGCATAAAACTATATGCAGTTAAAGGAAAAATCAAACAAGATTTAACCTGACTGATCGATCATCACTCCCAGTCATCGCTAGTGGCTTTGTAGGATGAACAGCCAAAGCCCACAGCTCTCCTTCACAGTGCCCCTGCATTATCAGGAAAGGCTTATTACGCTCATGCACCACAATTTCAAAAATTTCACTATCTTGTGTCCCGACGAGGATATGGTCTCCTCTCCAGCAAACACTTCTTACAGACAGACCTGCAGAAGAGATGGTTTCTGAGAGATACATCCTGAGAATTGGTGAAACAAAGGTAACACAGTATGTGACAAAACATTAAAAAAAAATAAAAATGTTGAGAAGTATCCATATATTCCCTTATTCACCCCTTTATCTATATCATACGACACATAGTGCCCTTGAAATAGTAATTTTTCAAGCTTGGTATTACAAAGATTCTAAAATAAAATCTGAGCCTTTTTTACTGAAGTCCTTATATTAGAAGATCTCTGACAAAGAAAGATAATACTGACAATTGCATCTGAAACCATGTGTTTAATGTCTTTAGATTTTAATGAAAGTAGCAGACAATATCAATTAACAATTTATGATCAAACCATGGACCTTAGTACTAGCTAGATGAACCTAAACTTTCTAAATGACAGAAGCATCAGTTGAACATCAGTTACATAGACAAAAACCCCATTTCTCCCCAGCTTTCTTGAGATGCTTCCCCTAAAGCATGTGGCCAACATGCTGGAGGGAAGGGATGCCATCCAGAGGGACCTTGACAGACTTGACCCATACTATTTCATAGTAGGTTTTACAGTGATTTTGAAGGACTATGTGACCTTCATCCTAGTGGGCATGATCAAATTCCTTTTCTAGCAAATAGCTCACAGTAACATACATGAAACAACCTTTTTGGGTTTTTTAAGCCTTCTTCAAAAGGTAAATTCTTCACTGGTAAATTTCCTACCTTATTGGCATATTAGAAGTAACAAACTTCTTTTTACCTTTATATCCCTGGTCTGTTTCCCTGAGATCAATCACAGTAATTGGTTTAAAATTTAAGTCCCACAAGCGAACACAGCCATCCCGGCCACCAGTGGCAAACCCCTCTTCGCATGCATTCATGCTGAAAATTCCTGCCTGAAGAAAGAATGAGGATATTTTTAACAATATACACAGATTCTAGATACCAATACAGAAAGTGGAAGTCTTGTCCATATTGGTATTGCTAGTCTCCCTGCCGAAAGTAGGAAAAAAAATCTGTTAAGCTGTTGAAAATAGTGTAAGCATAAGCAACTAATACAAGCATTAAACATGAATGAGTCAAAAAGAAAACAAACTCAAAACAAACAGAATCATCATTCAGTGACAAACAGTAAGAGAACTGTTGTAATACTGTTTTCATCCTGGTGATGCTCTCTCTTATCTCTAGAAAGAGTTTAGTTTCATATCTCTTTTGCCTTAGGGCCTGGTTTGACTCATAAATGTCAGCAGGAAGATTTCCATTGATCTCCATTAGGCTTGGTTCAGGGCCTTTGTTGCTATTACTCAGCTTTTTTGCAACAGGGCAACAAATATCTGGGACTTCTGTATATGTTAGACCATGGACAATTTATTCAAAATTTAAGTTTAGCAGCAAAATATAAGAAAAAAAGTCATATTTTACACCATTCAAAAATACACACTATAAGCTCTTATTTTAAAGGTGGAAATCAGGAAACAAAATCTAACCCATTTCCTTTAACTCACTTCATATGTTTTCTTCAGGATAAGAGGCAAGGATCATACATCTATTATTAAAATTAAGATACTGTATCTAGATAGCCACTACATTCCATGCCAACATGATACATTATATAAATAGCAGACACACCTTTTTTTAAGTACCTACATATCTCACTAGTCTTATTTTCAGCAGCCACTCACACATTTCAGTAAGTAAAGCTACTGAAAGGGCAACTCTGGCTCATTGGCTTAAGAGAAGTAAAAAAAATATAAATAAATAAATTTGAAATTGAAAATATTTAATATTCAAAAATTACATAAAAACAAACAGGAAAGCATTAAATACTATGGAAGGGAGAATCTGTCTATGGAACTCCTGTCCAAAAGGCAGAAGAGCCAGTAACAGACACATATCTGCTCTAATATTGTCCTGAAATTTCAGTTTTCTAGAGAAGTAAATGTAAAAATCCAATAGTTTCTTTGGTTTGGGGTCTGAATTTTACAGTAACAAAGCACTTTAACGCCTAAAGCAAAAGCAATTTGCAAAGGAGAGACTGGGGGGAGGGGGTTGGGAAAATGAAGCTCTATCTTTTCAGAACGAATTAGCATCTAGTGTTGTGGCTTGTGAGAATTCCTGGGGACTCATGATTATTCCCTCCTATCAAGCTATTTTTGCTTCTTATACTATAACTAAGGAAAATATAATAATGGACTAATCATAATGCAATATGGATTGTGTTTGCTTCTCTGTCATCAGGCAAGAAGGTTATTGTTCTTCAAGTTGAGAAAAAAGGAAATCTCTCAGCTTTCACAAAAAAAAAAAAAACCTATTATAACTTGAATGTCAAATGACAAACAAAGCTGAAAGACTAGAGTGACAGAAATCAAATTTTTTTACATGTCATGTCCATTCTCAGGATTCAGTCTTTGGATACAAGCCATATTTTCAGGGGTACATGTCTAAACAGAACTGTAGTGGAATTTTAAAGTCATAAACAGATTAGGAGGCTAACACTCACTATCTCTAACATCCTGGAAATCCTGTTTCTTTACGAGCCTAGAAACTTTTGAAAATACAACCCCAACTATGTTTATTTATGTTTATTATGTGTGTCTGTCTGTTTTACTGCAATAACCTTTTCGTGTCATTGAGCAAATAAAAGACTTGAGGAATTTGGGGTAATTTTGTACCATGCACTGAACTCTGCCCAAGTTCTGGCATATCTTTTAAAGCTCTTTTTGGAAAGCAACCTTGATACTAGAATTATTCTCTTTTCTTTAATAAACTCCTTCTGAAATCCATTATTTAATTAGTCATTATTAAAAAAAGAATGAGACATTTGGTGATGTGGGAAGCTGGCTGAATGTTCTGAAGATAAGATCAAATGGATCCAGAATTAAGCTGTTTTCCATTTCACAGAATATCCTTATCTTGAAAAGGACATACTGGTTGTCAAGGAGATTTGGCAGATGTTGTGCCTGCTCAATCTCTTGAAACACAATAGGACAGTCTCATTTCAGTCTGTGTGCCACTGGAATAGAGGAATTATATGAAAACTAGGGAAAAGATTCCGTATTAATGGGGACTGTAAGTACCTTGTGGAAGCTGAGCTTAACTACTCTTCATTTAACTGCTAGGACCCTACTTAATGAGGAAAAGACAGATTCTTTACTCTGGTAGCTTGGCCACTCATAATTTTTCCATTAAATCTTTCCTTTTAGAAACAGTCAAGATTGTTAATGCAAATCAACTTTGGAACTTCATTCTTCTCTTAAACCTTCAGCCTGAAATGGTCATTAACATAATTTGATTCTTGATGGTCAATAGCCTTCTAGCTATTGTAACAAGAGACAAACTATTGCATTGGATTTGTTTGATCCAATCAAATAATCTGAGCAACAAAGCTTGATTGTGCTTCTGAATTAAAAAGAAAGAAGAGAAGAGAAGAGAAGAGAAGAGAAGAGAAGAGAAGAGAAGAGAAGAGAAGAGAAGAGAAGAGAAGAGAAGAGAAGAGAAGAGAAGAGAAGAGAAGAGCAGGAGAAGAGAAGAGCAGAGCAGGAGAAGAGAAGAGCAGAGCAGGAGAAGAGAAGAGCAGAGCAGGAGAAGAGAAGAGCAGAGCAGGAGAAGAGAAGAGCAGAGCAGGAGAAGAGAAGAGCAGAGCAGGAGAAGAGAAGAGCAGAGCAGGAGAAGAGAAGAGCAGAGCAGGAGAAGAGAAAAAAAAAAGATAGCTGAAAGCTGGAGAAGTACAAAAAGAGCTTGACAAAGTCAGTCTCTACTGCAGGAGTATTTTGCCACTGCTTATATCCAAGATGCTTCTAATAGTGAAGTAGTTTCAGGTTTTCCATTGCTCATTGATCTGTCTTGCTTCCAAAAAGCAAAAATGAGTTGTTAATTTATCTAAATGCAATTGTTTATATTGACTTCACCCTGCTAACTGACTATGCAATTCCTAAAACACTTGACTGCAGTTAGCTATAATTAGGATGAGGCATGAAGGATCCTATGGAAACTTCAGAAGCAACTGGCTACTACTGAGCAATATGGAGAACAGAGACATGACACCAGTTCAGTAAGAACTCCAGCGACTATTTTTAATCCTAGATTCAATTCAGGATATTGATGCCAACATGTAAACCGACACATAAACTGGATATTTACTGTCTCTCACAACTATATACTGCATAGCAAGGAAATGGACTGCAAACATTTAAGGTTGCTGTCAGCAAATTTACAGTAGAGAGCCATTATTCTGATATCTGATCATCATATCTAACAAATCACCCATAAAACAGCTCTAAAATGGGCATATTACTGTTAAATGGGTGCCTATAGGCCTCTCACTGGCTGAAGCAAGTGGACAGTTACCTTTCAAATCCATGACTAGTCTAAGCAGTAGTAGAAAAATACTGCATTACTTCATGTGTTGGTACATGATACCAGCTTAAAACCATTCATTTAAGTTCATTATATTGTTTCCATCTATATTTAATTAGTATTCAGCCAACTGACATAGGCGTGTAGGAGTTTCAACAGAGTGCCTGTTATTTAACCTCATGCCTGTTATTTAACCTCAGTTTCTGACATCAATCCACACAACTTTAATGTGTACTTCTGAAAGACTATCTCAAAATAAATAATTTAGCTCCTGAGAAAGCATCTTATGTACATTTACTATGCAAGTAAATGGCATAGCATTCAAGAATCTTCAAAACATAGTGTTTTTAAATAACCACACTATTTTGTTTTAATATTTAAGTAACATATTGTGTGTGTGTATATATATATTAATAGTCATGGCCTGCTTTGAATTTGGAATACATAAGATGATAAAATAAATTTAAAAATCTAAGGTCTGTTCTTTGCAGTGCTATAAAAATGAGATATCTAATAAAAGATTATTTTTATTCAAGGTATATATAAATTTTCTAGAACCAGATTTACTACCTACAAATAAACTCCAGAAGTACTACCAGTGTGAATAAACTTACAAATACTTTCATGTTTCTCTGTTTTCTTTCTCCCTTTTAAAATTTCATTATTATGTGGAAAAGATCAGCAGAACTAGAATTTGAGTTTCCCATTGCCATCCAGTGCTCCCTGCATATAAACTCTGTGCCCTTGCTTACTCTTAACCCCTGCTCATTTCCACCTTTTTTCTACTTTTCATTCCTACTTATACATTAAGTGAACTCTCTAATCTTCTTCCAATTCTCCAGTCGTTCCAACTGATTTGACTTCAACTTTTTGCTTCTACTCAAACTCAGAAAGGAAGTTACCAGGACCTCTTAATTCCTCCTCTGTCTACAGTTCTTAGTATTTCTGTGACAAAAGACAGATAATTTGGCTTATTATGAAGTTCTGAAGTTGTGTCTTATTTTGCTTTCCAGCATTAAAGTTGTTACCTGCTTCCTTCATTGCTTATACTGGTACAGTATGGTTTTTTTGTACACTCTTAAAATAAAAATGACTTTTCAGCTAAGTTAACTGAAACAAAGACAGCCAACTTTTGAAAAGATCCCATTTTATATATTAATGCAGACTACTGTCAGCTGGATGGACTATAACCTCTCACATCATTAATGTGCTTTAGAAAATGTTTTCCTGCATCCTAGGTACCTTCTGTTTATGCTGCAAGAAAGGAATGTGTGGTACTTTATGCAAAAAATGAGACACATTTCCTCAAATAAATTTTCAGTTTAATTCAAGCCTGTTGAGCAGTAATGATGTGGGATGATAAACAGGCACACAGGGATAACAACTCCAACACTAGTATACTGAACAGAAATTCTCCACTATGTGCACCCTGTGCTTTTAACAATGTGTGCACATCACAAATGTTATCATTCACACTTGCTTTTTTTTCTTTTTTTTTTTTTTTCTTAAGAATGGACAAGAAGGACATGGTAAGTACAAAGTAACTGTAAAATACCATGGTAATAGTTTAGTAAGGCTGAAGAAGCACTCTTATTCCAAGCATCTACATTTTGTTCTTACAATAGTCTGACAATATTAACTTTTAAGGTAATATTACATTGAAAAACAAGGTTTCATTTTGTTGGAAAGTAAGTATCCAGAAGAGATTTTATTGGTTTCTTTTTCCCATGAAATTGGTGAGATTTGTAGTGACTCTAATCTCCTGTGAAAATGAATCCCAGAGCCATGGACTAGCACCCCTATTTAATTTTCAATACTGCAAAGTACAATTCCATTGAGCCTAACGGACAGAGACAAAAATAGAAGGCTAGATGAGACCTAGTCCAAGGTCACTTGAGCTCCATCCACTGATGCTACCAAAGATAAGGAGCAAAGCACTTCAAATTTAATCTTGTGGTCAACAAAGAACCGACACAGCACACAAGGTAATGGAGCAACAAGTTCTCATCATCCTGCGTTTACCAGTTGGGTAATTTCACACTGAAACGGCTGAAAAACGCTGCGTTATTCTGACAAATTGACTCTAGCAATTCTAAATACTCCAAGTAACAAATATGTAATTATACAGAACAAGTGTTTCCCACAGCACTGGACAGGATGGGAGTTAAAACAAATGCATTCTTAGAAGAAAAACTAATCATATGCAGTTGATTTTTACTTAGAATTTCAAAGCTATAATATAGGAACTCATATGCCTGTATTTTCACATCATTTTAAATTACTAATATGGGAACTTCCAATTTTATCTAGAAAGTACAATGCTTCCTGAAATGAAAATCAATCTTCAACCAGCAAATAATATTGCTTCATGAAGTTACTTAGCAGTTTCATGCCTTGTAGGTTAAAACAACCAGAAATTGATGGGTTTGTTTTTAAAGTGATAGTTGGACACATAAGAAGTTGAATCTTGTATTATATTACCATGTGAAGACTTACTACCACAACTGGAAATAAGGACTCTCCCAGTTTGGCATGTGCAAATTAGATTGAAAACCAGTAACTGTTTTTTTGCTGCCTACTTTAATCACAAAACCATATGCTTTGAAAGAATATGGAAAACACTATGAAAACTGACATAGCAAAAAATTAAACATTTCATAGTCACATTAAACATTTTGATTAAAAGTAAAATAAAATCTTACCAAGCAT
Organism: Chaetura pelagica; assembly: GCF_000747805.2. Taxonomy (NCBI): domain Eukaryota; kingdom Metazoa; phylum Chordata; class Aves; order Apodiformes; family Apodidae; genus Chaetura; species Chaetura pelagica. The sequence continues at coordinate 887,619 of NW_009954241.1, forward strand.
TTAAAAATTTTTTATTAAACTTTCAGTGATACATCTTCGCTTTTCAAAGCTGTATACTGTTCCAAAGAGCTGAATGAATGCAGTAAAAGGCAGCAACACAGGACAATGAGGAGTGATTGAGTCAAGTTAAAATGACTAAACATGTGTCTACAAACAAGCTGGGTGTTTGGGGCTACATTACATTTTTTTGAACCAATGGACTCTCAGAGCTATCAGACAATCAGCAAGTAGGACTCAACTTAGAGAATGATAGAATAGCTGATGTTGGGGAAAACTCTGGAGAACAACTCATCCAAATCCCTATCCAAAGCAAGGTGAGGTAACAGCAGGTTGCAAGGGCTGTGTGCAGCCATGTTGCAAGTATCTCCAAACAGACTGAGACATGGGTGGAGACTCCACAGCACCTCTGCAGGGCTGGTTGTTCGGGTCTTTTTTCAACATCAATGCCATAATATAGGCATCCAGGCTTTCTGAGATGCTTCTGGATTAATCAGACATCCACATAAGAAAGCCAGATAACGCAAACCCATATTCTTTGGGGGAGGCAGCTATATAATCAATTCCAGTATATAAAATGTCACTATAAATATCCACACATGGGTACTTGAACAGAGTAATATATGTCTACTTAAAGGTAAACTTAAATGCATTTCAGGCCTATTGATTACTAAGCCCCCTATCAATCATAATGGAAGACAGTATATAGACACCTAAATGTATTTCTCAATCTAACACTCACTTTCTGTCATAACAGCAATCTCAAACAACAGAAAGAGAGAGAGGAAAAGTTGCAAATTAGACATACTGAGTCTCTATAATTGAAATGTTTTAGGGACATAGATCAAGTGATCTTGCTCTGCCCTTTCCAGCTCTCCAGAAATCTATTCACCATTTTATATTAATTTAAAGAGAGATACTTACAGCATGTGCTCCCTGTATTGTCCGTACAAGGTTGATTCCTTTCCATACATAAATATCTCCATTAAGGGCACCAGAATATGTTACTTCATCCCTTGCACAGGCTAGGCACAATATAGTTTGGAGATCACCAGTTTTGCCAAAGACACCACGTTTTGGTGTTAATGAATTACCACACAAACTCCAGAACTGCAACATAAAGTGATTTAGAAAGATGGATAATTCATGAATATCCTATAATTTGACATATACATCTAAAAGAGAAGTATCTTACCTCCAAAAGACATCATTCATAACCTTTTCCCTGGTTTACTTCTCCAGCTGATTAACAGATTTATATGTTACAGCAGATTAGTTGAGAAGCAAGTTCAAGTAGTTTCAAGGTATCAGTATTAAACCGAACTGAAGTTCTTTTAAATTCTAATTTTTGAGTCAGTTGTACTTTCAGTCATTTTTTAAAAGTGCTTCACAATAGAATTCTCTGATCTTTCTTTAATGTAAGACTTCAACTTTGCAAATACTGCATTGTACTTTATGTTACCTTAGGCATTTAAAGATTCAATCTAAGCATGAAAATTTCTGATGGGGCTGCCATTTGCTCTGCTCAAACACAGCTGGCTTTATTCTAGTCTTTTCACTTCTTATCAGAAGCATTGATCATACAAAGCCACTACCTAAGGCAGACATTTATGAGAACTTTCTAATAAACAGCATTATTTTATATTTACATTACATTAACTTCATATAAGGTTGTATTAGATTACAGTAATCACATGAGAATGAACTTCCTTTTAGGTGATCCAACATGCAGGAATGACTGCTAAACTAAAGACATGTAAAGTCTCTTGTCAGAGCACAATACTTGCTAACCAAATCTCCAGCTACACTCCAGTTTCTGAGACCTCTGCAGATAAGCAGCACTTGCATATTTCCTTCAAATATTCCTGCCCAAACAAGTAAATGTGGACAGAAAAGTCAGAAAGGTGCTGGGGTAATCCAGTGCAAAATGTGAAAACATTTATTTCATGACTGCTGACAGGTTACCAGCATGTTCCCTGTACACATTTTTACTAATCTGTCTTTTCACAGATAATCTAGTTACCTGTTACTGATAATCTAGTCAAATTTCTGAGTAGAGACTTCAATTAATACAGGAGAATTTAAGTAGCTAAAATGGACAGTTACTGTAATTAAGAATTAACCATATACCAATTAGACAAATCCCCGTAACTTAACCAGTTTCTCTTTAACCATAGTACATGGTTATAGTTGATGTTGTTACTTGAAAAGTAACTGCACAATCACTGCATAAATCAAATACTTAGCTCCAATATGGAAGCAGGTAGCATATCTAAGAAAACTAATTCTTCAATATCAGTTCACTTGGAATTACCTAAATGACTTGATCAAGTAGTATTAAAATTTGAATGAAATATCAAGTGAGAAAAAGTACAACAGCATTACAAACACGAAAGTAATTATAGCTGTCTCAAAGAACAAGAGAAGGGATCCCTTAAGAAAAATACACATGTACAAAAATCTCTTGCCTGATCCAAATGCCTATCAATCTCTAGGATTTAAATTTTTACCTGACATTTTCTAAAAGGAAATTTCAATTATTTTTAAAATGCTATTGTTACTTTAAAAAGCTTTGTAGAGCCTTAAAAGATGCTCAAATAAACTTCTGCTTATCTAAATAGATAGGTTTTGACATCATAAAGCCACCATAAATATACTAAATCACTTCTGGCAAACATTAGCTCACGACTGGTGTAACAGTCTTTTCAGATCTTTAAGTAGAAAAAAAAGATCATTATTAATCTAGCTCATGGAAATCTGTAAATGGCATACTAAACAATATACTAAATCAAAGACATATGCAATCTACCCAACATATTGAACTATTTTTCCAGTAAATCATCAGTATATATTAATCTAAGTTAATTATATAAATAGCAACATATTTTTCCCACCATAGGAACCTACAGACAAAAGCAACACAGAACTTTCAAGCTGCCATCTACTGCTGTTATGTGGTAACACAGAAGACAGGGCATGGGAGAAGGCAGTGACTTTAGGGAACATTATTTGATGGAAGTCAAGCATTGATAATCCTACTGACAGTTAAACCTGAAAAAGCAGCTCTTTCTGCACAGCAGTTGGTACATGGATCAAACATCCTTTTTCTGCTTGAAAAAGACATGAACTGTCTCAATTATGAATCCTGTAACCGGTACAGAGTGTTCAAAATTACAAAGGTAGGAATAACAGCATGGAAGAGAAGAGAATTAAAAGGAAGATCAAGCATTTTCCTTTCTCTTTCCATTGCATCCCATACTGCCCCAAACTGTAAGAAATGGTTTTTCAACTAATTTCACCTCTGCAGTGTAACAATTCATTCTTTGTTCAGGAATCAGAAACTTGAGTACCTGGACTCACCTTAAATGTCTGCATCCTGTCTGACATAACTAGGAATTTCAAACAGCATATTTTAGACAACTTAAATTTTAAACTATATTACACTCACTATAGATAATGCTACTGACAACTGTTTCACTCTTTCTGCATTCTTTCTGTGAGGGCATGAACTCTTTGAGCAGAGATGGTCTGTTTTCCACTATATATGTATCTTGTAAGAAGTCTGGTGTAATTAGGTGTAATCCATTATTTCAAGTCCTGAGAAGCAATACTATTCTTACAGAGGAGCTTTCATATTATCATTATATATTTATTTTAGAATCAATATTTATGTTTTTTATAAATTATAAGCTACTGTAGCTTAAATATTTTATGAATTAACATTTATTTCATTACCTTGATGTGTTTTACACCACAGCTGACAAGCTTGTTTGGCTGGTACAAATCCCAAGAAATATCAAATATCTGCATAAAAAAACCCAAGAATGTCAGCAGAGATAGCCTTTCTAGCATGGAACAATTAAAAAAGTAGAAACTTACAGCAAATTAACTAATAGCTTGAAATGCTTTAAATTAAACTATTGGAATAACTTCTTAATCCCTCATTCAATACTGAAATTGTAATGCATAGCTCTTATTAGTTCTGTTTGTGTTTTGTTGCTGTTGTTTTCCACTAGAGTAATTATAATACATGATAAAACAACATAAAGATTCATTTACAGACTGGAAAAAATTAAGATATTATTTGAATTTTTATTTCCCACATGGGGATTCGGATCTAGGAAATGCATTAATTTTATGCTTACTGTCTCAACAAACCACACACAAATAAATTATGAGCTATGCATTTTATTTTAGAAATAAATGTATGCATCTTAAATATCTTCACACATCTTAATAATACATATCAAAGCTTCATGCAAATTCAATTTCTAAACATACTTCTTTTTTTTCAGACATTGGTCTCGTGTATACACAGACATCGTTTAACACACTGAAATTACACTGATACTCACACCTTCAGTAATACTTACTCTATCTGTATGACCAGGAGCCATTGATAACAATTTTCCTCTCCTCCAGTCCCACACACAAACCGTGTTTTTCGAGTCCAAACCAACTGAGACCAAACGCTAAAAAATAAATACAAATAAAAACAACTGAATATATTAATGCAACCTAGATGCATCATTTTTAATTATAACAAATCCATAACATATTTGAGTTAGAAGCGATAACTACACTTGTATAAAGAAGAAAACTAAAGATACAACATCTTATATAAGCCAAGGCTTCCATAAAAGTGTCTCAGAAAGTAGTAAGATCTTCTCACATAACAACATATATCTGATTTATAATGTTTAATAGATATATACAGCACACATGGCAAGCAGCAGTCAGGAGACATTTGCAAAAAAAAAGAATAATCTCACTGAAGGTAACGAAATTACATTTTTACCTTTAATTACATATAACTTTCAGAATTCAAGTACTTGTTTTACAAGTTCAGGAGATATAACGAAAAAAATATTTTCTTCATGGAAACAAAACAAATTATTACAAATAGTTAAAAGCTTGAAGAGTCTGTTCCATCTTTGAATGAACAGTTTTAAGTCCAGCTATACTTCAAATCAGTTTAATTCCAGTCCTACTGAAGAATGAGAGGCATAAATGCAGACTGGTTTTACAATTACTGCATACCCATCACAAAAAATTCGGGAGATTCCTTTCCAGACATAAGCCAATACACTGACTTCTCATAAAAGGAGATTAAATTATGCTCTTGGTTCTCCTAAGAACGAGAAAATCTTGTTACTAACCAGCATACCCTCACAGTGGAGTAGACCTCAGAGAAGAGAAAAAATACCAATGAACTCAGGGAAGAATGTACCATAGAGCAAGCTGAACTTTACTCAACACTAGGGAGACTGGAAGGTGACCTTGGTTCTAGACACTACAGCTGCACTGGTGAATCATCAGGTTCCCCAGGATAGTAACAAAGGATAATAAATAAAGAATAGATATCATCTTCAAGAGCTAGCTAGATCACTTGGGGGTAGGGAGGCAAGTGTTTACATGGAACAACATGAAATATAAAAACTACAAAAACAACTAATAAACTTTGAAAAGAGCAGTGGCCTTGACCTTCTGCCCGTGTATTCACTTCTGCCCGTGTATTCCTTTCCTGTGACTGGAGATATCAGGCTCATGCAGTGATAATTTAGAGACCAGTAATACATACATTTTTCTATTGATTCATCTGTAAATTGAAATCGCTTGTGTTGTGATTTCAGTCTATTGCTGTATCACTCTACTAAAAATCCCATATAACACCAAGTATATAAAATAAGTATGTTTGGTATCAAACATTAAATCCTCTAAAAGAACCTGCTCAGGGACTCTGACAAATTTGGATTTTGAAGGATAGACATGATGTAAAGAAACATGTTCTGCAGATCTTTCTGAACTGGATCTGTGTTTATTATTGTATTTCCATATTGACAAAATTCTGGGGATGCAAATCTTGAAAAAACTGCATCCAGCTTTCCTTTGAGACCACAGAATTCCAACAAATGCCGTGAAAAAGGTGATCATACGGAAACATTGAGAAAAGCAGATGGCCTAAATTCTGATCATTAATGGTTTCAAACATAAAAATCAGTACTGGATAGTCCTAGAAGAAATCACAGATCTACATTCAAATCTCTCCAATACACACAAAGGGTGTATAACTAAAAAAAGTGTCAGGGGACTTCAATTCTAATGAAGATACATTTTTACTTTAAATTACTAAAGATGCTCAAGTAAGGAAGTTAGAATAATAGGAACACCACATGAAAAGATACTACTGTCAAGTAGAAATGATGCTTTAGAAGGAGCTGTCTCTAGAAGCTGACCCTCTAAACAATGAGAAACCTAAATGATAAAATCTGTAGCTCATTCCAACAAACTCAAAACCTCCTTGCAGCACTTACAGCATGTTTTACCAGACACAGGTTAGGGCTAGGCTTTCCTCTATTTGTGTCCAATAGAGGTCTATTTGATACTGTCTTAATAAGGACAGCAGCTGGTCTCTACAATACATCCAGAAGTAATAACAGAGATTGACCTTTTTAGCAAGCCAAAGGAACTGAGAATATAGCTAAAGCTGAGTATCACACTGCAAAGCCAAATGGGAGGCGAAGAAGGGCTGAGTAAGACCAGGAGAGGACAACTGCAGAAAGGCCTTTCATGGATGATACCTCTTCAGCTGCTACCTATCAAGAAAGCCTCTTTACTTATAAGTGTCTGGTAAAATTGTCTCCTTTATAAGTAATAGCTCCGAGAACCAATGTACTATTCAGAGAATGTTTTAAAGTAAAAAAATTATAATCCAATAAAAACTTCTCTTGACTGTTAGATCCAGGATACACATGTCTGAACAAACAAAATGTGTAGAGTCACCAATGTATGCAAAAAGCATGACAGCGAAGGGGATACTGCCTGAAGATATTCAGAGTCCAAGATGAGTAAGACAATGGAATTGCCATCACTATCACAGGGAAGGTCCACCATGTCCAATCATTTGGTGTAACCCTGAACTGTGACCCACAGACCACAAGAATCGTTCTGCTCTTTTGAAGCTATACTTTTCTTGTCAAATGTGAATGTTTTCAGTCACTATTGATGCAAATTTTTCCCCTAATTTGGCTGTAAGCAGAGAAAGCCTAGAGTCAATACACTTCCTTAAAAACAGAAAAAGCTACATAACAGGATTTCTGACAGAAAAACAATGTACATGTTTGAAAAAAGAATATTAACTACATACCTGACCATCTAAATCAAAAGCCAAGCAAGCTATACCATGTGTGTGAACATCTTTCAGAACAGATACAGTCTGCACAGTGTACGAGTCCCACACACAGATGTATGGTTCTTTTCCGACTTGACCTGTTGCCACCAACACACGTTCAGGATGCAAAGCAAGGCTGCCAAGGAAAAGAAAATACAAAATATTTTTGCATGAAACTCATACATTCACCTAGTTGGCTGCATTCATATTTTTCCTTTAAAATCATTTTCCTATATTTTTCCATTGACAGTAGATATGAACAAGTAATTTTGTATCACAGATACCACAACAGCTGTAAAATTCCCTTAATACATCACATGGCATTACCTCTCTTGAATTTGAACCTTCAGACTTTCTCCAATTAAGCTAACATTAATCCTCTGCATCAAAATACAGAGTTTATTAAATGAGGTCAGATTTTCATGCACTTAAAAAATGCCTGTTTTCCCTTTCTTTCTATTTCTTCATATTTAAAACCCCACAGGACAGACAACAAAGGTTCGTGTTTAGCTATCTACACATCTATAATTAATGGACATAATGCATCTCTGTAAGTACTTCATTCCACATACTTTTTGATATCCTTTATATATCAGGACTGAATAGCCTTCTGAAGTTCTCTCTCTGCTGGTCATACACCAAGTCAAAGCATGACCAGCTTAGGACAGATGCTATGTCACCAGAATTCAGATGACTAAATCAAAGTGAGATGAAAATAATCTTAAATATCTTAATCTTAATATAGAATGATTGTAAATAGTTGATTTAAAATCATTAAAAACTTTCCACATTTCTACCATTGCAGAGAATTTTCTTATAGGTCGTATTTCAGAGGCTTTCAAAGTCCACTGACAATTGTAACAACTGTTTTGTCAAATCTGGCACCAAGCTAGAAAGCATGCTAGTCAGTAAGATAGTTTTTTTGTTTGTTTTGTTTATGCAACAAGCTGCAAGGGAAGACATGAGGTCTGAAGATTCGTATTGCATAATACAGAAAAGGAAGCAAGAATATATTCTAATAGCAATAAAAACAAACCACTTGGTGACATTCTATACAGACCATGTACAGGAGTCCAAAATGACATGAGAAGTATCACATGTGAGCCAGGAAAATTTTGAAGTTGGCTATTTAACTAGGTGGGAAAATTTCCTCTCCCAACTAATCATAATGATCTTGAGAGACTGGTGGACAGAACCACTTACAATATATACTAAATATATTTTATCTTCTCAACATCAGTTGAAAAGGAGAAAGGTCAAGCACTTTGCAATGGTAAGACAATCTTACATCTGAACACAGATTATTATGAAGTTCAAAGAGTGGAGACAAGGGGAGTCTATAAACAGAGAAGAAATAGAAAGGATAAAGCTAATCAGGAAATTAGCAGGAAAAAAGATCTAACTCAAAATATGGATACATTTTCTACATACAAAAAGAGCAAGAGAAAACCATGTCAGAAGTTGCTTAATATTTCAGGAAGCCATACTACACTATGTAGAAAAACAACTCTTTTTCTTTTTAAATATATCATCCCAGTTGGTTGATATTACTTGACAAATTCCACATGGGCAACTCTGTGAGGAACCTTTAACTTCAAAGTTACTACAAAAGATAAAAGTCTCTGGACCTTTTGACTTTTCTATGGGAATTCCTCTTCTTTGCCACTACATACTAATCTCAGCACCGGGATTAAGCAACTACCATTTCCCCACTTTGCTTCTCATCAATTCCAGAGTTGTTTCTCTGCTTCTTCCCTTCTGCAACTTCATAATCAAAAAAACATGCGGAGAGGAGCTGGCAGGCAAAACTTAACTACATTTTACTTCAGTTCTGCCACCTAATCCTGACCAACACCTGCACATCTCCCAGAGCCCACACAGGCAGATGGTACATGCATGGGGAAAAAGAAAGAGCATCTGGAGGGGGAGAAAATGCGGCATTTGAAATTATCTAATTTTCACAGTGACACCACAGGGACAGTAAAGAAATTTGAGAAAGGAAGTCAAAAGAATAAGGGGAAAAACCCCAAAACACCAACTAAGACAAAAAGTAAAAACACATCAGTCTTATGACTGATTCACGACCTTCAAACTGTACTTAGCTTTGCTACTAATGCCTTGCAGAGTTTCAGGCAAGTGAAAACCAACCCACAACTGCAACTCTGAAAAATGCTCAGGCACTACCCTGGACACACACACATGCAAAAGCACCTCCCACGCCAAACCTTACAAAACACTTTTCAGCAGCCAAAAATTAGCTTAGTATGTTTTTAAATAAAGACCAGAAGTGACAAATGCAATGCATCAGAATGGAAGGGACAACAGTAACTGCACTAAGGGCCAAGAAAACATTGTCCTTATCCCAAATGTGCCAAGAAATTTCAGTTGAGTTCAGACTCCATCCTTTTAAGCATTATGAAGACCCTTTCAATTATTTCATTGGACTATGAGAGATTATCAATCCTTAGAGGCATAGCAATCAATACAAAAATATAGTATCTTGGTCTAACCTCTAGAGTAAAAGCATCACTACAACTCACATATTCAGGCATTTTCATTATTAAAACAGCCTGAGCAATGCATTCAAAATGGCTTCTTACTGTAGAAAGAAAAAATATAAAGAGAATGGGTGCTCAGAAATGGATAACTGTGTTTGCTACACAGAGGCTACATTGACTCATGGGCACAATGCAGTCAACAGAATCAAACAATGAGCACGAGTTGTCTCTGGATATCCCGGGTAAGATCTCCAAGACCTTCAGTACCTACAAAGGTATTAACAGCACACAACTATTGGGATAGTATTTGAACAGTTGCTTATAATCCATCTACCCAGAGGCAGAAACGACAGGCAGAAAAGCATGAGTGTGGCTTAACCCTTCAGACAGCTTCCAATTCTTCTGGTGTCTGCTCTGGGGACTTAAGTACACTGTCCCACCCATAGAGATTTTCTTGCATTTTTTTCTCCTAGGGAGAAGAAGGAGATGTGGAATGAGAAGCTCTGCACTCAGAACTTTCGTTCTTTCTCCTGCCCTGGAACTGAAAGCTGGGATGACCTATCCAGGTTAGACTGCTGAAGCTGCGCGTGCCATGTATCTAGCCCACACAGACTGCGAACTTGTGTCAGATTTCTTCCCTCTTCCTTGAAGGATGACTAAGCTGATGAATGAGATACCACTGCCTGTCCAAAAAAGGAAATAAATATTCCTAACAACACAAGTTTTTCAGGTCTTCTTGCTTGCTGTTGTGGTTCCTTGTATCTCCTGGCTGGCTTGCCATTAACGTCATGGTTTGGGCCCAACACAAACGTGGTTTGGGCCCAAAGGAACAGCCCCACGGCCACTCACTCAACTCCCCACACACACACACACACACTCTGGGGTGAGGAGGACAAAGCCCATGGATTCAGACAAAGGACAAGGAGGGCTCTTCACCGATTAAGGTCCCAAGCAAAACAGACTCAACTTGGGGAAAAAATAATAATTTCACACTAATCAAACACACACAGGACACAGATACACATGGAGCAGGGCTTGCATATGTTACCCCCACCCCTCCCTTCTTCCTAGACCCAAATCCCTTTGCTCCCGGTTTCTCTCCCTCCTTCCCACCAGTGGCACAGGGGGACAGGGGATGGGGTTTAGGGTCAGTTCACAGGCTGGTGGTTCCTGCTGCTCCTTCCCCCTCAGGAAGAAGGATTCTTTACAGTCCTTCCCTGCTCCCCCCTGGGGTCCCTCCAATGGGAGAGAGTCCTCCACGAACCTCTCCTTCCTGAGTCCTTCCCACGAGGTCCGGAGCTGCTCCAGCCTGGGCTTCCCACAGAGTCACGGCTGCTTCGGGAACAAACTCCCCTGGCACCAGGGTCTTCCAAAGCTGCATAATCAGAGTCCACAGGCAGCAAATCCTCTGGCCACAAAATCCAAGTCCACTGGCCAAGTTCACCCCTCCTGGAGCCTTCTGGGAATGTTCCACCACATTCCTTCACGAGTGCAGGGGACAGCTGCCCTCTCGCCATTGGAGCATGGAAACTTCCGCTAGGGCACCTTCTTCCTCACTAGCCACCAGCACCGCTCTCCTTCTCCAGCACTGTTCTCCTGCTCTGGCACAGCTCTTCTCCCCCAAGTTCCTCTCTGCTCAGGTGTTGACCCTTTCATATGTTAATTGTCGAGGCCCATCTATTGTCTCTCTGATGGCTCTTTGGCTGGGTTTTGGAGCAGAGGGAGCTTCTCAGCTTTTTATCAGAGCCTGTCCTGTGGCCCTTCCCTGCTACCAAAAAAACCCACCAAACCAAACCAGAACACTTACCTCTGGCCTTTCTTATCTAAGCTTTTCAAGAACAGATGTTAGAATTAACACAGTGCTTCTGAAGAGGCAGATACGAATTAAAAAGTCCAAATGGCAAATGTGACCATGAAACAAAGCAGGAATTAGGCTAACAAACTGCTAAGTCAAATTTATTTTGAAATTAGCTATAAAATTTGACACTTCTCAGAATAATTCAGAAGTAGAAAATCCAAAAAATCTGCCTGTCAATATTCCAACAGAACCAAATACCTGGATGTGTAGAGAACTGAGATTTTCACTGACACCTCTGGCTGACAGGTTTTTTCCTAGATAGATATTCAAAGCAGGCCAAAATATCAGTTTACAGTTTCAAAAGTACACTGAAAAGGTCTATGTTTCTCAATTTAGTGCGCTCAAGGTCCTCTTTTATACTACATATATGTCTTTCCCCCTTTTAGAATACCATGTAAGCATTCCCATAATTATGACCACATCCCTGCACTGTACAATACCTATGTTTGATTAATGATATGAAAAAAAAGTGTAAAAAACTGTCCATACTGTTTCTGTTAGGGATGAGACCAGAGACACGGACATGACCCTCCAGTTTCTGTGAGGTTTGTAGTGGCAGATGATCCTGAAGGAGACTAATCTATATTAAACTACTTTATTAGAAAATAAATTAGGTTTTTCCATCTTTACTTGGTTTGTGCTGAGCATTAACAGGCATTGATTAATACAGACAAGCTGCAGACAAGGATACGGTATTAAAGATGATGTTTCCTTAGCAACAATATTGGATGGAAATCCAAGAATATATTCATGTGACTATTCCTGAGCCTCACAAAACTAGGACAACAGAAAAAATGCACAAAAGAATACTGCAGTAAAGTAACAGCATCTCAGATATCCATTAATTAAGTGTTAAATTTAGGTAAGAAATTGTTCCTATGAGTAAATACAAAACCTTATTTTCACTGTATGTTTACAGACATTTTATATGTAGTTGTGGATACTTTCTTATTTGCTGCCATTTATCCATATTTCTCGAGAAAGAATGATAAGAAAAACTACAAATCATTTACGTTATACAATATAAGTTGCTAGAGCAGGAATAGCTTTAATAAGTAAACATCTCTCATCAAATAAGTTTAAATAGATCAAGTCAGAGCACACTTCCTTCCTGTAGACAAAACAAAGCAGTACTCATCATAGAGCAACACCACTGAGTCTTCCATATGGTTATTGTCATAGCAACAATAATGTCAAATACAGCTTTTTGAAGACTCCTTAAATTGTAAAAGCATCCAACTTCAAAATAAGAGGACCCAAACTGAAGACAGGGAGGGTGGACTAAAACTGAATTGATTATTCCCAGTTGGAGTTTATCTGATTGCTGTTCCATATTCTCCCCTCTTGGATCTCAATGTTTACAAATTAACAAGATAGATTTATAAGCAACTTCAAGAACTCTAAAGATTGCTCTGGGCTCTTATCTGTAGCAAATCTCAGGAGAAGGGGGGGAGGGGAGAGGGGAACAGAGGAAAAAAAACACAGAAGAGCAAGATCTGTGGAAAGAAGAGGTACTGCAATCAGCTGTCAGTAACTAGAGGGAGGCAGTCCAGCTCTTCAGCTCTTTTGAGTCACTATATTTGATAACTCAAAAGAGATCCTTTAACTAATCAGCACGCACTATTAAATGATTTGGTGAGGATCTGTCAGTCACAAAGCTAGAAAACAGCTCTTCACTCCTGAATACAAGTGGTGAAAAGTATACAAACCTTCAAGGAAACAAAATACATAGATTTAAAAACTAAGACAAACTAAAATCAAAGTGGAAATACTGATTTCCCATTCAAAACAGTTTGCCAGCTCATAAACTACTTAATTAGCTTAAGTGAAGATTATGCTCTACCCACTTTTTTATGTGGATACTGAGACAAGTATGACTAAAAACATCAGAACAGATTAATATAATTTAGGCAAGGAAGGCAAGAGATGCGCGTGGTGGAGTTGAGACCTGCTTGCCAAACTAAAGGGCAAGAAGGAAATTCCACAGGCAGTGGAAGCAGGGACAGGTATCCTGGGAACAGCATAGGGACACTGCCCGGTTGTGCAGGGATAGGGTCAGGAAGGCCAAGGCACGGATGGAACTGAACCCTGGCAAGATTATAGAAAGAGTAGTAAAACTTTCTACAGGTATGTCACCCAGAAAAGGAATGTCAAAGACAGCATTCCCACCCCAATGAGGAGGAAGACTGGCAAATTGGTAGCAACAGATAAGGAGAAGGCTGAAGTACCCAGTAACTTTTTTGCCTCGGTCTTCGCTGGCAACCTCTCTTCCCACATCTCTCAAGTGGATGGACCACAGGGCGGGGACTGAGTGAGTCCGTCCCACTGTAAGAGAAGATCTGGTTCATGACGACCTGAGGAACCTGAATATATGTAAGTCTATCAGACCTGATGAGATGCATCCCAGACTCCCGAGGGAACTGACGGATGTATTTTCCAATCCACTCTCCATGATATTTGAAAAGCCACAGCAGTCAGGTGACATCCCTGGTGACTGGAAAAAGTGAAACATTAAGCCTATTTTTAAAAGGCTAGAAAGGAGGACCCTGGGAACAACCAACCTGTCAGCTTCACCTGTGTGCCTGGGAAGATCATGGAATAGACCCTCCTAGCAGCTATGCTAAGATTCATGGAGAACAGGGATCTGATTTAAGACAGCTGATATGGCTTCACCAAGGGCAGGTTCTGCCTGGGTAACCAGGTGGCCCTCTTTGGTGGAGTGACTACATCAGTGGAGAAGGGAAGAGCTATGGATCCTATCTATCTGGACTTCTGTAAGGCATTTGACATGGTCTCCCACATACCCATTATCTAAATTAGAGATACACAGATTTGATAGGTGGCCTGCTCAGTGGTTAAGGAACTGGTTGGATGGTTGCATCAAGAGGGTAGTGGTCAACAGCTCAATATTCAGAGGGAGATCAGTAACAAGCAATGTCCCTCAGGGCTCTGTACTGGGACCAGTACTGTTTAATATCTTCGTCAATTATTACAGGAGCTTGACCTGTACAAATCGATGGGCCTGGATGGCACCCAGCCTAGGGTGCTGAGAGAGCTGACTGATGTCATTGCAAAGCCACTCTTCATAATCTTTGAGAAGTCGTGGAGATTGACAGATGTCCCTGAAGACTGGAGGAAGGCTAATCTCATCCCTATCTATAAGAAGGGTCCAAAGGAGGACCCAGGTAGTTATAGACCCATTAGCCTCATTTCCCAGACTGTCACAACTCAGTTGAAGCATGTAATGGGGAAAAGCCATCATGGATTTATCACAGGCAAATCATGCTTGACAAACCTGATCACCTTCTATGACAAAGTAACCCACAAGGTGAGTGGTGAACATTGTCTACCTGGACTTCTCCAAGGCTTTTCATACGGTCCCCCACAGCCTCCTTCTGGAGAAACTGATTTGTTATGGCCTTGACAAGTGGTTTGTGCAGTGGGTGGGGAACTGGCTGACAGACCATACCCAGAGGGTGATGGTAAATAGACCCTCCTCAAACTGCCAGCCAGTCACAAGTGGGGTCCCCCAGGGATTGATATTGGGCCCAATGCTGTTTAACATCTTCATAAATTACCTCGATGTTGGAATCAAGAGCACCCTGATGAAGTTTGCTGATAACACCAAGATGAGTAGAGAGGTTGACATTCCAGCAGGGAGAGCTACCCTCCAGGATGACCTAGGCAGACTGAAGGAGTGGGCTAACAAGAACCTTATGAAGTTCCACAGCGAGAAGTGCAAGGTCTTGCCCATGGGAAGTCATAATCCAGGAGTACAGTTCAAACTGGGATCCACCTGGCCAGATAGCAACCTTGTGGAAAGGGATGTGGGGGTCTTGGTGGATAACAGGCTCAACATGAGTGAGCAGTGTGCTGCAGCAGCAAAGAAAGCCAACAGGATGCTGGGCTGCATCAACAAGGGCATCACCAGCAGAGATAGAGAAGCCATCATCCCACTCTACTTGGCACTTGTCAGACCACACCTGGAGTATTGCATTCAGTTTTGGTCCCTGCTCTACAAAAAGGATACAGACAGGCTGGAGCGGGGCCAGAGAAGGGCCACAAGGATATCAGAGGACTGAAGAACCTGCCATATAAGGAGAGGCTGAGAAAACTGGGTTTGTTCAGCCTTGAGAAGAGAAGGCTTAGGAGGCCTTATTACAATGTTCCAGTCCTTAAAGGGTAGCTACTAAGAAGATGGAGACTCCCTATTTACAAGGAGTCACATGGAAAAGAGGGTAATAGGCATAAGTTGCTTTTGGGGAGATTCCAATTGGACACAAGAGGTACATTTTTCAGCATGAGGACAGTCAAACATTGGAATAGTCTTCCAAGGGAAGTGGTAGATTCTCCCACATTGGACAGTTTCAAGTCTCAGCTTAACAGGGTGCTGAGCCTTCTCATATAGACTATAGTAGTATCCAGAAAGGTTGGACCAGATGATCCTTGAGGTCCCTTCCAACCTGACATTCTATGACTCTGTGATAGTGTGACCAAGTACACCATCAGCAAGTTTGCAGATGACACTACACTGAGTGGTGCAGCTGACATGCCTGTGGGATGGCACGCCATCCAGGGGTACCTGGGCAAGCTCGAGAAGTGGGACCACATGAACTCTGTGAAACTTGACAAGGTCAAGGGCAAGGTGCTTCACTTAGGTAGGGGTAATCCCAGGCTGGAGGATGAAGGGATTGAGAGCAACCCTGTGGAAAAGGATTGCAAGTACTGGTAGATGGAAATCTGGACATGAGCTGACCATATGGTTGGCTCATAACAGCAACCATAACCTGGGCTATATCAAAAGCAGCATTACCAGGAGGTCATTCTCCCCTTCTACTCAACTCTGGTGAGGCCCCACCTAAAGTTCTGCATCCAGCTCTGGAGTCCTCAGCATAAGAAAGACATGGGCCTGCTGGATCAAGTGCAGAGGAGGGCCACAAAAACAATCAGAGGGCTGGAGCATCTCTCCTATGAAGAAAGGCTGAGAGAGCTGGGGTTGTACAGGCTGGAGAAGCGAAGGCTCCAGGGAGACCTTATTGCAGCCTTTCAGTACTTAAAGGGGGCCTAACAGAAAGATAGGGACAAACTTTTTAGCGGGGCCTGTAGAGATAGGACAAAGGGTAAACTGAAAAAGATTACATTCAGACTAGATATTAGGAATAATTTGTATACAATGAGGGTGGTGAGACACAGGTACAGGTTGACCAGAGAGGTGGGAGATGTCCCATCCCTGGAAACATTCAAGGTTGGGTTGGACAGGGCTCTGGGCCTGCTTACTGCAGGGAGGTTGGACTATATGACCTTTAAAAGCCCCTTCCAACCCAAACCATTCTATGTGTCTAATTTCAAATGAAGTTTGCAATGAAATAAAGGCTAGAAAGGAAAAGTGAGAGACAAAAATTCTCATCACAGTTATAATTACTGTCATTTTTCAGTGCAAAAAAACTCATTGCACTATTTGCTGAATTAGAAATATACAGAATAAATTATTCAAGGTCAAAGAAGTATTTACCCCAAATATTTTAGCCAGGAAAATTTCAAAACTTATTTCCAGAAAAAGGTTGTTTTGGATGCTTCTGACCTCACAAGTTAACTGAAGAAACCTGTTAGAGGTAAAACATTTTTTTGCTTCCACATCTTTCACTGTCATCATAAAACCCTTCAAGCAACCCTTCATCCAGTCATTACTGTCAGCTCCTTCTCTGTAAGAGACTTACAACAGTTTTTAACTACAAATTTAATCTTCTTTCTATTATTCTGAAAATTTATACTTGATCTTCTACTACTACATATTAAAAAAATACACCAAACTGTACAATTTTCTTTCATATTTCTGAACAAGTAGATTAAACAGCAGCTCAAGTCTTCTCTCCTATGGGATATACTATGAAAAACCCATCTGAATATGTGAGAACTTAACATCTGCATATTCAATTGTAGAGTCACAGAAAAATTAGTGACAACTTTTGAAAGGTTTTCCTTTATACAGAAAGGTCATCCTAATAAAATTAGCAGTTAGCTTAAATTAAGGAATGGTGGGGAGAAGGCAGTGGAAGAGCTGCTAGAGAAAAAAGCTGAGATAAGCACAATATTCAGTGCTTCAATGGACTGGATTTCATTATCAGCCAAAGAAGGTTTAGGGCAGAAGAGAGAACTAAGACAATGTTTATCTCGCCAACCCTGGAGACTGCAGATACACTGGATTACTTCCCAAGCTCTTTAGAATACCAGGCCTACAAGTATTCTGCTGGGGTTAGTCAGAGGTGTTTTCCTACAGAAATGGAAAGCCAAAAACATCTATAACACTTGTCTCAACTTCATCATCACAGTATCTAACTTCATGTCCAGAAAGGGGAAAAGAGCCAGGATACCACTTAAAGTTGGAACAACATCTGAAGCACCATTTAGAAAAACTGTAAAAATGTGATGGAGGCCACAGAACAGAAGTATTTATGAGAAACAAGTGAAAAACCCACACGTACAAGAAATACAAACAGTACAGCAAAGAAGCATGGGAAAATGCAGGAATACTAATGGGACACCAAGGTCAATTTGGTAGGCAATGAACACTGTTGTACATGTGGGCTCAAAAACTTAATTACTAAAGACCACTAAAAAGGAGAAGATGGGTAAAGAGCATTCATGAGCAACACTTACAGAAAATACAACTCTTCTGCTCTAAAATTATGTTTATCTCAAGAATACTGATCGAGTTTATTATTCCCAATGAGGTAATGTAGTGTATGCTCATTATCATAAACATACATTGTAACCTCCAAAAGATAAAATCACTAATATTTCTAAATTAATTTATTACTGAATACTGTTGCAAAGACTATGTCTTTTTATGGTCTTAATTACTGTGGTAGATGAAATAGCAGTTGACAAAGAAAAAGAAATGGACAAAGCAATAAGTAAAAGAGGAACTTGAACTAAAAATGCCTGCAGCCTCGATCTAAAAAACACCAAACCAAACATTTACCAGTTCTTAAAATTTTCCTGCTATCTCCCTAAGTACTCTGATGACTATTTAGCTTAAAATGTCACACTTACCACAATAAATCCTCAGGCAATTTTCAAATGCTGTCAGATGCCTTGTCTTGATCTAAGATAAAGCATGGTTCACCTTGCTTGCTCTTGTAGAGGGATTATAAGCAGGGAAAGAGGATTAACACAGTTCTAAAAGTCAGAGGAAGGTTTATACAGTTGTCAGCTAACCAAAACACAGAATTAATCCAGTCATTCTGTGTGCATGCTGTCTTGATATGGAGACATCTCACCAACAGTCACCTTAAATGACCAAAATGCATAAATATTTTCAAGTGACTTTGACCTCTAAGTATATTTGGGGTTTTTTTTCCTATTTTATGCAAATATAATGTTTGCATGTACCTGTATCACAATCTGACATTTTCAGCTTTATCATTAAAATAATAAGGTTATTAGTAAGTCACCCTATAATTCAGAAAATTGAATTTTACTGCTATTTACTGTTCAACCATTACTTGAATTGTCCAAAAATTGAACATTACTGTTATTTTTAGCATTATATCCAACTAGATTTCATCACAAAAAATGCATCACATAAATAGAAAGCAAAGCAGTAAACCAATTCTTTTATATTTAATATTTTAGAATATTGTTATAAAACTATGTCATATCCAGAAATTTCATTTTCCAATTCCGGTGAAGAAAAAAATACAATATATAATCAGGAGTAAAAACTGTGAGCTAGAGGTGAGAACACAATGATTTTACTATAACTATGAGCATGTTATAAACATGATTTTCAGCTTGGACATGTTTGATGTATTATTAGGTCTGGTCCTTTGCCTCACTTTTGTTTCTCTCCTATTCTGTTGAATTCTTCATCTGATACAAGGATTTCATTTACATATATTTTTATGTAAAATATCTAAGCAATATACTTTGTATGAAACAAAAGGAAGTTTAAATTTCAATACATTCTATAGTCAACAGAATACACCAGGCAAATGAAGCTTCTCTGCATCTCATTTGTCACACACTTGGCTAAAACCAGTGGTTTAGCTATCATCTATAAAGATGATTGCTTTGTTCAAAAGGACACTTATCTCCAAAGTTACGGCACTTACTCTCTGGACACATTTCTCTTGACTCCTGAATTCAAACCCCCTATGAAACATCCACTCCTAATCACAGCAATCCTTGTGAAGAGGAAAGTTCAAATCTGAACAGAATGTCAAGGTCTGCTCCGGTGTCTTCCTATGCCAGCCACAAATCCTACCCACTATCCACTGATTAGGCACAAGTTGTTCTAAAAGGATGCGTAGGTGGGGATTTTCTCAAGTCAGAGTCCTGGTTCTGAGACTGGATTGCTTGTTGGCTGAATCAAACAGAGAGAAATATCCTGGAACTAATCTAAAGCATGTGCTTAGGATTTCTTTTATTTCCATATACTTGTTCTAAAATCTAGTAATTTTCTGTTAATATTCAGACAGTCTGAAGTAAAAAAAAATTCCTATGAACAAACTGTATGAATCCACTGCTTTTCAGCACAGGAATATCATTCAGATGCAAAACAATTCTAATCCACAGATAAAAACCACCAAGATACCTCCAAAAAAGTGACCCCCCAAAGACTATCCCATGGATATTTAAGCATAGAATCACAGAATGTCAGATTAGAAGGGACCTCAAGGATCATCTTCAAGCAGCAAGAAGTTGAACACTGCTGTTAGGATGGGAGATAGAATAAGGATTTTTTAAATTTTTTTTATTGTTTTCCTAAAATGAGAGGAAGTAACATGTTTTTAAAGCAAAAAAATCAGACTGGTCTGGCCATACAGATACGTGTCTTGCTCCATCCTGTCTACAGGCCAAAAGAACAGGCACTATAGAGAAAACTCTTCTGAAAAAGCTTGCAAGATCAAAATGTCACATGAAATTAGAAGTCTGTGAAAAATGGCCGGAAGGACTGACCATTGCATCATCTGAAGTAATATCTGAATACCTAAAGCTTTTATAGAAGGACAAGCATCAGGCAGCACAATCTTACATATCCTATTCAAAAGAAAAGGAGTCTACCAGGAAGCCTCTCAACAGTAATGAGGATTCCCAGTTAAAGTCTTTTTCAACTAGGCTGAGGGAAGTTATTCTGATTAAGAGACATAAAATTTTTCTAGAGATCAATAATATAGGTATCCTCTAGCTGCTAGGTAAAATAACAAGAAAAACTGCTTTTCTAACAGAAATAGTCATACAAAGACATCTTGCTTTAAATGAACCATAGAAGTAGAACATCTCACCTATCGCCAAAATAACAGCTATGTCAAGATAGGGTCTTCAAAGGTCAGCTGTTCTTCGTGTTCACAGGCTGACGATGTCTCCAAGAGGAATTTCACTCAACTCACATACCAACTACTAATTAATATCAAACTTTGTCCTTTTTCTTAATAATGCTGACATCGCTTTTGCCACTTCCATGACCAAAACTGAAGCAGAAAGACAAACACTTTTAATGAAAGCCAAGGAAGTCAATACTAAAAATGTTTCAGGGATTTGTTATCAGATGGTGCACACACTGGCATTCTTTGTGGTTTTTATCTTTTGCAATATCTAACTGGTAGGTATCATAAAACAGGCTTAGAAATCCAATGGTATCTTTTGCTGTGAAGAGTTTATGCAATCTTGGCTGATTCTGACCTTTTTTGTGCAATTCAAGCAATGCATTTTAAAAGTCTCTTACTATCATAATAGTTACCACAGAAATACAAATAATTATGTTGGTTATTTCTTGTAGAAATTAAAGTCTTTTGTAGCCACCAGAGTAATCAGAGCAATCCATGCCCTAATGCAAGTTATTTAAATTTATCCATAACATTCTCTAAGGTGCTTTACTGATGCACAAGGCAAAATTCATACTACAGCAGATGGCACTCACATCAGAATCTCACCGAGTAGAAAATTTTGAATATGTATTTTGAAGAGAATGTTCAATACCAAATAGGTTAAACATTCAACTAAATTTGACAAGGAGAACATTCACACTGTCACGTAAGTTCAAGGAATATCATAACTTCATTTTTCTTTTCATGTTATTTCATGTGCTTAGTAACTTTGTCTACCATGTGAAAGTAGAAAGAGCAACAGATAATTCCAAGTCAGATAAATACATTATGAATAAATCCGTGTCCTTGATAATACTATAACAGCATCATAAGTACAAGTATATCTTAAGAAACCTAAATTTTAAATTGACCATACACATTGTCACGATCCGTGACCTATTATATCTCCTTATTGGAGTGTATTAACTTATCAGGATTTGCTGAGAGATCCACACGTGGGTATCGCCTCACACAGAGGATACAGGAACTTATGTCCTGACTTTTTTGAGTGAATAACTCGCTCAGTGCTTACTAAATTTCTAACAACAGCAAGGTTTATTGTGGGGAAAACAAAGCAATTTGGGGCAGGAGGTTCAAAAGGAGTGATTACAACACATTAAACATATATGGGTACACCTTAGTTACACATCTTATCCACGTGAGGGAAGCAGAGCTTTCATGACTAATAAATAATCTTTCATTTAGAGTCCTTGATGCTAGATGGAAGTGCTGTTCTAAAACACTAATGTAACTCTACAAGTGATAGAATAATATTTTTTTAAACTGGGTAAGGTACACTTGGAAGTAAAAAAACACTGGAGATTTTGCAAAATGTAAAACTATATTTTCTGGCTTTCTTAGCCCTATGTCCATGTCAGCCTAAACCTTGAAAACCCAAAATTCTAGATGACACAAACCCAGAAATAGCTTCTTATAATCTTTGCTGTTTGGGGGAGGTTTTATAATTATTCCAGGTTTTGTTTCAAGCATTGTGTATTTTTTAAAATGCCTACAGTGTATTAATAATTACAGTAAAACCTAAACTATTTTTTGTTGTGTCAGAGGAACTATTACACTATGTTTTTCAATCTAAAATACTTAGAGGCGGAAAAACAATTAAACTCTTCAATAATTAACTTTTAAACCTGAAGCCTATTTTACATCTTAAATTAAACTTTAAATCCTGCATTAAAAAAAAAACCAAACATTTGACTTCAGACAAACCCTTCAAAATAATTTTTCTATTCAAATGTGCTAAGCTACTGCCTACTGCTATCATAATAACATTGTGAACACAATCATTAGTTAATTTCATCCTGCTGTTAAAAGTCAGGAAGATAATCTTCTACCTGTATTAAGGAGATGACTAACCAATTAAAACACAGGTAAGCAGAAACATTATTACTTTGACTGCAACTCAGAAAAGCTAAAAGATGAGGGCAGACCTCCAAATTTCTGCAGAAAATCCTTTTTAAATTGTAGTGATCAACCATTATCAAGCCATTAGTTATATTTCCTGTTCTCTGACATTGTCCTAGAGCCTTGTGCTGTCACATTAGTTCTGAGAAAAACAGCTAACTACCAAATCAAGAAAAGCATCTTCTACAGCACCAAGATGTTTTCTCATTTAAGTATTGACCTAATCTGACCCTGCCTGTGAGTGCTGACAGAATCAGATCAGAAGGTGATGTGATTGCTGGCTATGAAAAGCATGATGCATGAAGGCAAGCTCATAAGCCTGTAGCTCCTTGCTGTGCTGATCTACTCTAATCAACTTCTAGTATGTTTTACATGTTCATATCTGCTTGGATATTTTTTGCATTTCTAGTCATAGTTTTAATTAGGAAAAAAAAAGTTTTCAATGGTATGCAGGCATATTAAAAACCAGGCACACTCTAGTCTAATTTCAAAACTGAATCCAGGAAACATTTTATTCTGTATTCCTAAAGTATTTTCATTTTATCAGACAAAATCCAAGCAAAAGGTATTTCTAAAAGATGACACAAAGGTTTCAAGAAGAAGAAAAACTTTTAATGCAGGTTCAATTATAAATCCTTCATCTTCCAGCCTGCTACAAGTGCTCCAGAATAGCTTTAGAACTACCTAGAACACTTAGTTTTCCTCAAGGAAAAAGCAGGTAATTCTCTTTCCTCTCCCTCTAATCTGTTGAAGATGCAAACACAAATCGTCCCTCCAGATTTTTACACTTAATACAAAAACTTACACTGAACATGAAAAGCGAGGCAGAGCTTAATGGGCTTTGGCCTTGAGAACCATGGCATAAAATGAAGTGATCAAGAGAGTAATTATCTCACTCATTGTCCTAGCAATTATTTCTGCTGTCAGAAAAGCCATTTTCACTGACAGAAAATCAAAAGATACTTCAGCTAGACTGACTAGTTTAATCGTGACATAATTTAGATCCCATTAAGTCATAAGTTCTTCAATGGACAGAAATAAACTGATTATGCCCATAAAGAACATGTGGAGATGACAAAGTGAGAGTAGATGGATTTATCTTTAGTATAAACAAAACAAACATGGCACCATATAAGCCTAAGAATAAGATACAGAGAAGATTTTGGAATTGCAAATCTAAACTTTCTTTTTTTTTTCAATTCTGAAATTGTTCACCACTGTTCACCTTGAGGCTCCAATTCTGATATTTTCTTGTGAAGTCAGTTGACCTGTCATTGGGCAGCACTGAAAAGAGCCTGGCTACCTCTTTACACTTTCTCTTCAGGTACTTATATACATTGATAAGATCTCCACTCTGAGCCTTCTCTTCTCTAGGCTGAGTGGTTCTAGCTCTCTCAACCTTTCCTCAGGACAGACAGTCCATTTCCTTAATCATCTTTGTGGCCCTTCATTGGACTCTCTCTAGTAGCATTATATCTCTCTTGTACTGAGGAGCCCAGAACTGGACATAGAACTCCACGTGTGGCCTCACCAGTGTTGAGTACTGAGAAAGGATTCCTATCATAGTCTCTCTTTGGGATTTAAGAACTAAGACCAGTTTCCCAAGACTATACCTAATTCTCCCAAATGTATGCACTTTGTAGGCTTCCTAAGTATTATACAAGCAAAACTTTAAGGTGCTTCTATGCATGATCCATTTGACATTTAAGGCAAAACTGTAAGATTTTATTCCTGTTTTCCTCCAGCAAAATTATTAGAGGATCTAAAGGGAGATGACTGGCCTTCTTCAAAGGTTCTATGATTATTGAAATAATTTGGGGTATTACATTTCTGCAAACAAATAAACAACAGAGTTCTTCTCCTCTTGTCTCCACAGAATTCAAGGGCATTCAAAGAATTCCTTACCAGAACACACTGAAGCTTGTTTTTCGTCTATCACATTAGTAATTCAAATGAAAAGGTTGAAAATCTAATGGAAAACTAAGAAATTTCTCCTCATGTGGCAACTGTGGTATTCATTCAGTGACATTCCCTAGAAAGGGAAATCCACAACTAACTGTGAAACTCCTAGTGAGAACTCATAGAACTCCTGAGAAACCAACTGATACAATTCCATCTGATACACAGTATCTATTCCTTAAAATTTGTCCTCGGCTGTCATCTACGGTTAGGTCAGAGGAATATCCCATTTATTCCAGACAAGAACATGACAATAAACCTGATAGTAGACGCTCTAACTTTGAATTACTTGAATTATTTGTTGAGGCTTTTGAGAACTAGGCTGGATCTTACGGCGACTGTCAACTGTCAAAATGGAAATAAATTTCCCTCTGCATTCTTCTGAAACCTTCTGTTTGGCACTTTTTCTGAGAAAAGATATTTTCTTCTTTCATAAGGCTTTCTCATTACATGGATTTAATGAAAAGGGAAAAAAAGAGAGGAAGAATGATACAATAAGGTAGTAAAAATACACAGCACCTTTACAGAAAAAGTCCAACAGCTAGTCATCCAAAGTAGTAACAATGCATAGTTAACAAAAAGAGAGGATGAAAAGGCCAGAATAGTCATTCAAAACTGAGATGTGACTAACAACTGCACTGATAGAATTTCTGTTTGCAGACCACAGCTGACAGCCACACAGAGGAAGCCTGGACTTGCCTCCTGGAGAGCATTATCTAGTACCAGTCATAGAAAGCAGCAGACAGAGTCCAGCAATTTCTTAGATGCTGACAGACTAACACTTGGAGTGTTAGGTAGATAGGTAGAAAAACCTACTTCAGAGTTGTTGGACAGCACTAACACCATGAAGCTCACATGATTTCAGTGTTTTTGATTTTCACTAGAAGCTCAGAAATGTTGACACTAGAAAGACATGGTTCGTTTTGCCTTGAAATAGAGGAGAAAGAACACAATCTCAGGAAGATCAATCTCCTGTATTTTGAGACAAATTCTGAAATAATAAAAAGATTACTCTCTTAAAATAAGTGTCTGGAGTGACTACAGTTCAGAGTGGCCAGAGTTTTGGCTGCTTCTTTTTGTTCCTTGGGAAATGAAGTTCAAGATGATTCCTACAGACCTCACAGCAACAAATAAGAAAAAAACAAAAGCTGAGAAAAGTAAACTATTTTGCTGAAAAACAGCCAAACCTGATCTCTGTCTGAATACAGAGAAATGCTTTGTCATTCTTTCTGCCTGTCTTGCATATACCTCTGATTTCTGTAAGCATGCAATTTACCTCTCTACAGATCTGCACACAGAGAAGTACAAAGTGGGAAAGAGCTAGATGTTTTTATCCAAATTGAAGGTATTACCAATTGCTTTTTCCTCTGTCTTTGTTGCTGGGGGTCTGTTAGTTTCCAGTACTAGACCTCCTACTAGTAAAAAATTGTAAAAAAATTGTAAAAAAACTGTTTAAAAAATCATTAAAAATCATTAAAAATCGTTTAAAATAGTTAAAAATCGTTAAAAATCATTAATTTCTTAAGTTATGTCTGCCCTAAAACCAGAACTCTGGACACGGGCAGAAAATGCAGGATTCTTTCTTTCCCCCAACTTAGTCCGACACAAGGAAAATTATGCAGAATTCTAGACAAGTAGGAAAATGAACTTATTAGACACAGCCTGTGGTTGCTCTACAGTAGAAATAGACGTGGCATTATCAGCAGAAATTTAAGCACTTTTTTTTTTTTTTTCTAGCATAAGATACACCAGCTACTACCTTTAGCAACAAAACTGAAATGTATCACAGACCCTTTATTCAAGTACTGACAGATACTGGTGATCGAGTTCTAAGAAGAATATGCAACAGCACTGTTAACTGCCGGCTTACTTGTGACTAATATTAAAAAAGCAGAAGAAGGCTAACAACTCTTCTAATTTGTCTCCTTTTGACAGAGAAGTTCCTCTACTTTCTTTAACCTGCATGGTTGTGCAGTTGTTTTGTGGCCAGCATAGAGATAATGGTGCCCAAGGACAGAGTTACGAATGAGTGCTGAAGTTTGTACTGAAGAACAGATGTCATGGAAAGCAAAATATGCATTTTTGCCAAGTCTGCTGACAATCTCTAGAGGATGCCCTGGTTTTATCTTTAATTTTGCTTTTGCTTTTCAATAGCATCATCAGTTCCCAGTAAAATTCAAATACTCTGAAGCTCCCCAAAAAAGTCTGTCACAGGGTCAGCTATAAGAAAAGAAAAAAAAAAATGCATCAAAAGCAAAAAATATTCTGAAAGTCTCATTGGAGCATGTCAGCATAGAGTATAGTCCCAGCAGCATCAAAGGCTTTTGCCAGCAGACAGACACTTCAATAAGTGGATGAGTTGAGGGTTTTCAATTTTCTCACCTTCCACCAGAGAAACTAAAGTATATAAACACTATTTAGCTAGCCCAGACAAATAAGGTTCCTTAACATGACCATCATTTTCCAGTATGACAAGTTAATACTCTGAGGGGGCATCTTCTGAAATCTTTATACAGATTAGGATTAAATATGATCCCCCTAAGGTCTCTCAGACAAGTGAAGGACAGCCTACATTAAATAACCCATGCTCCTTCAAACCTCTAAAATTATGAAAAGAAAACAAATAAAAGATCAAACCTGTACATACCAAGATGGTTTTTCTTCCTCCTCTACCATAAAAAAGCAAACCAATCTACAAGCTAGTTTGGCCATTTATTAAATCATACAGAACACACTGTTTAAATTAGTAATTTTGCAGGAAAAATTCATGTGTTCATTCAAAATAAGTATCTCCTACATATACACAGCCCAGGCTGGATAGGGGATCTTCTACAAACACAGCAAACGTCTAAGTTATGCTGCTGGCAATGGATAGCACTATCAAAGCAAGTTACCTCAGATTTCATGGGCAAGATTTTCCTTCTTATTTACTTCCAAAAGTGCAAGAAAACCCCTCAGTTACCTGCACTCCCAAAAGATGAACATTGCCAAAGCACTTCTGCATCTAAGTAACATAATCAACAAGTGTCTGCACACACCCAGGACCTCAACAATAAAAATGCGCAGATGCATAAAAAATGAGAGATAAATAAGATAAAAAATATTATACTCTCTATCCTCCAGAATAGCGAGTTGATTTCTTCAAAGTAATTCTCAGAAGAGGCAAAAAACATAAGATAAAAAACAAAAGCTCACCAGAAAGCAAGAGAAATCCTTTTAGAGACAGACCGAAGCTGAATGACTGAGATTTTAAATTCATAAACCCCACTAATATAAGAGGCCCTAAGTGATCCTAATTAACCTCTTCAAAAAACTTTTCGGGCAAAACACTTGAAAGAAAGCTCATACTTTTAGTACACAGTTAACCGAGGCTGGGATGAAGGGGTGTGCAGTGGTAGACACTGTGAGTTATACTTGGAAATAAAGTAAGCTAAAACATCTAACAATATCAAAGTATCTTACAGCAGGTTATAGGTTTTTTATTTAATAAAAGAATGTAAAACTTCACAGCAGAAGACAAACTAACTGCTAGTGTTAGAAATTTTCCAAAGGAAAATATCCTCTAGGTCTATCCCATTAATCTAATCCTGTTTCCTGTTATTAAAACTGAATAACTGGCCTCTGACTTAAGAATTCCAATTCCTCTCTTCCTGACTGATGCTTAAAATTAGAATGTCACTCAAAGCATGCTAATGATAAAAAAGGTCTAATAATGAAGAGTACTAATAATATCACCATGTAGCATGCAATATATACTGCTTAGTTTTTGTAGCTATGGAGCTGTGCTCATGGAATTTCAATTCCTTAAATACCTAAGAGTTTCAGACACCAGTCCTGTTTTCACAAAAGAGATCCCACACTTGTAAAAACACACTCAATTCTCCCACCGCTTTCCCTAAAAGATCACAAATGCTTCAGCTGATTAAAACTTGAAGCATACAATTATTTTTTTTCAGTACAACAGTTGAGTTTGCCATCTTCAGAGAGAAAATTTAGTAACACAAATTACTGTATTATATAATCCCATTTTTGGACCTCTTTTCTGGTATTTTTAAAATCAATTTTTTTAATACTTGATCTTCCTATTACGACTACTTTAAATACTGAGAACTAACATGTCTAGGTTTAGTCAGGAAAAGTACAGGATGATGACACTTAAATGGTTCCACATTGCTTCTAGGAAAAGCAGCAAGTGAAATTGATCACTCCAAGTCTAATCTTACTACTGGAAACAGCCATGCTGCTTTTAAATCAAGCATTCTTCTTTAAGCGTACTAACATCTCTGCATCACTTTTGCATTTAAGAAGCATGTAAACTGCTAACTGCATAAAACTGTAATGCTTTAACATGCAGAATTACGTTCTCTAAGCATTAGTACAGTTCAAAGCAAGAGAAGCTCCACTATTCCAAGTCATGGTACCACATGAATCAAAGTGCATTCCCATACAAATCAGATAAAGTCATTACATTCCTTCTCTCTGGCTTGCTGACTCTCGGTAGACTTTTCAGGCTTAGTACTATTCTGAATAATGAGTTCTGACACATTTTGGCCAAATGTAGCACATTGTGCCAAAACTGAGAGTGAGCAAAAAACTGTTAACACAGGAAAAGATAAGCAGCTTCCCCAGTTGTAGTTCAAACCATGTAACTGTTACACTGTAAGAAGTCCTACTGAAAGAAACGTGTAATTCAGAAGCATTCGTGAATACCTGATATTAACCGTGTAATATTACACGATGGCAACCTTGGACCCTGGATGAGAACAAATAATGAGCCATAAGTTCCCTAGCAAAATGGGAAGTTGCAGATCTGGATTTCCCTTAACACCTGACAGAAATGACTGGTAGTTCTTAAGAAACACTTTTTCCGGGATAAAGATGAGAATGTTAAAGCATTAACTGATGCAAATAACAGTGATTCAAACTTGTGATTCAACACCCCTAGTACAAGGTCTGTAATCATCCATTGTCTGCCTACTATTTTCTTTATGTTTTTAGCATCAAGGAGAAATACAGTCTTGATGTGACACCCTTCCAAGGGACACTCACGGCCATGCTTCAAAACTACTTAAGTTTCTTCAAGAAGGTTTAAACAAAGAGAAGAAAGTAGCCATTATGATCGAGTTTTCTAGTGTGTCTAAAAGCTTAAATGACAGACATAGAATCTATTCTGCATTCTGCAGACAATACCTGTTACTTTTATGAGTAATGCACACAGAAGATATGCCTTGAAGCACTAAGCATCATTAAAACAAATTTTGTGCTGTAAATTACCTACAACATTGTCTACTGCTAGCTCTTACCCCAGCAGGAAGAGGAAAGGAAATCAGAATTTAAAATCCATCCGCAATGACACCTACTGGATGGGAAAGGATTGATGACTCAGGCTCACATCTGTCCTTCATACTCCTCAAATTCTCTCCTTGCTCTCACAACACTAGCAGGATTATAAAAGCATCCTCAGGGTGAAATACATTTAAGAAGTAACACTAACATCGGTCTGTGATTATTTTTTATGAATTTCAGCACCTGATAACATTCACTGCCAATCTACAGGAGAAGCCTCAATTTTGTAAGAAAGGCTGATCTTTTAAGATTACCCTAAAAGTTGCGGGAGTTACAGGCAGGCCACTAATTCCCCACGTAATCGTCACCTTTTAAACGTGAGCCAAAGGTCTACCTGCTGCAGATTAACCTCCTCCGCAGCCCAGGCACCTCAGGGCACACACGGGATTTACTCCCGCTCCTCCTGCCTTTGACATTCAGGGCCGGGGCCGCGCAGCGACCCCCGGGCAGCCGCGCACCCCGCGCACGGGTGGCGGGCACGGGGGGACACCCCACGGCCCGCTACACCCCACAGACAAAAGCCGTTTCCAGGCGGTTTCTACCCACGGGGAAGGCCGCGCGAGGGAGAGGCGAGGGGGCTGGGGAAGCCCACGCCCGCCCTTGCCGTACCGCGGTGCTCCCCGCATCCCGCAGCGCCCGGCCGGACGCGGGGCTCCCGGCGCAGCCCGGGACGGCACCCGGCC
>NW_009954241.1:919383-931127 GCF_000747805.2 Chaetura pelagica
CCCCTGCCTTCATCCCTCCCGCACAGCCGCCCGTGGAACCCCCGCACCCCCGGCCCTCACTGCGGGCCCGGCGCACGCCGGCTCCGCTTCATCCAAGAAGAAAAGGTCAACTGTAAATTTTAATGATGAATATTTAACTCTTTGATCCCACCGCCTACTCCATACGCTGCGCAGAAGCCGCTTCCCCATCCGTGCCCTAATTTCCTCATGACACAACTTTACATCCTCAGATCCCGGAGTTTTACCTGGGAAAGTCACCGTTTTCCAGTCTCACAGTTGGGGAAGCGACTTCTCTGTCCTGCATGAGGCAGCAGAGCAGGGTGTCCCCAGCACGTCAAAAATGTTGGTCAGGAGAACATGCTCCTTCCCAGCTTTGTCACACTACAGAGTACCTAGCTGGGTAAATACATTTTCATTACAAGATCGTGCAGGAGCTCCTGGATTTGACAACTGAAAATAAAAACAATCATTTTCCTGTTACTTTCAGCACAGGTTTGGTTTTCCAAATCAAATATTTTGTGTCAGGATTGTCAGTCTTATATCTCTGTTTCTTCTCATTCTCTTCTGCTGTTTCATTAGTCATATTGGCATTTCTTCCACAAAACATCTACTTCTAACTAGTTACTTCATGGTGGAGACATTTTTCCATGCTACTCTATTTACCTACTGATTAGTGCACGTTTTTCTTTTTAAATCTTTCTTGATGAAAATTCGTTTTTTATTCCTTTCATTGTTTTAGAAAAAGAATTCTCATGCATGTGAGCATTCTAGTCAGTTAGCTCTATACCAACATATTCTCACAGCCTAGAACACCAAAAGATGATACTTTTCTCAAGCTGTGACAATAAGGATGTTCACAGCACCAAGATCAGATGCAGCTTTCAGTCCCACATGTTTATTAAAAACAAAAGGTGCATAACAAAAGCCTGCAGAGACACTGAAACTTGATTGAAATTTACAGCCAAGGAAATCCCCCTCCCACAAAAAAAAAATCAATTTTTTGAAAGAAAGAAAGAAAAGGGCTTTTATCCCTCATCAGGATAGAGTTGTATATATTCACTAACAGATACAGCAAATGTTACTTCCACAGAAAGCACAGGGAGTCATTTTCCCTTCTGTTTGCTTCCTAAACAACACCTTGAAATGTGGGTAGCCATGGTTTCTCAGGAGTCCCCATGATGGGACACTAGCCAGGGAAACAGTCTGGAAAATTGCCAACTGGCTCTTCTGAGAGGTACAAAATGTATAATTCTTTCTATTCTGTTAACTCTGCATGGCTGTTCCCTGGTGCTGTCCCAGCTCTTTCACGGGGAATGTGGTTACGGAAAAAGTCTCTATCAATGATGCTTAGTCTTATTCTGTAGATAATATAGAAGAGAAATGAGCACTGGATTCCTTTGGGAAAAAAAAAAAAAAAAAAAAAAGCATTTCTGCATTACTTTCCCTTGAAGGCCACAAAATTATTTGAATGTCGACATAAATTTGAACAAACTGCTGGTAAGATTTTGTGCAGTTCCATAAAGTTGCACATATATTGAGGCTAAAAATAGGATTACTACTGCAAGACTGTTCCCTTCATAAGACAAAGGTTACAAGAAAGTAGGTTTGGAAAATATAGAATGTACATGATGCCTGAAATAACTTGTTTCAAGATTTTGAATGTTAATTGGATTATCAGCAGACATAAGCACTTGGTACATATTTTACTTGTGCTGTTGTAAAAGCTCATTTGAAAGTGGGAATATTTTTGTGGAATAAATTAAGAGTATATTAATTTTCTCTGTACTGCACATTTATTGCATATTTAAATACTATAATACAAAAACACATAATTATGGTGTCTCTACTGTCTTCTACTCTATATAAATATATACTTTTGTTATTACTTAAAGTGAAGATCTGGACCTCTTGAGAACTAATGTGTGGATGAACTTCAGTGGAGTTAAAATTTTAATCTTGTGGTCTTATTCACAACTGAGAAAGAGTATTTGTTTACTGCAAGTGAAGAGGCTGTTTTCAGCCACACATTCCAAAACCACTGTTACTAAAACAGAAAAGAGAAAACAGCAGTCAGGAAGAAACTTTAATATATAATGACACTGGCTGCTAAGTGGAAGCTGCAGATTGTATTTCCTGTGGTGAGCAGGAGAACCCAAAACTATAGTCAGAAAAACTACATATATGCATTGCAAGGAGGATGGGAACAGCTGCATGTCACACACCACAAAAACAGCCAGTATTTCCTTTTGATTGTTCTGGAATTGACTACCATTTGTAAGATGAGGAAATGCGGGAGAAAAAATTCTAAGAGAGAAGCCATTGATTGCTGTATTTTCCTGACCTTCTGCCTGCCCTTAAGGAGTGCAAGTGGAATTTTGTACACTCAGAAGCAGCGTAGTATCCCAACCTCTTCCTCTGCCCTTACTGTGTCTGGCATTCCCACTTAGCTCTGACACGCATAATTCCTTTGGCCTGTACCAGGCTGGACATCTCCACCCAGTGTGACTGGCACCAGGCAGCCATGGCTTCAGGAATCACCCATGACATCCCTCTGCCAGTGAAAACTCCTGTCTCCGTCGCACAGGTGCACTAGGACTCTGACACTGGCCGCTGAATTGTTACCCGTGGTGGGTACAGCCGCTGAGATGGGCAGGGTCCCCCAAGCCCTCCTCCCGGCCGGGGCCGCTCCCGGGGCGCAGGCGGGGCCGGCGCTGTCCGCGGGGCTGATCACGGCAGGACGCGCCCACGGGGCCGCGGCAGCCGCAGGGAGAGGAAAGGGATGTCTGGTTAGGCCAACAGCTACAGTGGGAAATAAACCAGCTTTTAGCTAAACAATAAATATTATGTGCTTCCAGTCAGGTGTTTGACGAGGGAAATGCGGTGTTTAGCTGTTTTGCCTCAGCTGCGTATATGGGGTTTCTATCTTTGCTATGGTGTCAGGTACAGCCCAGCAAATGTTTCATTAGTATACGGTGATACAAGTACATCACTTCTCTAAATAAAATACATTAAGTGGCATTTTAATGTCTCAAAACACGTACTCATAAGAAGATGTACTTCCTAGCATATTGTAAATATATTTATAATGTATATCATGTTCTGCTAAATGGAACAAGGCTTAAAGAAGTGATTTCTTAAACACATGCTCTTGGAACAGCTAATTCCAGAGCACACAAGATGAGGGATTATTCTCTGTTAAGTCCTAAATAGCTGCTTCAAGTAGTAATTATATAATATGAAACAGATTAGCAACAGCAACAACAGTAATTTCAACAGCCCAACATCCTTGAAGATAAAAAGGTCTCAGTCTATTATGGACACACAATGCCTGAAAATAATATTTTGCAAAACCAAGAAACCTCTATTTATTTATTTATTTGTTTATTTATTTATTTTATTGAGAGAATTACCTGCTACCATTTTAATAGCATTGAGGTAAACTCTAAGGATCACAAAGGCCTGTTTTCTACTGGATAGAAGTAAGAAGTCAAAGAAAAAAGACAGCATCACAAATTCAAAGACCATTTGAATTAATTCACTTTCTGAAAATTAAAATTTAATGACAGATTTTATACCATATTAGCCAACACATAGGATGCAAGATATGAAGACATTTTAAAGGACTAATGTATACTATTAAATTAACAATAGAGTTATTTGGGTTTTTTTTTAAAGTAACATTAGAAGTTGGAAGCCTTGAAAATAATCAGTAGGTTTACTGCATCATCAAGAAGCAAAGGAGCCAAATAAGGTTAAGAAAATGGCACAGTGTCCTGGTTTGAGCCAGGATGAAGCCAATTTTTCTTTTTACTGATTTTTTTTTCCTTTAGTAAGCTCTCTTGTAACTAGCAACTGTGTGTTCTGCTAGGCTGATAAGACAGTGGAATGTTTTTCTAACTACTGAGGCTTCAAGGCTGCACCTGCACTCTGCCGGCTCAGACACTATGGGGAGATCTGTGACCCCCCCGTAGGAGGCTGAGTTAGACAGACAGCAAAATTGGCCAGAGATATTCCATTCCATATATCTACGTAAGCTCAGAGGAAGGTCAGAGATCACAGAAGACAACTTCCTTCCTTCTTTTTCTTTTTCCCTTCTCTTCCGTCCGTGGCCGGTGTCCGGGGAGGACTCTGTTCATCCATCACCGTTGATCCTCAGCCTTGATCTCTCGTGACCCCCATAACTCTCTGCTCTGTTCCAGCAGCAGCTCCGGGATTCCTCAGGACTCTTCCCAGTTCAGGGAAGTGCTGTGGGAGTTGCTGGGGTGGGGGGAGGCGAGAGGTTTTTGCCCATACCTGAACATATCTGTATATAATTGTATATATTTTCTTGTATAATTCATTAGTGTTTTAATTAAAGCTGTGTAGTTTAGTTTTCAATCCAGCCAAGTCTCTCTCTCTTTTTCTCTCTCTCCTTCCCTACCTGGGTTGGGGGGAGGGGGGATCGAGAGCATTGTTGTCGGACCTAAGTCAAACTGTGACAACAAAAATCAGTAAAAAGAAAAATTGGCTTCATCCTGGCTCAAACCAGGACACACAGAAAAATAGTTAATGATTTCTTCACATCTCAACACAGAGGAGTCTGGGAAATACAAAATGGGAGCACATACCGGGTATGATCACAGAAGGCAACATCTTTATAACAAGGTGCTGGAAAAAGAACAAGCTACATGTACCTTATACTATACCTTAAAAAATTCTGACAATTTCAAAACCTTGTAGCTGACATGCCCTGAAGAGAAAAATGCAACTGCTCTTTAAAATCATGTCCTGTGTTGAAGCATCATCCAATACTGTAACTATCTTAAAAGCAAGTTCTAATTTAAGCTTGGTAACTACAAAACATATATTTTCTTTGGTACTGACTGATAAACTAGATAGAATGGTTGAAATGAAAGTAAAACAATTGTATGTATTAAATTAAATATTAAAGACATTAACTTGTCCTGCCTCTGCAATGTAAATTACACCTTGATAATCATAATGTTCATTCTGGGCACTGGAAGAAATAGGCACCGTATTGAAAAGACAATGACCATGTAATTTTCACAGCACAGACAGCAACTAGGGCTGCATTGCATTCATGCATGGAAATTTGATTTAGAAAAGTCCTCACGTAATAGTTTCCTAACAGAGAGCTGATAAAAGGATGGACAACATACAAACATTAGTGAAATTAAATTCATCCATCATTACTATTGAAAGCAGCAACTTCTTCTGGACATTGTAAAGCAGAAATAAATCTGTTTAGGACAGGAAGTGATGCAAGTACATCAGTAAACAATATCAGACAAAACTGCAGAGGGGACACAATTACTGCAAACCATGTACTGGCTTCCTTAGCTGTGACATTTTTACCAAAAGATCTTGTTTTAGGGTCTTCTCTGTAATCCCAAATTCAAATCCCCTCTCTTTTGAAAGTGAGAGAAGTGTTTCTACCATGATTTCAATGACAAATATTTCAATCTAAGAATTCCCATCACAGCACTCTTTTTTTCAAAAAAAAGCAAAAGATCTTTTACATTTAATTCAAGTTTGAAGTTGCTGTAGTAAAATTATGTTTAATATTAGTCTCAGAAGGCACTAACATTTGTATTCTTTCTTAAAATATCAATCACAAAAAATTAAAAATTAGCCTTAAAATCTGTGTTAGCACATGGGAACAGTTCACTAAAAATAAAATACCTTTTTAGTCTACAATCAATGAAAAAACTACTTTATTTCAGGCTGCCAACAATCTGACCAGAATGCATTTCAAAGCCACTCAGTGGAGTACTCAAGTTTCTTTCAGCAATGACATTTTGTTTACAAAACATGGCTCTTGTCACCACCACATGCTTGGATATAAACAGCTTTTTTTAGCTTGCATTTTATGCACAATTATATGTGCACTGAAGTCATTAATCTAGGTGATTTGAAGAACTCACATCAAGCACCAGTACTCGATACACAACAACCTAAGCAGGCGTAAATTAAGTTGCATAAAGAGAGTCTGATTAAATCTCAATGCATTTTCTATCAATAGACTTACGATGAAAATCTGATTCTGAATTCTCAAAATCAATTGATTTCAACTGTTGACTAAACTAAATATAGAATGCAATTTATCTAAAATTCTATTTATGTAACAGCTACCTCTGTCTCCATCTTACGATATGATAAAAAAACAATGTGAAGCAACACCTTGTTTGCAACAGTAGTAATTTTTCAACCTGTTTTCAATTTAGGATAGTTTAGGATGATCAACCCCAAAGCCTGTTCTTAATATTTGGGGGGGGGGAACAATTAATATTTCAGCTGGCCAATGCAAATTACTAGATAAAAAAAAGTCAGGTCAAGATGACATCTTTTTACACAGTAGTTGACAAGGTTTTCAAAATATAATGCACAGTACTGACTTCACAAAGGCTCTCAAAAAGCTTAACTGTCAGAAGGAATCATGAAAGAGCTTAGCTATAAGTCACTACACAGAATCCACATACAATAATGCAGGTTTATCAAATATGACATTATTTACCAGTGATAAAATTCAGAAGATCTGAAGCAAATAAAGTATTTAAATATTAAACACATTTTAAAAGTAACAGTATTAACTCTCATAATGCTGAGAAACTTAAAAAATAGCATAGCTCTATTAATCCAGCAGTGGAATGCAAACCTTGAATGAATTAATTGTATGACTCCATACTACCAGATTTGACTAAGCACTGAAGAAGATTTGTTTAGGACTGGAATTGGTGGCCCAAAGCAGCTGTGAATTCCCCATCCTCAGAGGTTTTCTAATCTCAGCTGGATAAGGCCCTGAGCAACCTCATCCAACTTTGAAGTTAACCCTGTTTTGAGCGGGAGCTTGCATGAACCTCCAAAGATCCTCTTCAACCCACATCATTATCTGATTTAGATACTCAGTTCTGTAAGCTGGTTCCCTACAGTCATATTGCATTTCAGTCAGTCAGCTGCCTGAAGTGATGTATGCCTCCATTAAGGACAGCAAATTCTTCATTTTAAGTTATTCCAATTGTAAAATAAAATATGGGCAAGAGGCTGCTACATGATAGAGCATTTTAGTGTAATTTACTGTGCACAATACTCTACAATACCACTCCTCAGAGTAGGAAAATAGACCTTTTTCCCTCATTTTTGTTCTAAAAATCATAAATTAAAACAGACTAACACTCCTAAAAGGAAGAAAGTAGATTTGTAGGACACCTGCATCGTTTTTTTTGTGGGAACTAACAGGTATATAACAAATTATGGTGCTGGAATGGCTTTGCAATTAATACAATTTTTCAGTAAACTGAATACTAGGAGATCTGCACTCTCTCTCTACTGCTTTCATATATATACATATATATATGTACTCTCTACTGCTCATATATACATGTATATACATATATATATGTATATACACATAATATAAGCAAACCATTTACATCAAGCTTTTCAGATATGACTATTAACTTAGGATTATTACCAGGGTTCAAACTTCAATATTTACTATAAGGAAGCATGCTAGTCTAGCTCCTCTAAACTTGAAAAGAAAGAAAAAGGGTCAAGCCGAGTTTTTTTAAGCTGAGTATCAAGTCATCAATGAATCCTTTGAAATTTTTT
The DNA here is from genome assembly GCF_000747805.2 of Chaetura pelagica. Lineage (NCBI taxonomy): Eukaryota > Metazoa > Chordata > Aves > Apodiformes > Apodidae > Chaetura > Chaetura pelagica. The sequence goes on from NW_009954241.1 coordinate 926,992, forward strand.
GCAACCTCTCTTTATACCAAAATAATGTACCAGACTTTTTCATAGATCACTGGTTCTTATAGCTGCACTGATTCCTGCTATGTGATGAACATCGTTCTGAGCATCTGCATCAAACAAGAAATAATGCCTCATATGAAATATTAAAGATAAAAAGGTAGCAAGCTCACTTGAAAAGCATCCTCTTCATCCTGTTCACTGAAGGAGGTGTGGATCTGATCACAGAGTTTGTATTCAGTCCATGCTTAAGTAGAACAGAACAGACCTAAAATCATATGCAGGTTAATGTCTTGGGACCTGAAGAGTATTGTCACCTAAATTCTATTACCAGTTGCTATATGATCCCTTTCCAGCTATACCATAGTAACCATGGTTAGGATATCATGGATGATCAGCAAGAAGCCTCAGTATTCTTATTTCTGATAGCAATAGTTGCTATTGATATGTATAGTTGTCTTGGCTGGTCACTGAATGAAACCTGGAGCTGTGACTACAAATTACTTTTCCCAATGCTGAATCTAAGCCCCAGCACAAAACTCTGCTTTTAATGCAATTTCATTTGCATGACCTCTCCTAATCTTCTACAGTCAGTAGGAAATCGTTTCTAAAAGCAAATATGATGTGACCTTGACTTCAGATCGCAGGGTCCTTGCTGAAAATAACATGTAAATGGGGAACTTCCTCTTTCTGCTCTTCTGCCACAACTATGTGCTTTGCCAAAATGTAGGCACTTGGCATGGCCTGATCTGTAATTCTGTTTTGAGATGATTCCAAGCACACAAAGTAAAAGTTGCTCTATGCTTTGTTGCTCTCAATTCTTCCAACATCAAATGTATCTGAATCATTAGAATGAACCCTTTTCGTGCATCATCTTTCATGATGCTAAGTCTTGTTCAACGGCAAGCCAGATGTCTCTAGTTGAGACAGGTAGGTGTGTGGTAATATCAATGTTCCATTTCAAGCCTTTGCTAATTGTATTAAGCAGCAAATTACATCTTTCTTCTGTATTCTTTCATCTCCAGAGAGATGAGTAACTGACAGAAGCAGTAGCCTGCATCTGAATGACTTAGCTACTGAGGGATATGGAACATTTCACTACAGAGCTGCATAAGAAATTCTAAGATACCAACAGAATTTTAGAAACTATTTTAGACTTATGCCTGGTTTTATCATAATTGTGTGAGTTCATGAGGAGAGATAAGGCCTGAGAATTAGCATTCCTAGTTCAAGAAACAATTAGGATTGTTTGGTGTGCTCAAGACCCTCCATGAGAGACTTACAGAGGAAGACAAAGTCAGCTTATAATATCTATGTATTTAAAATAAGCAGTCTTAGATACTGGTGGGACCTGTACTACTCTCCTCTTCCATATGCACTTTGTAAGAAGCTAATTCATGTATCTCATACTCATAGTTTAAATGTGAAGACACTGATGCAGAAAAGTCATAAGAACACTTTGAAAATACAAAGTATTTTAGGTATACCAATAGTTTATTCTGGAAGAGTACGTAAAGGAGAAAAACATTAAATACATCCATCCTTTCTGAGCCAGCGTTCAGGTTAGAGTGATGAGGGGGACAGCCTCTTCTCCCTTGGTGACGTGTGATAGGACCACAGGGAATGGATGCAAGCTGCGCTAGATGAAGTTTAAGTTTGATATTAGGAAGCATTTTTTCACCAAAAGGGTTGTCAGGCATTGGAATAGATTGCCCAGGGAAGTGGTGGAGTCACCACCTCTGGATGCATTTAAATGGCATGCGGACCTGGTCCTTAGGGACATGGTCTAGTGGCTTGCACTGTTAGGCCTAGAGCTGGACTGGATGAACTTGGAGGTCTCTTCCAGCCAGAGGCATCCTGTGATTCTGAAATTAACTTGCAAGTCACCAGTGGCTCACTCCATGGATAGAAAGGCATATATACAAAGGACTAGCATAGAGTTGCAACTATGGGAAGCCCTGAGAGCAGAAAGCTTTGATGTAGGAAACATTTGCAGAGTCAGATGACTACTGTCCTTTGGCTCGCCCAGTCCAACTTTGGGATAAAGTATGGCTTTAGAAAAATAGGGTATGTGGTAAACTGTATATCTATGCACCAGACAGAATGTGGCTTTGTGGGAAAAGAGAGGAGCAAGTTCCTTTTTCACATTCACAGGAATCATTAGAGGCAAACGCCCAGAGGCAATGGCAGGAGCAGAAGACTGCATTCTATGCCACCATCTGATCAGCCTTGTTACTGGCTTTCTGTACTTGCTCTTGTATATACACCTCAACTCTGCAGAAAGGCAATTGCTAGCCTTTTTGCTTTTACTGTTGGCATCAGCCAAATGCACATGGTACACTTTTTTTACTTAAGCATCAGCATTTGCAATACAGGCTGGTAGATTGGACTCATTAGAGTCCAGGAAGGCCACATGACCAGAGTAAACACAGCAGCCCTGAAACATCCCTGTCTAAAAGGAATACTGCTCACCTACTTCAAGCAAACCAAAAGAGCAGGGGTCTTTAAAGGTCAGGAGGACAGCAGCAAACTGTCTAGGAAATAGAACAAAAAAACACCCTGCATTTTGTTTTCATCTACTGTACAGGCTGTATAGTAGGGCTCTAAAACACCCTATATAGCTGGACATGAAATATTCTAAATTAATTTATGTTTCTCAGAAGGTGACATGGAGAAGCCTATTTACAGGCCTGTGCTCAAAATGTGCAAAATTAGTTACTTGAAGGTAACTAAGGTGCACAGCTGCTCATTCTGATGGCCTATCGTCAAACTTAATGTTGCTGTTAACTAGGAGAAACACAGAAAAAAGGATATTAAGTTTCCTCTATCATCTCTTCCCATTACTCATCTCAGTAGTAGTCTGCGAGGACTGCAACTCAGAGTCCAGGAAAGGACAGCTAGGGCTCTAGCACCTCAGTTCATCAGCTCCTATTTTACCTCTGCTGTCAATCCAATTTCCCCTTTTTTCCACATGCCATTGGATAATTAATCAGCACTACTAACCAGCCCTACAGTTAGTCCTAGACCATGAACAGGATTCGTTTATATGCCAAGTCAGCCACAGAGTTTACACATGCCTTCAAGGACTTTGATATTCCTGCAAGTAAAGTTTTCCTATGTAGTCTTTGACATATTCCTTAATATAATAGTTGCCATGTACTGACTTCAAAAATCCTATTACCAGTGTCCCAGAAAGTGGGTAGCATCCTGGACTACACGCCTGGCTTCTGTGCTGTGTTTGAGAATTACACAAGTGTGCAAGAGTGCCTCTACACATGCCAGGAATAAGTATTCAGACCCAGATTTATTTGGAAATACATATAATCAGCAGATGGATAGGGCGAGTTGCCCTATGAAACTCTTCCCAATGTTATATGTCACCTAACTTCAGCTACAATGCATCATATCTTTTTCTTTCCCTGAAGGCAGCCTGGTTGTAGGCCCTGAGTCTAATTCCTGGCTGGTTAGCTTTCAAGCAGTTACACTGGAGGGGGACTGACATGCGGGGCTCTGCAAAGCACACAAAGTCACAGGAACGTGACTTTAGCTATTATGTTAACCTTCATCCAGCAGAGATTTTCACATCACAAACTCACTCTTTTCTCTAAGCATCCCTAGAGATTTTTTCTTCCTCTTACATGGGCTGATGGTTACAATCAGCATCTTAACAATACATAGAAAGTAAGGGTAGTCATATTTCAGCTTTTTTCACCTCTAAGTATCTCAATCTTGTTTCTCTGCAAGAACAAGTGAACTAAATAAACTAATGGAGACTGCAAGGCCGAGAACAGCACTGCCCGCTGCAACCTCTGCTTTTCTCAACCAGGTCTTCCGTGGCTCTACAGGACATTTTAACCAAATAAGGATTAAAGGGCTATATTCTCCTTGTTTAGGCATATATTCCAATTCGAAATTACTCTTGATAATAGGACCGCAAATAACAGACAAAGCTAAAACAGCGGGTTATTTGAAATCTGTTAACCTCAACATTACAGATCAAACTCGGCTTTCTCTCATTTAGCTATCAGGCTACGAGAGACTCTGGCAGGGAGGTCTGAGCCCAAAACCAGAGCAGCAGCTCCCGGCCCAGAGCTGCCCGCGCTGCCGCCGTCCCCGAGGCCTCAGGGAGCGGGCGCAGGCCC
>NW_009954241.1:932058-982476 GCF_000747805.2 Chaetura pelagica
AGGCCCTGGCAGCGGCCCTCCTGCCGCCCCAGCCAGCTGAGAGGAGGGAGGAGTGCAACAGGTACTTGTACTGCTGGGAGCGGAGCCGGGACTGGAGTAGGGTCCCAGGACTTGCCACAACAAGAATTTCAACTCGCTCAAGGTTTCCCGAAGTCAACAGAAGAAAGCCAAGACTAAAAGTCAGGCCTGCATAAGGATGTTGATTTCACACAGATGTTCAGATTTCACACAGATGTTCACAGTTAGGGAGGAGTGCAACAGGTACTTGTACTGCTGGGAGCGGAGCCGGGACTGGAGTAGGGTCCCAGGACTTGCCACAACAAGAATTTCAACTCGCTCAAGGTTTCCCGAAGTCAACAGAAGAAAGCCAAGACTAAAAGTCAGGCCTGCATAAGGATGTTGATTTCACACAGATGTTCAGATTTCACACAGATGTTCACAGTTTCTGTATGCACTAAACCTTGTGAGGTGGAGACACCATTTTAGCTCACCTTGCGTATGAGCATTACCAGGAGATGGAAGGTGTTTCGATTCTTCTCTTCCTCTTCTCCAGGTGCAAAGTCTCAGGAGATGTTGGGCGTGTGTTGTTCAATACTTATGTATTTTCTTACCCTTCTGTTGTTTCTGGATTAGTATTTTTATGCATGTAAACATGTACTGCCATATTTGAAATACAGAAATTGAAGGTACTTTATAAGAAATAATTTACAGTAAATTAAATCTCTCAAAGCATCTTATAGGTGCATATTTTAAGAATCTTTAAGGCAGTGCTTTTCATCACAATGGAAAAGTCTTTAAATAAAGCTGCACAATCACACAATTGTGCAAATTGTTTAAACTGGTTTAGGATAGATACTTAAAAGATGCTTTTGTTTTATGTTACATACTGTAAGGTAGCAACAAGAGACATCATCAGAAAATTTTTTAGTGGAGAAGATGTTCCTGAACGCTAAATGAAGTTGAGTGTTAGTCCTCTGTAATTGCTGTGTATTTACATTATTGGTTCTTGATACTTGCGGTATTTGCATATGGAAGTGCAGCACTTAATTCATGATAGAAACTCTTAAGATAGCACAGATAATAACAGTAAATAAGAGTCAGAAGGTTTATCATGCTTCTGTTGCCATTAATTTATAATTTTTTTAATTAGCAAAGCGTTTTCCAATCTATGATGTCAGCATGCAAATATAAAGATTTCTACCACGTCCTGAAGCACAAGTATAAAATTGTTTTCTTACACTTGGCAACTCCAGGCTTTCACTGGCCTGTTTGCAGTAGCACTGGGAACTTCTTGAAGACATCTGAAACTGACAGAATGTAAAAGGTGTAAAAGGCTGGGGAAAATGGATGTTGATCCATTTTGTTTTCCTTATTTCTTCCAAATATTGATCACACAGGCTGCAAGGATTTAAGTATATACATTAAAGTGTTTTCTTAAATGAAGCTGCACATTATTCCTATAGAACCAGAACCTTACATACCAGCAATCTGAGTTTTTCCCAATACTGTATAAAGTTGGAACAAAAAATTACGCACTTAATTTAATCTTTGAAATGATCACACCAGCCTATAAGCTTAATCTTCTATAAGAATGAAAGAATGAAAGCATTTAAAATAATTATGCGTTGAGAAACAGTGGAGGGTGGGAGTGCGAATGATGTCTGTACTATATCAAAACACAAGCTCTTAGAAGACGTCCTATATGAAGACTCTGAACTTTAAGATCAAGTTTCCTAAGTGTTTTGAAAATACTTCCACATCACAGTTGCCTGCAAAGAACTGGACTTTCTAATTTCAGGATGTTTGTTTCAAAAGTGTATTGCTACTCACACTTTTATCTGAAGAAGATAGATAGTCTTCAGTAGCAGCATGTTTCAAAACTACCTGAAAGTTCAAATGGAAGAGAAGTGTCTTTGCTTTCTGTAGAGGCAACCTTGAAATATGCTTAGTTTGGCTATAATCTTCTTGACAAACCCTCATGGCCTGGGTTTGGCTGGGATAGAGTTAATTTTCACATGAAGCCAGGAGAGGACACAGCCCAGTTAGCTGTTGCGGTCAGTTCAAGTCAGTTTGGTCAGACCTGAACTAGCCAAGGCAATACATCGTACTCAGTATATAAACCGGGGGAGCTGACTGGGAGCAGGAGGGATCACAGCTTGGGAATGTGCTGGGCATCGGATTCCAGGTGGTGAGCAATCTCATTGTGCACCAGTTGCTAGATACGTTCTTCCGTTCTTCTGTTAGTACTATTAGTAGTATTATTTCTTCTCTTTTTGTGTTGTCCTGTTAAACTGTCCTTATCTCAACCTATGAGTTGTACCTTTTCCTTCAAATTCTCCTCCCCATCCCACTGGGTGGGGGGAAAGAAGTAAGCAAGTAGTGGCATGATTCTTAGTTGCCAGCTGGGCCTAAACCATGGTGCCTTTTTAAGAGCTATTTTAAACAGGAATGAATGACTTCTAAAAATATTTTAAAATATATCTACTTTAGCTTGGAAAATATCAGTCATCCTCTTTAACATTTTAAAAGTGAATAGAATGGTGTTTCTGTCTTACTCTGAAAAGAGTCTTCATAGACCTGTGTTTGAATAATGCACATTTTAAGTTTGCAGACCACAAGCAAGTTGATTTTACTCTATATAAATTCTTTATGTAAGTGGAGTAGCAGTTTAGAGGCTTTAAAAAGATAAAATAAATGAAGACACTGGAATAGGCTGCCCTGGGAGGTGGTTGAGTCACCATTCCTGGATGTGTTTAAGGGTTGATTGGATGTGGTGTTGGTGGATATGGTTTAGGGGAGAACTTTGTAGAGTAGGGATGATGGTTGGACTCAGTGATCTCAAGGGTCTTTTCCAACCTGAATAGGTCTATGATTCTAAGATTCTAAAACCTTTGAAAGATAGCAAACTCCAAGGCTGAACACTGAGGTAGTTAGAATTCAAATACGTGACATACATTATTTAATCCTCCTGGCTTACCTAGTGTCATACTATTTGACATTATTCTGTATTTATTCTAATGGTAGCGTATCAGTTAAGTTGCTGTAGTTGTGAATACTAGAGAAGTTATCTAAGATTACATTTTTTCAAAGTTAATTAAGAATTCAAGACCATTCTCAGGCAGATTGACTGTTGATTCCTGAAGTCTGTTACTTTTGAAGGTGGCTTGTTAATTAAATCAGTAGTTCCTAAATATTTTTATTGAATATCACTTCAGTCTTCTTTGGCCACCTAGCAGAAAACGCTTCTGTCTTTCGTAGTATTTTAGTATAACCTGAATAAATATCTAAAACTAAGTATGTATCATTTTTGTTATCTGACCCAATATGTGTGGTTTATTATGCTTAAAAACACATAGCGATTCTATAACATTTAACGGTCAAACCTTAATGGGAACATTTCTGCATATCGGGCCCAAGATATGTCATGTTGGACACCAGGAAAGCAAACAGACAAATGGCAACACTTATGGGAAGTTTGGATTAAGTGAGCTGCTGTGCAGCACAAAGGAATTCTCAACTGCTGTAATCACCATGCCATCTGTTCTCATCCTCTTTCTGCTAAGTGTGTGCCTCCCAAGCTCTGTGACCAGGGAAGGAAGGATCTTATAAGAACACTATCCTCAGGCACTGTTCAGGGATTCACTTTGAACAGCAGGTGTTAGATTATGATATAAAACAAGCCACAGGAGATGGTATCCCTTAAAGAGATGCTCAGGAGTGGTTGAGTTAAACCGTGACTAGTACAGGTCAGAACCATTTCTGTGCTCAGGCAACTGGCCTTCTCCCATCTAAGACATGTAATGTAACAATTAAGTAAAGGAAGAAAACTAACTGCACAATCTTAATGTTTTCATGACTGAAAGAGATGGCCTTGCTTGTCTTAAAGCCTGCCCATTTTTTTTTCTCAGCTGCCAGCTGGTCTGCTAAATGATAGCACCACTCCTACTCCATTGCATCCGCAACACTGTCACAAAACTATGGGCAGTTGAAATGAAATCAGCTTTCTACAATAGCCTTAGAAGCAGGCATTTTTGCCAGTCACACTTATAAATGTAATAAGAAATTTTCTTGACCAGTACATCTGATATATCTCTTAATTTAGCACTCTGTGTACATATCGCTTAGTATTTAGAATTTGTTTTCATTGCAATCACAATGACATCTAAAAAGTTCTCCCTTAAGAGCATAGTGAAAGATTATTTGAAAGTCTTAGAAATAAGCTTTCTGATGATCAAATCAATAGTTACATGTACATACATTTAGAAGCTATCTTAATTGGTATAGAACTCTCTGTGAACTCTGTCACCAGATGCAGTATCGCCTGGGAAGATTTCAAGGTGTGATGTTGACCTTTTAGCCAGCTGGGCATGAATCAGGAGTCTTTTTATCTAGCAGTATCAAATGCTATGCCATTATAAACTTGAATTCTTAAAGAACACATCAACAAAATCAAAACTTTTAAAAATCAGTCATGTTTTTCCTGTAGAGTTCCTAGTGAATAAATGTGTTGAACATTTTGATAAAAGACTAATTAGCTGCTAATTAGTTAAATTTTATGGAAGACTGAAATATTTTTTTTCTATAAAATATTCTGTGCATTTCTTCATTTGAGAATTAGGAATATAACTTTTATTGATGGAAATTATCTGTATGCTGACAATCTCAGGGTAGATAAAAGCTGTTTTCTATGACTAGCATTTGGGCATACAACCACATAGAGCACTGACATTCAGTTAATTATTTCCTATTGTAACCAAGCAGGCGATGTCTTCTGTGTTTATAGTAGTGGCGTGACCTAGAGGAAATACAGTCCAGGGCTGTCTCTCTTGATCATCCTGATTAGTTACCTAATCTGATTACTCTTCTTTGTGTTCCATATGTCAGATTCAAGGCAATAACCAGCACTGATGTATGAGGCCTGCTGTAGTTTAACAATTAAAAAATAGATTAAAATTGCCTAATGTAATTAATAGACAGACAGTGGATGTCCTGCCTTTAACTTGATTAATAGTCCACTTTGAGGATTTGCTTTTGTTCATTTGTCCTTGCTTCTCCCACAGTGAACTTTCAGCCTCGATTACTTGCTTGCTGGTTTTTGTAAGGTCATAATGAACTTATCATGGATAAGTTTATGTATATGCAATTTGATCTGGAAAAGTGTCTTCAACTAAATCAATTACTGGTTCAAGATACTCTAATTATTAAGATACATATTGTGAATGCTTTGTTCCTGGGTAATGTTTTTTCTGTGTTTCTGCTCTTAGTAACTTGACAGGCATTTTCAGAATATATTGATTTTAATACTCTGCATGTATTAAATCATTCTCACCTGAAATTAATTGTAGAATGAAGTTTATTAGGATATAAGGTATGTAATCTAGTTTGATTCCCTCTTCTAGTCCATAAGCATCAGATTATTTAATTTTTCTAAATATTTTTGGTCTTAAAATGAACTGACTTTACACATTTAATTTAAAAATGCTGTCATTGGATTTAGAGATCTGGGTTAAATCCTTCTTTCATTGCTTTTACAATCTTACTAATTTCAAAGGAGCATTATATGTGTAAATGAAGAATAAATTTGACTTTTTGTTTTGAGATACAAGCTTACAGGGTAACACTGTTTGTTAATCTTCTCAAAGAAGTCTTGCAATCTGGTTCCAGTGGGTTACTTGCATGACTGGCAACTGCTGGATGCACCCATGTTAAACTATGTTATTTTTTTGTTCGTTTGCTTTTGTTGTTCCAGAATTGTGTTTTGTCACTTGCTTGAGGGTTATTTAAAATCATAGAATCATTAAGGTTGGAAGGGACCTTAAAGATCATCAAGTTCCAACCCCCCTGCCACGAGCAGACCACGTTGCACAAAATCTTGTCCAACCTGGCGTTAAAAACCTCCAGGGATGGGGCATCAACAACCTCCCTGGGCAGCCTGTTCCCATTCCTTCACCTTCTAGTGAAGAATTTCTTACTAATATCTAACCTAAATCTCCCCTCTCTCAGTTTAAAGCCATTACCCCTTGTCCTATCACTATCTTCTCTGATGAAAAGTCTCTCCCCCCCTTTTCTGTAGGCCCCTCTCAAGTACTGGAAGGCAGCTATAAGGTCTCCCCGGAGCCTTCTCTTCTCTAGGCCGAACAGCCCCAACTCTCTCAGCCTGTCTTCATAGCAGAGCTGCTTCAGCCCTTTGATCATCTTGGTGGCCCTTCTCTGGACCCTTTCCTACAGGTCTATATCTTTCTTGTGCTGAGGGCACCAGAGCTGTACACAGCACTATAGGTGGGGTCTGACCAGAGCAGAGTAGAGGGGCAGAATCACCTACCCTGGCCCTGCTGGCCACACTTCTTTTGATGCAGCCCAGGATGAGGTTGGCCCTCTGGGATCCAGCACACACTGGTGGCTCATGTTGAGCTTCTCAAATACTACCACCCCCAAGTCCTTCTCCTCAGGACTACTCTCCAGCCATTCTTAAATCTTAAATTACTATTTGTCAAAAGGGAAACCAATAAATAAGATTGTATGAACAATGCATATGACCACCTACCATTATGAGAGAGCAATATTTTTGGGGGGGAGGTGGTATTTGTTGTTTGGTTGGTTTTTTGGTTGTTTTTTATTATATAAATGCCTCTACTTGAGCAACTTTGTTTTATTTTTAAATAATTTCTGAAACTAATGAACAGTGCCTACAGTTAAGATACACATCTGTAACATCAAGACATTTTTGAGTTAGTGCTGATGTAATATTCCTAACCTTGCCCTCATTAGTTACTGTAGCACATATGGTATGGAAGATCACCTACTGCTCTTAAACCATTTTCTAGTACACCATATGTGCTGTAACACTTGGACACAATGGAGTGAATAAAATAGAAGTTGAAATATTTCAGTGTCCTTTATTACTTAGAAAGCCAGAATACTTCAGTTTTTTAGAAGAAAAAGACTATAAATAAAACAACCGATTAAAAGAACTTGGAAATAATTTAAAATATAAAGGCACTTTCAGTTCCTCATCAAACACAATACATCACAGACAGCTGAGATTAATCCCTCAATTAGATTTATTCTGTATAATACTCAATATATAAGCTGTGTTATGCATTCCAACACTGCGGAACAAGTTTGTGATTCCAAATATGATTTTTTAAATGACCATAGAAATTCTGATGCACTAAAGGAAAATGTGAGAGCATCACCAGTCTTACAGGTCCTTGCTGTCCCTTCTGTCATGGAATTTACTGAATAAAAGTGCTTGAATTAAAAATAGACCATGTATTATACTACAGAGAAGAAGCACAGGCTTGACCTTGCTGTTCTCGTGGTGAAACGTGAGTCAGCAGTGTGCCCTGTCTGCAAAGGAAGCTAACAGCACAATGGGCAGTGCTTCAGCTTGGAGAGGACATTGGTGTAAACTACTGGCAGCCTTCTAATACATACAAGGAGGTTATCAAGAAGATGGAGCTGAGCCCCTGAAAGTGGTGCATGGACTGAGAGACAGCAAACAGAAATGGATATGGAGAAGGCTTTGGCTTGATATAAGAGAAATTTCTCTGTAAGGACATTCAGGCAATGGAACAGGTTGTGCAGGGGCAATGTGCTGTCTCCATCCTTGGAAATTTTCAAAACCCAGCTGGACAAAGCTCTGAAGAACCTCAACTGACCTCAAAGCTGACCTTTCTTTGAGCAGGGCTTTGGACTAGAGGCCTGCTGAAGTCCCCTTCTAGTCTGAATTACTCTAGGGTTCTGCATTCAATCTAATAAGGCCAGATATGTAAGAATTTTTCCACTGCTTTGAGAAGCAAAAGTGATCTGACTGTACAAAAGACTACTAGTGATTTAGAGAAAGTAATTTTTATCTCCTACATTCTGTGTCTTTCCCCCTGAAAGCTAAGTAGTGTGTTAGGAATAATTTCTCTCAAGTCCCTGGAAGTGAGTAGCAGAAGCCCTGAAGGACAGTTGAGATAGTGAATAAACATGATATTTTTACAGTCATTTATGACAAAGTTGCATTTCCTCTTGTTAGTGTTAACACACTTTTACCTCAGGTTTTCAAGCAGATGAAAGTTCTTGCTTTTTGACTGGTACTAAACTTCATCTAGTAGTTTTCCTTTTGTTTATTGAATAGTACAATAAACCATTAGTTTTATGTTTATTGCACCTACAGCATTGCTGTCCAGTATACAATAAATACATCATTTCCATCATAGAAGTACCAAAAAAAATTCAATATGTGCAGAAATTTCCTTGTATATAGTTTTATGTAGTGATATCAATGTGATCACCATCAACATGGAGAGGGATTTTATTACTTAGGTATTCTAAAGCCTATGGCCTAATGATCTGGTTAACTTCTCAGAGACTTGCTTACATCTTAAAAGGTTTTATTGGGAATTTTTATGTACCATTTTTCAGTTTAATAATTCTGTAATGTTAATCTAAGATTTTGCCAACAAGATCTAGCAGAAGCAAGAAAGCAAAAGGTATTTGAAAAATAGACTTACCTCAAATCTACTTTTTTACATTTACATTGTGTAAAATTAGGTCCATAATTTGTATAAATTTAGATGATGTAATAAAATGGAAATTTTAATATTTATGTCAGAGAGTATAATTACATTTTTTGTTGTTCTTTTTATTGTCTGGCATTTCCATTCCTCAATTTCTATTTCCTCTCTTTTCAGGAGCTTGATTCTGAATACTCCGTGTTTCAGGTAAATTTCTATTCATGCATATAAATATTAGATACAATCATTAGGAAGAATTTCTCATACACTGAATAATACTTGTTTTGTTGTTAAGTCCTTAATGACATAAATTCTTTTTAATTCATTCATAAGGCAGTACATTTGATAAAGAGTATTGTAAATGGGCAACTTTTATGTTTAATATAAATTTGTTTCTCTGTTTTATTTCCTTTAGGTTTATTCAGCAGCTAAGTAGCTTAGTGCCTTCTAAAAGCTAAATTGAATCTACCTTGAATTTAATCACCCTCATCTGCTGATGAGATTAGGGAAAAGCCAAAGTGTATTTCACAGAGAGAACAATGTTTATGCTCTTGGCGCTCACTTCCATGGTTCATTTAATGCGGTGTCATGGTGGGCTGTACCCGTCCTGCTCCTACAGCTCATTCTCACTGCCTACCTTGAGTAGAGTCTGGTAGTCTAGAAGCTACATGATGGTGCTTTGCATAAGAGATGGAAGACCGAGTAATTGATTTGTTTTCACTCTGTCCACATTAGCCCTAGATTACTGCAGTGGGAAGAATAGCAACGTGCAGTTGGTGGCATCTTTTGGCTGCAGGCCGCAGTTGGAAGAGATTAAATGCAATGTGAAATTGCATCTTTAAATACAGCTCAAAATATATTTTTAAAGTCTCTGATTGCATTCCAATGAAGTCATGCAAGTTGTTGGCATACAAAATGGCTTCAGTGAAATACTGCCAGGTATCTTTGTGACTGTATGCTTCACAAGTTAGTTGTTGTGTTACTGGGTTTTTGCTGTGTATGGAGTAAAATGGATGATAATGGAATGAATTGTTGTAGAATTAAACCTCTTAAGAAATATGTGTTACCAGATTCAGAAAATACATTTAGATTTACATTTGAAGTTTTTATTTGGTTAGTTTGGTTTTTGGACTTTTCAGGAATGAGAGGAAGGTACTTAATTCAGTGACAAACCAGTTCTCAGGAGCAAAGTGAAAAATATTTTGTCACTTTTCTTCCTGGAGTTTAAGCCTCTTAAGAAATATATCACATTTCTGTACTTATGGTACTTAGGATATTGTTTCCCTCTGCAATTACTCTTTCTATCAAGTTCTGTTCTGATTATGAGTTAAGCAAGCCAAATCTGTTATGTTGGTAATACGTGAGTAATATGTCATCTGAAATGAGCTGTCCCTTTCTTGTTCTTACTGTTTCTGTTCCCGTTCGGTAAGAATACAAGTCATAAGAATACAGGCATATTGCTTGTCAGAAAACAGAATTATTAAGCCTGCATAGAGAGAGAGCTGATAATATAAATGGAATGGGAGGCAACCGTTTGAGTGGGCAAACTTGTGCTAAATTGAGGTGTAAATATTATCATGGGATTACTCAGAAATGTGTGCACTTATTTTTATGGATTTTTGTGATTTTAAGTGAACCTTCCTCTCACTGTTATCAGTGTGGCTCTTCCAGTTCTATAATGAAACCCTTGCTGATTTTCATGGAGAAAAAAAACACTGCATTGTACTATAGTAAATTACTAAAACTGTAATTTTTTACTTAATTGTTAAATTTTTAATTTTATTTAATTTAATTGTTAAATAATTGTTAAATTTTTTTTCTGGATAACTAGAAACTGCAACACAGAAAGTAGGCTTCATACAAGGATAGAGTAGCTATAGGAAATACCAGGACTACTGGTATACATTTTTTGTAGAAGGTCAGCAAAAGGTGAAATCATAGAGATGTTAAGAAAATCTTTGAACCTTGCATGAGTTTTGTGTCTTGTGATAAAAGACACCCTTACTTTATGAACAAAACAAACAAACAAACAAAATTTGTTGAGGGGGGTCTGTTTTAACAGAGAAATGTACATTTCTCAGATTTTCTTTCCAAAAGTATGACAATAGCCATATTTCTTGTAAAGTCCTACATGACTTTTTATGACTAAATAGCAAATTGTTTATGAATGAAAAGGGTGTCAAATTTCATTTCATATTTTTGAAAATAAGAACTTTCTCCTACATCTTGCTTTGTATTTGTGTGTCAGTATACATTTCTAATTCCTTTTCCCACACCTTGATTTTCTACATGTGGCATAACTGTGTGTGTGCACAGAAATGATACTTGTGTTTCATATGGGTCTTGTTACTACTAATTAGGAATTTTGAATTGCCTTCTTGTCTCCCAGGGTAAAGGTCATCCTTCTGTATTTTAAGTAATGAATTTGACATTTCTGTTGCTGTTTTGATGAGAAGTCCTTTTACAAACATTGCTGCAGGCAATACTACAGACTGATATTTAAGTAGGGAATAATATGGGATATTTGATTTTTTTGTTGGCTATAAAGCCTCAGACTAGGAGCTTAAGACTGGAAGAGCAGGCTAAGAAATCTATTTTTTGTGACATGTTGCTTTTAAAAAGATATTATTTCTTGTTTGTTACTGCAAAAATCACAAGTATATTTTTTTGTCTATGTAAAGAACTGGCCCAAGTTTTTGCAATTAATGTAGAGACGTTGCTACTTTGACTTCCCAGGAAAAGGTCATTACTATGGGCAGCTTTTCATATCTCTGCTAGAAAATTAGTGTGTTTGGCTGTACTGAGAGCCCTAATTTCAGAATATTCCCAGTGTAGACATGGTTATGTTGACCTCAGACATATATGTCTTTGAAAAAGGCAGAATGCTGTCAAGGTGTTAAAAACGCAACAAACTAAATACTTACAGAATCATGAAAAACAGTTAAGGGTGTTGAACATATAACTGCAAATTTTAATGCTAATTAGAGGTTGCAACCCTACCATGTAAGAAGAAACTAAAAGATAATAAAGCAGGACCTGGATTGTGTCTTTCTGACCTAGATTTGCATTATCCCACCCTGTTTTGTTCTCACCTGAACAAAGGTTTCTAATTGTGGTTTAAGGGATTAGTTAAGTCCCTCCTTTACTTCTGCTGGAAAGAAAGCACATTTACAAATGAGAGTTAAACATTTTAACATTTTTAGATATACTTTCTTTTTTATAAACAGATATAAAGTTGCATAAAAATAAGAGAGGCAGGGACCATCTGAGACATTATGAATGAGAACTGTCCATTTAAATTATTACTCAGATGATTAAATAAGCCTGAGGTCCGGATCTTCTCTTACCTCTTATTTAAAGAACAAATGTTTCCATGTGTTTGACCTTTAGTTCTATTAAGACAGCATAATTCTGTTTTTGCTCTGAAATGTTTCTTTAGCAAGTATTTGACATGCTTTTCCACCAGACAGCTGTCCCCTGTGAGAAAAGAAACTAATCCACATTTTTTTGGCAGTGATTTTTTCTCTGGAAAATTTGTTATGATCTCTTCAATGTCTGAAGGAAGATCAGGGATTGGTCTTGTGGCTGCCTTTATCATGCCAGCTCTATGAGTACATTACAGGCATATTAAGTTATCAAAGTTGTTGTATCTTCACTTATTTTGTTGGTACTTCTGTATAGCTGCCACTGGGTTTTCTCTTCCCCATTGATTTGGTGTCTCTACATTCTTCACAAAGCTTGTCACATAGGCTAGAATTATGCTTGCCTTTCCATGTTGCTCATATATAATCCTCCGAAATATATAGTGTAGTAATTTGTCAGTTCTGTTCTCCAAACTTAGTGACTGTAGCTGTTCCACTCCAAAAGACTTGTCTGAAGTCTTGGTCCTCTTTCCACCTCCACCAGGCAACTGATGGATCTGCCTGGCTGGAAGTCAATACCTTACTCAAGCCTATTAAAACTGTGAACGGAATAATAATTTGCTGATTAAATTATTTACTTGGTGTCTTGAAAATATTTTGCTTTGTACTTTATCCTTATTCAGGCTGCCTGGAGCCTGAAAACACGAGCTTTGACAGAAATGGTCTATGTGGACGAAATCGATATGGATGAAGAAGGAATCGCAGAGATGATACTAGATGAAAATGCCATTGCTCAAGTTGCACGTAAGAATGACTTTCACTTAAATACACTGAAGCAACAAGAGCTCTTTTGGTCAGGCTTGTCATCTAGTATAAAATAGGACATACTGTGGTGACCTGATAAAGCTTTTACCTATTGCTATAAGAAGAATTTCAGCATGTTTTATGGTTACATGGCAACGTTGAGGTACACCACATGAACTTGATGTAGTGCTTAGACCTGTCAGACAGAATTTCAGACAAATGGTGTTTTGTCGTCTTTTCCTTTACATCTCTGTACTCTCTAGTTCTTTTCCATCAGTGCCCTGATTTATTTGTTTGTTTGTTTGTTTGTTTTGGTCTTCCTTACATACTGTGGGATATTAGAGAAAAATACATGCCCTCGATGTACTCTGAATCTCATCCATATTACTGTACTGTAGGCAATCGTCTAGTCAAATCTGACATCACCTTTTTGTGTCCTTTCCTGCAAGCATTTTCTGAACTGATTTTCTCTCTTGTACTTTTCTCTACTTTTTCCTCTCTTCCTTCCCAGGGCAGTTCTTCTGCCCTGTCATTTTTCCCTGTATGCAGCTCTTTTCAGCTTCATCAGTTCCCTTCTAAGTCGCCATTAATTGGTAGTCTTCCAGTACTTTTCAGCATTATTTGCATAGTTCACACACCGCTGGGAATGTGGCAGGGTGTGCTATTTTTGGCAAGAGCAAGAAGAAAGTGATACTGGTGTGAGTCGCCATGTTGGGCATGCTGGATCCATGCAGAATTCAGGTAGAGGGCTGCTACCTGATGCTGTTATACACTGAATACTGGTTTTGTTTTTGTTGAGGCAGTTCAGTAATAGCCAAAAGTTTCTTAAGAACATGCTGCATGCTTCTGGGCCCCTCAGTTCAAGAAGGACAGGGAACTGCTTGAAAGAGTCCAGCGCAGAGCTACAAAGATGATTAAGGGAGTGGAACATCTCCCTGATGAGGAAAGGCTGGGTGTCAGGGGGACGGAGTTAGGCTTTTCTCAGTGATGACCAGTGATAGGACAAGGGGTAATGGGTGTAAATTGGAGCATAGGAGGTTCAAGGTGAATATCCGGAAAAATTTTTTTACTGTGAGAGTGACAGAGCACTGGAACAGACTGCCCAGGGAGGTTGTGGAGTCTCCTTCACTGGAGACATTCAAAACCCACCTGGATGCGTTCCTATGTGATGTACTCTAGGTGACCCTGCTCTGGCAGGGGGGTTGGACTAGATGATCTTTCGAGGTCCCTTCCAACCTCTAGGATTCTATGATTCTATGATTCTATGATTTCTGGTTTTCTCTGTTTCATAAGTACAATCCACATGGGAATTTTTATGCATCTTATTAGCTGTGGTTCTCAACCTCCTACCATGTCAGGGAATTCACGGGAAGAACTGGATGTAGGACAGAACTAGTATTTGACACATTAAAAGCTTTCCTCATCCGGATAGAAGAAGGCAATTGCATATCAATTTGATTACATTTTTTAAAATTGCTATTGTGTGTTTGGTCACGTATAAACAGTAAAGTAGTACTCAAGTTGTGTTTATACATTATAGTAATCTAATTACATGTGTCTGTCTTAAAACAGCATAATAATATAATTTAGACTTTTTTTTATGCTATGCTCCCTATAGTAGAGATCATCTGCCAAGTAAAATAATGGGATTACTATTATTGAGAAATAAAGCATTCTGGAAAAATACACTCATGCTATATTTAAACTGAAAAAATGACTTTCTGGATAGTGTGTCACCAATTTCAAAGCCAAAGAAAATCATTGTGATAGTGTAGCCTGCACTCCTGAATCATTGAGATAAGACTTTGCTATTTGTACTTCATCTACTAGATGTGCCTGAAGTAGTGCATAGCTTTTCAGAAAGTATAAGAACTTTCTAGAGAGAAAGAACCCCCTGCAGTCTTTAGCAAATGTTGAATTTGCTAAATTTTATCGGTGTGTGCCATATCTTTAGTGGGAATTACCAGCTATAGCTCCAGCTGTTGCCTCCTTGTATACATTTTATGCCTGATGTGAAGGCTTCTGTTTCAAAGGTATATTTCTAAAGTAAATAGTTACAATTGTTATTATGTCATCCAGTGATCTTTTCTTTGATAACCTCAACAATCTTCTCATTCTGAGGTATATCTTTTGAGTTTAATCTTGAAACTCTCTTTTAATCCTTTCAATAAATCTGCATGCTTTTTTAGTTGTAGTTACCAAACCAGACAAGAGTCCACTGACACACAGAAAATACATTTTTCTTCTAGAACTTGATTTTACATTCTTTATCCATCTGAAGTGTTACACTTTTATGTAAAAGGTTAGCACAGATATCACTAGGAGGCTGCAGAAGGGATGGAACCAGTCTTTGCGGATGGTGCAAGTGACAGAACCAGAGGCAATGGGTGCAAGCTGAAACACAGGAGACTGTCTGAACACCGGGAAGTGTTTTACTGTGAGGGTGACTGAGCACTGGCACAGGTTGCCTGGGGAGATTGTGGAATCACTCTGCTTAGACATATTCAGAAACTGTCTAGACAGAGTCCTGAGCACCTGGCTGTATGTGGCCCTGCCTGAGCCTGGTTGGATCAGCAGACCTTCAGATGTCCCTTCCAACCTCAACCATTCTGTGATCAGTTCCACTTTTACTCATGATTTAATAAAAATGAGTGCTTGCTGACTGTGGGCTTTTTCTTTTGCTGTTGAAGAGTGTTAACCATACTTGGTCTTCAATCAGGGTCTTCTACTCTGGCAAATCTTCCAAGATATTCTCTCCCACTATAATTATAGCTTACCAACTTAAAAGTGTGTAGTTATACCTCCCATATTGCAACTGATATTGTCTGTACTTTTCTCACTAAGAAGTTCTAAATCCTTTTCCATCAGTTACATGTCAATTTCAGTTTTGCATCTGTCCTTATCTTAGTTTCCAGATTAAACTATTTTAATAGTGATTTTGTTCTCAGTCTTCCATTATTAAAAAATTACTAAATTGTATAAGGTCCACTGGAAGCAACTACTTTTCTGTGTTTCCTCTTCACTCATATATAATGAAATCTGCCTTCCAGCAGTTTTTAAATTTTTATAATTTTCCTGTGTCAATTTTCCATCAGTCTTGTTCATTAGTAAAAATGTCCTACAGCATAATTTTACAGAAAATTCCCAGGCTGTCACCTTTGGACACTTCACACCAACAATTTTATCCACTAAGGCTGCAATCATGTTTAGAAGTGTTACCTTGACAACGTACTTTTCAGAAAGTCATACTAATTGACATTATGGATAATCACAGCTATTTCATTAACTAGGGAGTTAAAGGAGTCATCTGCAGTCATCACTAACTGCTGAAATTATGCTAATAAATTCCATTGCTGTTAGTGGCCACATGCTCCTGTGTGGCCTGTTGATGCTTATTTGTAGCTAGTTTGGTTGGAATTCTCTAAGTAAGGATTGAGTTGCCTGGGGTAAGATCAAGGGAACTAAATCCTGTAAGCATTCTCCCAGTACACCAAAAGCACAAAGCAATTGGAGTTATTAAAAAGACAGGTCTAGAAAAGGAATTTTAATGTCCTACCCTTATTATCATGAGAGTTTAAAAAAAGTCTCAGAAAGTAGAAGACTAGTTCATTGTCTGCTAGTCTGAAGAGCTGAAAGCCACTTTCTCCATGTCTCAGGAGAGTGCTCCAGTTACATGTTAGAAACTCTACTAAGTGGATTGTCCACCTTTTCCATCGTGAATTAAAAATTCAAGATGCACAAGACTGTAAAGGGCAAGTAGGCAACATAGAGCTTAAAACTTAAGTTCAGCCAGCCAGAAGACAGAGAATCCTGAGGTTTCATCCTTATTTTAACATCACTTATATATTTAATTGATTTTACAAAAAATATCATGGTTAATACCTTTTTGGTATTATTTAACTTTAAATACAAGTGTAGCCAGGTGGCTACTGCCAGATGGAGTCAGAGGTGCTTGGTATCAGCATGGATTAAAAAAGCTTGAAGGTATATAGATAGAGTTAGAAGTTACTGATTTGGACAAGTCTGCTGAACTTGCTTAAACAATGGACTGTCATAGGTAGTTGAGATTGGGGGAGAAGACTGAAAAAGGGCAAACTTGGGGTTTATCTTGAGTAAAAAAGAAGGATGTCTGGTGTTATATCCCCTCAATTAGAGCAAAGAAATTTCCAGTTTGCTGTAAGACACAAGCATTTCTTAAAGTCCTCTGGACAAGGGGGTAGTTTTTCCGTGTGAAGTGAGAAATGCTCTTATTTTGTAGGACCAGGAACATCTTTGAAACTCCCTGGAACTAGCCAAGGTGGAGGCCCGAGCCCAGCTGTCAGGTATATGATTGTTTATGTTTTTTAAATGTGACAAGTTACAAATGAGCAAATTCTAAATTTAACTTCTGAAAATGAAATGCTTTATATACAAGAATTTGAATTCTCTATCCATAAATATCACTCAATATATAAGGATAATGTGCTTAACACCTTCAGGCCAGTAACTCAGTCAGGAAGACCTATTACAGGATTTGTGAGACCCAGCACACAAGGTGGACGGCCAAGTACTATGGAACAGGCTATGAAAACACCTCGAACAGCTCTCACAGCTCGGCCAATTACTAGTGCTTCTGGGAGATACATCAGGCTGGGAACGGTGAGTGGTTTGACTCTGTTGTTAGAATGGTGGCTTTCTTGGTCATGGTATCTGGTACAGTAATGTGGTAGTTGACTTAAAAGCTGCGTCTAAATTCAAGTTTGAAGGGGGTGAGCAATTTCCATTTCTTGTTTACTTTCATTTTTGTTTATTTTCATTGGTTTTAAAGTAAGGTTCTTGTTAGTTTGCTAGTTTAATCATATTAGAAAATGTACATAAATTCACAACAATTCACATAAATTCAGAAGTTCTGTCAGACATAATTTTTATTCACTGAAGGCCATGAAAGACTACGACATCATTTCACAATAAGTACCTTGAAAACTTCTCCAAGTTTTTCAATTTGCTACAAAACAGTAGCTAATATTTTAGTGTCTGTAGTTTCAGAATACACAAAAATAAACTATACTAGTTCTGTCCTGTTCTATTGGCAAAATTAATTATCTGCAACTGGCATGAATATATAGCACAGATTAACATCACATTAATGGCTACATTTTTCTTGAAGATTTTTTTTGTTTTGTATCCCAACTGCTTTCAGTCCATCTAACAGTCCAATCTACATGCTTAGGAATATTATGCAAATAGTGGATAGAGGGAAGAAGAAGGTAGTTACAGAAGGTAATTCATGCAACCTCCTGGCTCTCAGAAAATATGAAATTTAGGAAGACCCTGTACTGCACAGCAGAGCAATACATCTACAAATGCTTTGTTTGGGTATTTGTTTTTTTTGTATACTACTAATATTTTGAAAATTTGAATGAGAAGTGTAGGGGTCTTCCCACTTAAAACCTTCTTTCTCCCCTTCAGGCTTCAATGATAACAAATCCAGATGGCCCTTTCATAAATCTGTCTCGACTGAATTTATCAAAATATGCTCAAAAACCGAAACTGGCAAAGGTATGTATCTGTTTTGGTTAATGGGATATATTTGTCTTATTTTCTGGCATAATTCAAATGTAACTGAACATGGGATTGGGGATGCAAACAATGATGAGCTTTTGCTGCAGATGTAAAGTTCATAAATATAGTGTGTTACTTTTCTTTCAACAGTGGTTACTAGTTTTGAAATATGTGTGAAGAGGCTATCTTGAAAGTATAACCTAGGAAACAAAGTTTTATAGAATAAAATATTCCACTGGCAAATAATTTTGAAATATCCATATCAGAATCATGGAATCACTTGAATTTGAAAAGATTTATAGGAATCATGGAATCACTTGAACTGGTAAAGACCTTCAAGATCAAGTCCATCACCATCCCACTATCATTTGAGGGCACTTACTTGAGTCAGTTCCTTATCAAGTCTGAAAAAACTGCAGGCCATTGGTCCAGTTATGTCATTGCCAGCAATCAGCCAGTACATGTGTTATTCTAAATCCATCACGGTCTTTAAAATAGGGAGAATTTAAGAAACCTGGGGAAGGTTAAGAAACACAAGCCACATTTATATGAAACAAGGCTTAGTTCTGCTTGTTCTAATTGTGTTTGGTAACTCTGTATAATATTTAAGTAGGTAGGTTAGCTTTCAGATGAAGTAGTTGTTCTCAGCAGCAGCCTAAAGGAGGGGGAAACATGTATTTTTGACAGTTTTTACTTTAATTAGCATTTTCTGGGACAATGAAGTAGCTTTGTCTTCCTTCAGTTTCATATGAAAGAGGCTTCAGCCAAAATTTGTAAAGCAACAGTCAGAGAAACATGCATAGGCAGCAAGTGTACTTGTCAGTATTAGGAAGCTAATATATTATGACATTAACCTTTCACACAGCATGGAAGAGCTAAGCTTAAATTTGGAGCTACATAGATATATAACCTTTTTTAGAAACAAGACAGCATTAAGGCTAAAGCCAAAGCAGGAGATGAGACTGCAGACTGTTCTCTGTGTTAAGAGTAATTGATTAAAGTTTTAAAACTCTTTGAGCTGCCATCTCTCCCAAGTGCAAAAAGATGAGAAATCTTTCAACTATTAAATTCATATAAGTAGCCTGTGTATTCATGTTGGTATGTACTTTACATACTTCTTCCTTATGTGTTTGCAAAGTATACTTATCGCATCTCTTTTTAAGATAGATTATCAATCCTTTAATTGATTTTCATTGACCAGGACTTACATTGTTTTGAAATATAAAGGAATGTGGCTTCTCTCTGACTAGCATCAGCCATGTTAAAAGACTACTGCAGGAAACCCTGTAGGAGAAGGTATCACCTGATACCAGAAAGAGCCTCTGGTAAATCTCGGTTAGCAACTGGTTTATGGCATCAAACAGGAAGTTTTATTTTTGTTTTACCTTGTGGATTTTTAATGGAGTTATGAAGATAATTCTACATATTTTTATCCAAGTGACTATTAAGTCATTTAAATCCTTTTTAGGGCCAGGGCCTGTAGCTAACAGCAGTAAATTCCTTGTGCCAGCCATGCAGGAAAACACCTTTGTTAGCACTTTAGATGTACTCACTTTTACTGAATGTTGTAATGTGAATGTGTTTGAACAGGAGGAGGAAATGTTCTGCTACTTCTTTATGTTCTATTCTTTTGTTATCCAACTATTCTAATCTCCCTATAAATTGGTTTTATTTATAATTCATTACTGTCTTTTATTCATCTGTTTGGAATCTTTTCTGACCAAAAGTAGAAGACAAGTGGTTTCCTTTCCTCACCAGATATGACAACTCATTAGTAATTCTCTAGTCTCCTTAAGGAAAACAAAGAATTTTATCAAAGAAGAGTAGGCAGAAGAATAATGGAAGACCCTAGAATATTTCTGTCTTGTTCTTTATTTCTTTCCTCATGGAGCAATATTTACTTTTAGTTTTCTGTAATGAATAATAATAACTTAGAAAAGTGTTCTGTTCTTTTGGACTGACAAGGAAGTATGGCTTGCTTAGTTACATACAGAAATAAAGAAAGATGCAGTTATATTGCCATGCAATTGCTGTGGGATGGTGAGCAGTTACCACAGCACAGCTGATGCGTGTAACTACTTTAAGCTTTGGTATTATGATGATGTGTTTGAGTTTTAGAAGCACCATGTTGATAACTTTTACCATAAACAAATAAAAAAGTTTTTTCTTTACAGATCCCAAAATTCTGTAGGGTTTAGAATTTTTTTTTCCTAAGGTAAAACTTGCTCAGCTTACATTCTTAATAAACCTATGTTTAATTTCAGTAGATTTTGTACTATATAAGCACCTAACTATACATTTCAAAAGTATTTATTGGATCACTTTTTACTTTCACAGTTAAAAAGTCAAGAAAATGGTAACAGGTTTTTAAGTCTATATTCACTTTCAAATTATAGCTACCTTTTTTTTTTTTTAAGTGACCAAAGATACTAGGCAGTTCCCCTAATCAAGAATTCAAATGCTTTCCTGTAATGACAGTGTAGCACATCCATACTCATTTTTGTCTATTCAAGTCTTAATTAAATGTGTCAGCATTGCAATGCATGAATGTGATTGCTTTCACAAAGAATTAATTTCTGCCTCACATAATCATGATTCTGTATTCCTGTAAAATGATTATATCAGGTTTTATCTTAAATATGACAATGTTTTTAATATTCTTTTGACAGGCATTGTTCGAGTATATTTTTCACCATGAAAATGACGTAAAAAATGTGAGTAATTAATGTGCTCCATTTTCAGTTTTTACTAAGTATAATTCCATTACCTCTGTCAGTATTCTGTTAAACTGAGGATCCAAGTAGTGCAGAAGTGAAGCATTAAAAGTTCTGTAAGAGAGAAATACTTTCTTACTGGGGTGATAATCAGGGATGACGATTTGCAAATACCAAGTTACAGATTGCTCACTTTTTTTGAGAAGCAATATATTCTAATGCTTAAAACTAGATCTTTCATCCATCAACATTTTAAGATCCCTTTCTCTAGTCATGTAATGTTAACAGCATTTATTGGAGCCTGAGCATTACCTGAAACAGTGTGTCAGGTGGCTGAACTGCCTGAAAAGTTCAAAGTTCCTTAGGCTTGAGAGTAAGCAGTAAGTTATGGAAGACAGTCTGTTAACGGAAGAAGGTGAAAATATCTGACAAAGTAGTTAGTGATTGAATTGAACATCATTTGACATTTTACACTGCTGAGGTAATTATTTATGCATTTGGGTAAATAGAAAGGAAAGGTGAAACTGAAAAAATAAAATATCAATAGGACTTTGGACACTTTTACTAGAAAGTTAATTCCATAGTGCTGAGGAGTTTTGTTGCCTCAAGAGAAAGATTATATTGTCCATACCATTGTCTATGACATTTATTCTCAAAAACTTCTCCTAGTTATAAATTTTTTTTCTTACCCTATCCAAAATTTTTCTTCTGTGGTTCTTCATATGTTACTACACTGAATGGGTAAGGTCAAGTTTGGGTACAGATAGTTTAAACTTTGAGAAACATACAGGTTGCAAACTTTTTTGGCTGTTCACACAGGGAAATAATTAATTTATTCAATGAATAAAATGTCAAAATATTGCATTACTATGTTAGATATATGCACCCAGTTAAAATGGAATCAAAATAGCTGCTTGAAATTTGCTTGAAAGAACTGTATGTGTCAATAATGCATAGCTGACTAAAATGTTATTGAATTTTCTGCAGTACTGCTATCTGGTGTGTGGTTAGACTTGAAGTTATACTCTCCAGTTAATCAATAACATGCAAAAAATATTTTGTTGTTGTTGACATAGATCAGAACCATTTCCAAATGTACTGCTATGTGAAGCTTTTTAATCTAGTATCAAATGATTATAGTTGTACACTGTCAATTTATTGCATAGCATTCTTTCAAGAGGATTGAGTTGCAATGCACTATTAATCCAAAATGCAGTTGAAATAGTAAGTGCAAGTGTCAGAAATGTCAGAGAGACATAGCAATTAACATTTATATATCCTGACATGAAGAAAGTGCCTGGGTTTTATTCCACTAATAATTAAAATTTGTGTTGTTTGTTACTGAGAACTCAGTTCACTGAGAATAAATGGGTCACTTATTAAATGCCACACGTGCCTATGACCTGCACTTTAAGGACATGCAGCATCTCTAGGCTAGATGGTTAATTTCATATAATGCAAGAAATTTTCCAAGCACTGGAGGAAAAAAAAAAATAAGATTTTTTAACACTGTACTGCATGTGTTTTGAAATCCTTGTTGAGAATCTCGAATCACTGTCTTGCAGGAAACATTTTGCCTAGGTTTTATTATGCACCCTAACCATTTGAATAAGTATCTGTAAGCAAAGTAGTGTCAACTTAGTCACCACTGTTTGTTGTGTAATGAGGAGGAGAGCAGCATGTTTGGTTAATGGTACCATCTTGTAGGAAAAAAAAATTTGTGTTGCACTTCACAGTATGAGATGCCTTTATAATGTAATGTGTATCTCTGAAGAATAATTTTTTGTTAACTATTCAGTTTGCTGTCTCCTTTTTGCTCTCATTCCTCTTTTCTTCTGTGCTTTCCACACCATTTTCAATATAATTCTATTCTCCCAAGTGTCATCCCTTTCTTTTGAACCTCATCTGCATTTATTTTGCTTAACAAACAAAGAATATTACTTTAACTTTTGCTTTAACTTGGCTGCATCACTGTTTATTCACCTCTCCTACCAATGGCATTTTACTAATTCAATTTCTTCTCCTCGGAAATAATTTGGTCACTTAGGATGCAGCAGAGACACAGCACAAATGTTAGCTGTTTAAAAGGTGACCTGGATCTTGCTTGATCACCCATCAGAGCACTTGCTGACGTCTCTTGCATCTTTGTATTACCTGCTGCTCTATGATATTGCACATTCTTAAAAAAACCCAAAACAAACAAACAAAAAAAAACAAAAAACAACAAAAAACCAATACTTTTCTGCATTGAGATGAAAGAGCTTGAAAGGCTTGGATGCCTGGGAAGTTGGTTAACTTGTGACTATATCAACTTAAAAGCCTCTACTTACAGACTTTTTCATGGGTAGAATTGGAAGACCTGTTCCACAGTTTCACAAATAGAACTCTAAAGTCGTAGTGACAATATTCTTCCTTTGTCACTGGGCTGATCTGAAACAGTCTGTACTGTTCTCAACCGCATTATTATTTAAGAAGCAAAAGCTGTTTTATTATTTATCTTCTGTTTAGCATTCTGCCAGAGAATAGAAAGAAATAAAAAGCCTCAGCAGTTTCAGTTGAGAAATACCATTAATCAGTGTGCATTCAACAAGACAAATAATGCTAAGAACTCAGTTCAAATTAAAAGTAAATACATCTGTAATCTATCAATTATCAGAAATGAGGGGATGCAAGAATAAGAGAGAAGCAATGAGTTTTTTCAGCACTTGAAAATACATTCAAAAGTCTTTAATCTTATTTAATGAAAAATTAAATACTTCTCTGAAGATATTAGTATTATGCTGTCCATTATTGTTCTTTATTTATTTGCTTTTGAAGACGTATACTTAATAACTGACTTCCTGTACCCTTGAGCTATATCTAAGAGACATTTTATGGGCGAAATGCTGTAAGAGCAGGGCAGTTTAAAAGACTTGTTCACAAATAGTCCAGCTGCTCCTTTTTTCAGCAGTAGACTGGAACATCATATTGTGCTGTTATTCACAGGTGAGTAATGATGACAGGACAGTTTGTCCTGAGAAAGAACAATGAGAGCACAAAATATACTTGGGGCCAGAAGTCTTGACTTCTGATGCTTCCTTAGTTCTTCCTAATACTCTGAACTTTATACTCTGATAGGAATCTGTTTATAATGAAATTATGTTAGATTTACAAACTATAGAAATACAGAAAACACTTACCAAAATATGGCTAATGTAATTGACTCAGCTGTATTATGGACTATCCTGTGTTGATTTGTCTACAAATAAGATTTCAATAACTGTTGCTGAAGCAACAGACTCTTGCTATCATTTCCATCTATCTTAGTTTCTTGGTGCATACAATACTATGTATGAAATTACTAAGTTTCAAACAAATGGACATTTACCAATTTAATTTTGCAATTTAGCAGTAAATTACCACAGACCTACAAGATGTTTTACATGGAATTACAGCTGGTAGACAATTTGGAAGTCTTAATTATAATATAGTTTAGCTAAGGAAAGTAATGGTAGAAAAAATAATCTCAGAATCATGCTAAATACCATTGCAATTAATCTACATTATTTTTAATTTTAAAACAGCTCTGTTTTATTCTTTAAGAAAAACCTTTTTTAACAGAAAACCCATTAATTATTGGGGGTTTTATTATTAGCACAAATATAAGAACTGAGAGTAAAATAAATTTGTTCTGAAAGGCTTCCCAGGGCTAAGACTGTTATTGAAATGGATTCTTGTGTACACAAGTGCCCTCAGTACTCTAAAGAGTAACCATTTCAGCTGACCAGCATTTTCAGATGATGAGTTAAAGTTTATCAGAACTTTTGGGACAATCAGGGTGGGTTTTTTCTGATGCATATGTTAGATGCAAAAATCCTCAAAAGGACATACCATTATCTGCCAGCCCACAATCGCTGCTGGTTTCCCCTTCCAGTTATTAATATGACTGCAGCATCATCAAGCAATGCATGGGAGTGCAGGACAGGCATAACACTTAGTACTGCTATTATAGATTTAGTTTAAATTAACATGCTGTGCAGACTGAGCATCGATTTATACCTAAACTGTGCAATTAAAGTTTGTAGCAAATGGAAATTAAAACATGCTAGCAGTTGGTATTGACATGGCAAGGTGAAGGCTTTGACTTTTAAAGTCTATTTTAATCAATTTACTAACATTTCAAGGGCCATATTGTCAAAATACTTTGTTGCAATACCAGCAGGAAGTCCCTACTAGCATGCAAAAAGCTGACATTGATATGCACAAAACCTTTTCAGGTAAACACTTTTTAGAAATGTTGGTAACATTTGTCGTATTTTTGGATTTAAGCTTTTGTGATCACTTGTAAAGTATCAGAAACATAATTTTCCTGTTTCTTTCATACTTCC
This sequence comes from Chaetura pelagica, assembly GCF_000747805.2. Classification (NCBI taxonomy): domain Eukaryota; kingdom Metazoa; phylum Chordata; class Aves; order Apodiformes; family Apodidae; genus Chaetura; species Chaetura pelagica. Next base: position 957,351 of record NW_009954241.1, read on the forward strand.
TGAGTGGGAAAGTATTGAAACAGGACTTAAGTTCAGAAACTAACTTAGAAATGAAGTTGTGCTTTGTTTCTTGAAGTTAGTAATAAGATCCCAATAAGAGTTCAGGATCTAAACCGACAGATAAACTGCTGATGCTGATGTCTAGAAAGCCTGAAGCAGTCTTTAGTTTCCACTGATCAACAGCAGCCAGAGTTGTTAGCCTTGCATAAACTTGTTATCAGAAATAATTAGGGTACCAGAAAGAACACTGAATGTGTTGCTACAGAAGGGATCGTTTCTTGAAATTGCTTCTCCTTGAATACTTGTCATCAGAGCACTTGAAGGAAAGCTCTTTGAAGCACATTGTTTGCAGTATGGTCCTCCCTTACTTAAAGTGGCTACCCATGCTGCTTTAGAAGCAGGTGTGGTATTTGACAGACAAACACATTTGAAATGCAACAAAAGTAACCGATGTTTTAACATTAACTACTCTACCAAATTTTCCAGTACTGGGTAAAAAAAATTGCTTAATGTACCTTCAAATGAAAGAAAGTATTTGTCTGGAAGGAAAACTGATAATTTCACTCTTGAAGCAAGCTTCTTCCCCATTAGAGCTGGATCTCCAGAGGCCCGGTTGTGCAATTTGCAAAGCCATTAGGAAACAAAGGGCTACCAAGATAAGAGCTGGCTGCCATTTCAGGTCTTCAGGGATTCCACCTAACAGGAGAAATAGTGACTTGAGAGCTGTATCCTTTCCTCAGATCTCTGTCCTGTCACAGAGGCAGGTAATGATAGCTGTCTCTTCCTTTTTGAGAACAGCATCAGTGGAGCTCTTTAGTCTGAATTGCTAGAGAAAAACTATTCTTACTCAGGGAGGCAAACGACAGCAACTTGTCTAAGTTGTTGCAGCTCCACTGGCTTTGCTGTGCTATGTCAAATCTATACCCATTGATGGTACAGCCTCATTTTGCTAGCAGGAAGAACAGGAATCAAATGCAGAGGTAGATGTCACTAAATTAGGCTCTTTCTAGTATTTCAAGTGTTCAGATTAGGTTTTTCTTGGAAATCATTGGTTCCTATGCTACTGAGTTGCCAGTACACAGAACTTTTCCGTATTGTTCCTGCTGGATGTCTGGGTTTTAATTTCTGTGGTCTGCAAAATGTTTATAAGAAGAGAAAAAACGTCAGTTCTTCTGTTGTCTTTTTTTCCATCATAGGCATTTTAAAGGAAAGATGATTTCTGACTCTACACATCTGAGAGTTCTCAGAGGTGGGGGATATTAGTATTGAGATGACAATTTCTACAGTATTTCAAACTGGATGAACTGATTTATTTTAGACTATTTTCACTTGTCTTTAACAACTTGTAGTAAACAAGGACGGGAAGCTTGGGAAAATTTTGTCAGTTTACACAGATGTTCTGTATATTCTCAAGAAGCACTTCAGGAGTCTGATCAAATTAGTTTATTTTTTCTCTTTGAATTACTAGAAGCTATTTGGATTACATGTTCTTATAGGGACAAATTATCCTTTCAGCTATTTTATGCACTGAGCTATAAATAACAATAAACATAAAGCAGTGCCTCCACCTCAGGTTTACCAGGACCTTTTGTTCAGAATGTTCTCCTTATAAAAACCTTTACATTGTTCACTTCACGTTCTTTTTCTTTGTGTAAACATTGAAGGTATTAATGTTAAGATGATGGGTTTGTTTTGGAAGGCACTAGATTTGGCAGCCCTTGCAACTGAGCATGCACAATTCAAGGACTGGTGGTGGAAAGTCCAAATTGGGAAGTGCTACTATAGGTAAGCCATTGTTTATTTCTTCTGTGATCTGTGAGTATGAGTGCAGGACACTACTGGGTGTATTGTGCAGTGCTGAACACAGAAATAGTTCAGTAAGTATTAATTTGAAGAGTGCTGTGCTTACTATTAAATCTCCTTCAATATACAAAGAAATTACATTCAACTGCTTGAGGTAAAGGCATCGATATCGAGTACCTTAAAGTAACTAAATTAGTTGCATCTTCACCTTTGTTAATGTGTTTCAAAGTCACTGTTTGAAAAGTTGGTAAATAAATGCAAAGATCTTTGGTTAAAACAGACCACATGAAATTAGTATTGCAGTACTAGCTTGAGAAAGTAACTGTCAGTGAGGGGCTCAGATTGATTAAATAATAAAAAATGAAATATTCATGTTTGACAGTTTCTGCTAGGGCTCCTCTGTCCAAGAAGTACTAGTTCCAAAGATGCCAAAGCTGGAACCCCATACCCAAACATCTGATAGCAGTGTTAGGAGTGCCTGGGCATTGTGGAGCTCTGCGGCTTTATGAGGAAAGAGTAGCAACAGCAGGGAAGAGAGCTTGTTGCAAGCAGTTTAGCATGGTTGCTGAGGATCTAGCTATGGTTGTTAATGGCCGTTTCTATGAAATCAAGTGAGGCTCTTCCTGATACAATCCTGCTTCCCATAATTCAAACAGTACTGAGGCAGCTCCCCTTTCATCCTTTACAATGTGTTTGTCCCATGAATGCAAAACATATGAGTACTGTGTTGTTTGTGTAAAAACTGAAGCATCATCTGCAGTCTTTGCAGTTTTGTAAGCAATTCTTACATGAACAGGCTGATAATACAAAGCATTTAGCCCTTTAAAATTCCATGTCATATCTTGGCTTGAAAATATAGCTTCTTTTTAGATGCCCAAACTAATTAAATTCTTCACTATACTAACCTTTATTTGACATTGTTTAGAGGATTAGACTGATTTTATTTTATTTTTTGAGCTTAGAGGTCATTAATCTCTTTCAGGATTTTTATGGATAGTGTTATAGAGACTAAAGAATCCAAGCAGGCACATGCACTTCTGTGGTCCAAAACTACCCTGTGTCCCCATTGACTAAGTTGCTTTGTTTTGACTGTGTCTTGAGTTCCTTCACCAAGTGTATGTGCTCTTTGGCTGAAGGAAAGAAAAAGTAATTTGCACATGAGAAAGTGCACATTCATGCTGTTGTTGAAATGGTACAATCCTCTTTATTTTGTAGTCTACATAGTATTTATAGATTATTGCAAAATATTCTGCAGTTATACTGTAAAACAGATGCTTTTGAGATTAAACAGACTTCTCTGAGGTTCATGTGCCATTTACTTTCCCCTCCCAAGTGACCTGCTTGAATGGTTTGAGGCTGTGGTGCCCTTTAAAATACCACATATTTTCAACACACAGTTAAAGATTTTTAGTATCAGCTACAGAAGTTTCACCATTTCCCATATGAGTCTGGGAAAAAGTGTTTTATAGAACATTTAGCATTCCCTAAAGTTTACAGTGATAAGTATCTACATGATCTTTTCAATGAGGGAGGAAATTCTGCTTCAATACTATTTGGGTAGAGGTTGAGGCATGATTTTAATGGCTCATTTTTACTGTTCGTTCTTTACAAAGAGCAGGAAGGGGTCCTAGGAAAATGAGTCCTTGCTCAGTTAGCACCAGAAGGTTGCATGTACAAAAGGGAGCCAAATTTCATGAATTTGCCTTTTTCATAGTTTTGAATGGTTGTCTTTGTAACCTTAATATATATAAACAGCATGTTTCTTGTTAACATGCACACAAATATATAACCGTAAAGTACACTTTTGAGCAGTTCATGTTTGGTTTAATGCTCACTGTTTCATTATTTAAAGCTTTTTAAAAAAAAAAAACAAAAACCAAAACACAAATAAACAGACAAATACCTTCTGTATCTATTTGTTGTTTCTTTAGGTTAGGATTATATCGTGAAGCTGAAAAACAATATAAGTCAGCTCTCAAGCAACAGGACATGGTTGATACTATCTTGTACTTGGCAAAAGTAAGTAATAGATTTGCTTGTTTAATAATGAAGTGGAATTCCAGACTCTCTCTGAGAAGTTCATACACCAGAATAGCCAAATATTAAGCTTGATAGACCATTAAGTTTAATCGCATGTGATGTCCATATAGTCCTGAGGGCAATACATGCTAACAGTTAAAATTGAAGTCTACAGTTCACAAAAATATTTTGGAGCTTCACACAGACACACACACACACAACTCTCCTATTTTACTGTATTCTTTGCTCTAAACTTGAATGAGGATTATATAGCTAAAGAATAATTTGAGTTCCAGTATGAAGAACATTGTAGCTATATATAGTGTCCTAGGAAACTGATGCAATAAGTCAGTTAGTGAAGGGTGAATCTCACAATCCTAGTTTCAGAAGCAAAATTAAAACACAGTGAGCTTGAAGGAAGCAATCTCAAAACAGAGAACATTCTGTCAAAATAAGTATATTAAAAGCTTTAAAAGAGCAAGTGTTGTAGCTAATCCTCAGAATTACTTGTTTACCAGGATACACATCATAGAATCATATAGTGGTTTGGGTTGGAAGGGACCTCAAAGACGATCCAATTCCAACCCCCCTGCTATGGGCAGGGACACCTCCCGCTAGATCTGATTGCTCAGAGCCCCATCCAGTCTGGCCTTGAACACTTCCAGGGAGGAGGCATCCACAACTTTTCTGGGCAACCTGTTCTAGGGTCTCGCTACCCTCATAGTGAAGAATTTCTTCCTAAGGTCCAACCCAAATCTACCCTCTTCCAATTTAAAATCATACAACTACACACCCCTATAAAAAGCCCCTCACCACCTTTCCTGACCTCTTCAAGTACCAGAAGGCTGTGCTAGGGTCTCCCCAGAGCCTTCTCTTCTCCAGGCTGAACAACCCCAACTCTCTCAGCCTGTCTTCATAGGAAGGATGCTCCAGCCCTCTGATCATCTTTGTGGCCCTCCTGTGGACACACTTCAACAGGTCTGTGTCCTCTGTATGTTGAGGGCCCCAGGACTAGACACAGTACTCAGATGGGGTATCACAAGAGCAGAGGAGAGGGGCAGAATCACCTCCCTTGACTTGCCACAGTAAACATTTTCCAAGACATTTAAGAAAAGGTGGTCTGTGGGAAACTAAGCATGCATTTTATTCCTTCTCCTAGAAAGAGATTAAATCAGTTGCTTTTTATCAGCTCCCTTTAAGCCAGCTATCACAGACCTATCCAAAAGTCATCACTAGTAGTGGATAATTCAGATACTCCTATTAGGATACTTGCTTTACCTTTATATTTCTTGAGCAATTTGCATTTTGTATTTAAATTATCAACATTGCTGTCTGGAGACTTGTCTTCAATACAACAGTTGGAGTTAGTTTACTCAATTGAGCTTAATAATTTTAATTTCTGTCACTACCAGGAGTCATTCTGCAAAACACATGAGCTACACAGAGTCATTAAATTGGCAGAATAGTTGGATTAACAAACAGTGATTCGTTATGGGAGATATGCATCCCCCCACATCATTAGTAGCTCAAGTAGGAACTTCCACCTCCCACTCCATAGACCAGCTTGCTGAAGTATAAAGCATTACACAACATGATTTAGTGACTGTGGGTGGAGCAGGGCACTGAGATATAGCTCAATCTGACAATATTGAGAAAATAAGAGATTTTTTAAGCAGCCATTAAAAATAATAGGATTGCATCGAGTTCTGTGCAAAGAGACTGATACTGCAGTACCAGTTAGTTTTCTGTTTATATTCATTGTCACAACAGCTGTTTCTTTTAAATACATTTTCCTAAAATCTAAGTCTCCTTTGAAGTATAATCTATGAAAAGATGAAAGAGTCTTTATGAAGTCAGGTCCGCTAAAAAGTTATAAAGTATTTAATAACCCGGAAGAGCTGGAAATTGAATATTTTTACTAGATACAAGAGAGATAACAAAAAGAAAATGGAGCTGTTCTGCACATAGCATCTAAAACTTAATGGATATAGCTGTAATACTCTTCAAGAGCACCTCTCCCCAAAGCAGGTGCTAGTAGGTGGAAGTTGTCCCACCTATCTTTTAATTTATTTTTCTACTTATCTCGCCCTGCTTTACAGTCTTGCAGAGACGTTGGACAGTGTGATACACTGCTGGGTATGGGAATTATTACATAATAGAGTACTGTGGCTGTGTTGCCTTAGCATAGTATTTGCACAGAGGATCTGTAGCAAGTAGCTTACTGCACACAGTTAGAATAAATTGTACAAGTCACTTATATAGGTAATGCTTAGGAGTAAAAAAAAACAGCCAAGGGTCTTAATTAAGAAGTTATACCCAGTCATCATGTATTCTCTTTCATGTGTACTTTCTACTTAAACTCTTTACAGAGTAATTTAGTTATAGAAAACTGTTGCTAGAAGAAAATAAAGAATATGACAGTCACAACAGAAGCAGGTTTCAAATTTAATGCAAACGTAAAATTAATCAGAAACTGCTGCATGGTTTATGAAAGAAAAGCTGTATCAAATGTCTCGAGGTCTGATTTAGGCACAGCAATATGCCCATCTAGAAGGCATTAGAAATATATTGTTGATTTAAAGCATATTGTCATTACTGCAGTCCTAGTCTACCAAGTACCATGACCACCAGAAAACCCAAACCCCTCATTCTTTAATTGATTTGCACAATAATTTATTTTCTAGCTTAATGCAGAAAATGCTAGTGACATTAGCAAAATTAATGGACAAAAATGCCTGTATTTTTTATTTTTTCAGTAAACAACTTGAAATGGCAGTCTGTTTACTAGGAAGGCACTCACATTTGATAGCTCCTTGACAATTAAGTATGTTACTTGGGTGGTCATAGGAAAGAATTCTTTCAAATGTCTACAGTAGTACATATCTATAGGGATGCAAATAAAGAACTTAGTGACTTTAACTAGTATGTCAGTTGCTGACACTCAAAAATCCATGAAGCACAACGGCAGAAGCAGAAAACATGTTTGGAGGTTTTTTAGGTGTTCAGTTTACACTGACATTTTTCTTACATTGCATCACAAAATGTTTGTGTGAGGATATCAGACATGGATTCTTTCCCTTTTTCAGCTGTATCAAGTATTAGCACTACTTAATCTAATGATTCACCAACAGGAGCACTCAAAGCACTTTTCCACAGAGTGGGAGACAGATTAATCCCTCTAGCCATCTAGTTTCCAAATGTGGGCCTGTGGAGTTTTTTTCCTTTGCTGTAGCTTTGCAATTGTACTCTCAGACAGCTGCAGAGGTGGTTTCTGTCAATACATCAGTGTCCTCTGTCCAGTTCTCACACAACAGGATCCACATTGCACACAGTCATAGTCACTAAAGCCAGAATCACAGAGACCAAACTGCCTTCTTTCTGTTACAGGATTTTATTCTTTGTGACAGGGGAGGTTGGCAGAGCAGTAAGGAAATTTGAAAGTGTCACAGCTCTGCACAGTGAAGTCTTATTTGACTAAGTAAAATATTTTGGTATTCCAAATCAACTTGAATATCCGGTTTTTTTAATCTTAAGCAGAAGTTTTGAAAAAGACATTAAATGGGAAAATATTTAATGTTATACCTTCACTTCTGTGTCAAAGTATATTATTTTGATATGTTAATCAATAAAAAGATATTTTTTTGTTTATTAGTAATGTCCAGATGAATTAATAGTGTCTAGAGGACATGCATGCAAAATTAATTATCTTAATTAGCCCACTTTATCTTCATTAGAGGGATTTATTCAGTATTCACTCAATTATTTTAGCAGTATTATCCTCCATCTCAGCTAATGGGTTACTGCATAAAAGGAGGTGTCATCCCTTCTTATTTATCTTCCTTGATAAACAGCAGTACTAGTATAAAAGTCAGACATTTGACATTCATATACATTTTTTATTTACTTAGGTGTATTTGCGCTTGGATCAGCCTCTAACAGCTTTGAACCTTTTCAAGCAAGGGTTAGATCGATTTCCTGGAGAAGTGACTCTGATTTGTGGAATTGCCAGAATCTACGAGGTATGCACCCACTGTGCTGTCCTGGTTGTAGCCAAGGTTGGCTCCCCGAGCAACAAAAACATAGTCAGTAGTTGAATATAACTGAAATTAACTATGCTGATTTTCAGTATCACTACTGCAAAGCCGGTGACATTGCAAGTCCATGTTAAACCAAGCGGTCCAGATGTTGTCCAAGTAGCTAGGTCTAGTTTATATATGTTTTATCGTACAGAAACTTCAGGTCACCAACGGCCTGCTGGCAGGATTAAAGAACAAAGCAGACTGCCCATCAGTATGGTCTTTATTAGTGCTATGTGTTACTCTTGGTCTCTTCAGCCCATGAGAACAGCTGGAATGTGAATGTTTCTTAATTTAGGAAGTAGATGTTATTTTAAGTAGCATTAGTTTTTAAAATAGTTTCTTTATAGGTTGGTAACCATGTGTTTTATATTTGAGGAGTGTGTATTTTCATGTCAAACAGTGGACCTAATACTGTTTTTCACTGAAAGTTGGTAATGAATTCCAGAACAAATGTTTTAAACAAAGTAATGAGTTATTTTTTTTGTCTACATTCATACTTGGCATTCTTTCCTGTTCTCATCATTCTCATCTAACCCCTAAGCATTAATCCATTTTCATATTAAATCCTTTTTGACCTTCAGCAAGGAAGAAAACAGTTGCATAATTTTTGAGGCTTTTCTTTCTGCATTGTTAAACAGTTTTTAATATGGATATTATTTTGCAGAGCCATACATAAGATTGCATAACCCTCTAAAGGAATTATTAAAGAGCAACATATAGTTGACAAGATCTGGTTTTGCAATAACACCTGACTGCAGGATCATACCTTCATTAGCAAAGATTTGTATTGCAGCACAGGGCTGTTTTCATGACATAGATTCACAAGTACAATATATGCATCAGGCATCTTAATCAAGGCTTTTCTTCTGTGTCACTACCTTTTGCCAGTAGCAAGAATTATAGACCTTTCTTGATTTAAAAAAAAAGGCTTATTTTTACAGGAACTGTTTAAATATTATTTTATTTAATCATAAGGAATACTTTTTTTCATAGCAAAATATACTGCTGAGGTTAAATAGAAGCTTATTCTTTAGTCGTGTTGAAAGTACAGTGTATCTGTAGCACACAGGAAGAAATGATTCCTATCTAAACACAGAAGTGTCTTTTGAGCTTTTAATTTATTTTCCTCTTATATGTGATAGAGTCCTTTAGTCACTTGCACTTCTCATCTGCAGTGTGATGTTGTTTGCAGCAATGAGTTCACCCTAATTTATCTTCCAAGTAGCACACATCCAAGTGTGTATTTTTATGCAAGAGAGTTCTTTTAACTAGTATGTCCTAGCTATGACAGGTTTCGGTAACAAATGCATGATTCCTGTTTTCAAAGGTGTGTAGTAATTCTTCATATGCAATTATATTATCATTTGTATTCAGACCAATTAATTAACTAATTAATTAATTACTTGATTGACTTACAAAGCATTGAAAATGGTTGAGATATTGGCTGGGGACATAAGTCCACTGTATGTGATCATACTGGGAAACCAACTGCACAGTACTGTGTGTCACAAGGCATTGTGCATAAAGTAGCAAATGCCTGTTGAACATGCTGATCTTCTGGCCAATCTCTTTATCAAAATAATGAAAAACAAATAAATCTCTATTTGTAGTGATGACATAGAGTTAATGACAGGTACAGCTACCACTGATAAATTAATATGCATTCTTCTCATGGATGTGTGTGTCACTTGTGAAGATGCCAGTCAGTGGTGTTGCATTGTATGACCAGAGAACTGTTAAGACCATACATAATTAATCTCAGTTAAGTACTTTACAGGACATAGGTAAAGCAGAGAATTGGTATTTTATTAAGTTTTATTAAAATTGTTGATTAAAAAAAAGTAGAATTAATCTGATTTTTTCCATTTGTGTAGGAAATGAATAACATCTCCTCAGCTGCAGATTACTATAAAGATGTCTTAAAACAAGACAACACTCACGTGGAAGCCATTGCATGCATTGGCAGCAACCACTTCTATTCAGACCAGCCTGAGATAGCTCTGCGGTTTTATAGGTATCTACGCTTGTGGGGAGGGAGGGGAAACTGAAGACGTGGGAGGGCAATACAAAGGGTTGATTTTTGTAATGCTGATGGCAAAAAAAGAAGATTAAGGGATTAGTATGGGAGGGTGATTGAGCATTTGAACAAATACCATAAAATCAGCATACCAAGTATATACCTTCTCAGCTAGTGATAATTACGTTCTCTCTTAAAAACTTAGCATTACATGCAGAGAACGTAGAAGTATCAACAAAGATTATCAAATCAGTTATTATTAATAAAATAGAACTAATCTTTCACAGCATGAGGCAACTTGGGATCACTGCACCTTACTCTCAACTTCAGTCGCATTCAGAAGGCACATGGGCTTCCTATTTAGCCCTTTAAAAAAAAGTCATCTTTGAAAAACTCCACCTGAAGTCATGAGCAGTTGTGACCACAAAGTCCCTTCCTTGAACGAGGGCTGGGGTTTCCCCATGTTTTACCATAGAAAGATAGTGTTAAATGATGCTGCTGGCTTTTTATTTCAGTACAGTCAGAGTGCAACCCTGACTCATGTTTGTAAGTCTTAAGAGCAGAGTAAGTCAATATAAGCACCATCGTCTCAGTTCTGTTGGACCTGATGTCTTTTATGCTTTAGGTTCAGAAACTCTCAGTCATGCTGCAGACAGCAACCCTGTTTTTCCCTGGCCGTCTTAGCATATCAGTTTTTTCTGTAAATAAAAATAAACATAACTTTTATTAAAAGTCTCAGTTCTAAAAGACACATTAAACAACATCAGTTTTAATCAAAATCTGAGTTATGCTTCAAATGTAAGGTTAATGTAGATTCACATACTAGATGTAGTGATTAGAGCACTGCTGAAGGACAGGAAACAAGGGAAAAATTGAAATATTTTCTTTCTATCTAGACGGCTCCTGCAGATGGGTGTTTATAACTGCCAGCTTTTTAACAATCTAGGCCTCTGTTGCTTCTATGCCCAGCAATATGATATGACACTATCTTCATTTGAACGTGCACTGTTTTTGGCTGAAAATGAAGAGGAGACAGCAGATGTGTGGTACAACCTGGGACACGTAGCTGTGGTATGAAAAATATTAACATCCTTTCTGAAGGAATAATATTTACAAAAACTGGAAAAATAATTAGTAAGGAGTCATTGCCCTACTTTGAAATATGAAGTCCAGTAGTGTACAGGATAAAGTACAGTACAGGTTAAAGGTTTATTTACACTTCAGTTGAGAGGAAGAGGCAAAAAAAGTTTTGTACATCTTCACAAAATGTGGCTTACTCCTGCTAAAAGATACTCACCCCCATCATCTTTAACCAGAATAAGGTTACTGAATAAACTTTTTGACAGCTTTCTAATATGAGTTGTCTTCAAATTCTGATTTTGACAACTTCAGTCAGAGAGAAACTCAACTGTTCACCTTGATAGTACTGCAACTAGAATAAACACATTACTTCATACTAAAATATTGAAATTTGAACTGTTGTGCCTGTATTTTCCAGTATTTGTCACTTTTCATATTTAACCTGATGCTGTCTCAGTGCTGGTCATAAAACTGGAGCATTAAAGAATAGTCAGTAGCTCCATACAAGTAAATTTGCTTCACTTATTTTGTGTCTTCTAAAAACTAGGGTTACATGTGATTTTTTTTTTTTTTTTTCAATCTGTGTGGAGCAGTGAGGCAAGATGACTTCCTCTCTGGAGACATCTCTTGTTTTTCTTACCCTACTATAGATGGTAGCAGATAGTATAGTCTTTAGATGACACTTTAGTCATCTAAAAGTTAAATTATATGAAGGAAATAACACTTGGAGCATGAAAGTTTGTGCTGGAGAGAAGCAATTCTGTCTGGAGAAAGAATAAGAAGCATATGACAGGGTCTGACAAGAAAGCACATACAGTTCTGATCAGAGTGGGTTTTTGGTAATTTGTATTTCATGGTAGTACATATACATGAAAAGTACTTCAGACAACAAAGCAGATGCATGTTGTTTCCAAGCTTTTCACAAATTAAAAAACAATCTTGCTTTTAGGGGATAGGAGACCTGAATCTGGCTTACCAGTGTTTCAAGCTAACATTAGTCAACAATAACAACTATGCAGAAGCTTATAACAACTTGGCTGTGCTGGAAATGCGAAAAGGTCGCGTTGAACAGGTTGGTGTTGAATCTCAGCTTAAGCAGAAAGCTTCCTTTGGCTCTTTTGTACTTAAGAAAAATGTCATTTCCCTGAGGTGGAGACATCATATGAACATCTAGTTTACAATTCTAGGCACAAAGCCTGGATACCTTTTATGTATGTTTCAGTGTAACCTCTCTTTTGTCCTGCCATCTCCCATTAAACTGCTCATTCTCTAGGCATATCCAAATGGCTCATCAAAGACAAACAAGGTTTACAGTGGTTTTGCAGCTGTTGACATCTTTTTTCTAAATTGATACCCAAAACAAAACCCGTTACTCTGTAATAATCACTTAAATTATGACTTTGACTATACATTCAGTTAATAAATGTAGCTAATATACTTCAGTTGGTTGGCAGAAGGCAGCAATCAGACCAGATTTTTTCAACAAGGAGATTGCTTTTTTTGTGTCCCAGAGCAGCAGGTTCTTGATAAATACTTCTGCATCAGTAAGCTTGATGGTTCATCTTACCTAATGCAAGTATACTAAGCTGTGTTGCACTTAGATGTATAATTGACATGCACAGTGGATTAAATGCATTAATTTTTATACACATGCAGGAAAAATTAATATGTGTTTGTTGGTCACTTTGTACTTTGGGTTTAGTTTCAGTTTCATAGTTAGTAAATTTACAGACATTTAATTCCCAGGTGGAACTTATATCCAGTTGTGGAGGTTGTGATTGCTAATAATAAACAGTGCAGAGCCTTTCCATTATAATCCCTTGTTTCTTATCTATTTTAGTTTTTAGATTACAAATTTCTCATTTCTTCTTGTATCACATGTAAAATTAAAAATAAGGATCATAATGGAAATAAAATTATGCACAGAAGAATAAAAAATACAAACATATTTTGCATATCTTGGATTTTATTTTACAATGTTCTTTCATAGGTATTTTTGCATGCAACTCAGAGTTGTCAGATTTAGGGAGTTTTAATAAGTTCTCAACTCTGCCTTCCCAAACAGTTTACAGATGCTTTTGTTTTTAAAACGTAAGGGTTTTTCCCCCAAAGTTCTCCATTTTTTAGTAAAAGTATTCACAAGTTTACCTTAATTTTTTATTGGATTCAGTGCATTAAAATGCACTTGATTTTTCATTATTTGTAATGCTACTATTTTGCTAGTGAGAAAAAAAGGGTTAATTTTATTAACATTTTGAGTGTGAAAACTGTCCTTTTTGTTATGAAATTTACATTTTCAAGTATGCTTAAGACGATGTTGTCAGAGACAACTGATAAATACAGTGAGGTGGGACTTCAAATACTTTTTACAGAAATTGATATATTCTGTTCAGTATTTAGAATTGACTTGCTTAACTGAATAAATCCCAACATGTTTTTTTGACTTAACCACAAATCTTACTAATTTCAATTAAGCTGTATTTGCCTAAATGTACACAGTTGAAGGTGGCTTTCTTATTAAAGGTCTAGTAAAGAAACTCAGGATTATTTATTTTCAGATCCTTGTTACCGTCCCTCACAGATTTCACTTTTTTTTTTTTTCTCCATAGGCAAGAGTTTTGCTGCAGACTGCTTCATCTTTAGCTCCTCATTTGTATGAACCCCATTACAATTTTGCAATACTCTCAGAGAAGGTAATTCCTGTAATCTAAAAGTTGAGCCTTCGTGGGCAGTCGGGTTTTCATTGTTATTACTGAGTATTCCAAATAGGTAAGACAAAAGAATACAGAGTGCATAAGCTCAAGGAAAACTAGTTACATTTTCATTTTAATACCCAGAAGCCTTATGTGTAAAAGTAGTCATTCAAGTGTTTGCTTTTGAGAGTGAGGCCAACAAGCTATAAAGTAACTTTGTAATTTTCCAAATGCACAGAAGATTAATAACCTATTAACAGTTCCATCTACATGCTTTACAGTCATTGGTTATTTCAGAATGTGAAGTGAAATAGTATCTTATGATTTATCAGTAATTGTAGAAAGAATATAATTTATTGATCCCATAATCTTACTGATCTCAAAAGAGAAGTCTGTTCTTCAGCTTTACAACCTTTGAATTTTGTGTGTGAATAATTTATTTCATACAGCATGTCTCAGACACTGATATAACACCGTCCAACATTCTTTTTAGTAAGGAGAAACTTGTACAATCCTTACATTTTTCACAAGAAAAAATTGCTCCTTTGGTTGTGCCTACACCTTCAGGGCTCCTTGCTTACAGCCCAGGAGCTATCACTTTCACTAGATGTGTTCCCAAATATTTAGGTTCTTTTTAACAGAGTCCACTTTCTGAGATGTTCCCCTTATGTACCCTTCTTCTCCCAGAAAATACAGCTATTTTGGGAAAAAAAAAAAGTTCCCTAAGTAGGGAACAGTGTGGAAACATACTTACAAAAGCAGCAGAGGGGCAACATCACCCTACAATACTGTTGTGCCTCTCCGTGAGGAAAGAAGAAATCACATGGAGCTGTGGCTTTTACAGAGACCTAATTGGTTGTGTGTTGCCTGTATATACAATAGCACTTCTGTGGAGTTTAAAAACTAATCTTCCACTTTTTATGCCTCCTACCTTCAAGCACTGGACATGGTGCAACTTGTTCTCTAATCTCCAAGAAATCAGGTGAAATGAGATACACAGTTACTGTCTTGAAACATCCCTCCCATTAGAATCACCTTTTTCTTTTTTTTCCCTTGTCCTTTTAGGTAAGGGAGACATAATCCTGAGTTCAGAAGCCTCCATACTGACTCTGTTTTATTTGTTCACTCTCAGAGCCACCTATGTTTAAACATTTGTGAGCATCAGAAATGCACTGCATGGAATATATGATGCAAATACTACAGTATTTAGATTTACAAAATTAATTTTTGTGTTTCTTATAGGTTGGAGATCTTCAGAGGAGTTTCACAGCAGCTCAGAAGTCAGAAGAAGCATTTCCAGGCCATGTTGATACCAAACAGCTCATTAAACAGTTAAAACAGCACTTTACTATGCTCTAATGAGCATATTTTAGATTATGTAAGAATAGTTAGCCAGAGCAAATGTCACACACATCTTTTTGAAATATTAGCTCAAGGTAGATAAACTACAGATAAACTAATACATACCTGTGGCAAAGCCTGTGTTACTTTGAGTAGCAGGAAAGGGTTGAGAGTCCTAATTAGGTTCTGTCATCTTAAAACATACCATGTATTGAGATGCAGCTAGAGCACATGTTGCATCTATGTACAGGAGAGATTACAGGAGCAGCAGGATACTGCTGGCATGACAACTTTGAAAGTTGTCTGATATGAGCAAGTAAGTCTCCAAGTAATATTAATTATCACTTTAAAGCATTTTTTCTGACTTTACTGCAGAAAAAAATATTTCTGTGTGACAATCTGTCAAGTAACACAGAGTAAGAATACTTCCTAACTGGTCTTCAGACTTGGCTTTTGATAATGTACATTCTTACTGAATGTTAAGTTTTAAAGCTGAAATACCTACAAAGAATTTAAATACATGTATAAAGCTGAAGTTCTTGTGTTCCTTCTTGTACTGTATGAATTAAATAAATTCCAGTTGGTATGGTTTGTCTTGTTTGTCTTGTAAGTTAAGATTACATACTTATTGCCATGAAAATCAGAGGTAGATATTGAAGCATATTTTTAAAGACTGCACAGAATTGGTACAAAGTAGCTTAAATATGTGTGTTCCTCTTTACCCAGGAGTTTATTCTACACAAAGCTTATTCTTGATCTCAGTGAAGGAAAAAGGTATTTAGAAGTTTACAAAGTTATATGTTGGTAATTGATAACAAGACATTGATTGGATGGTTACCTGTGCTACCACAGAAGCACTGTTGCTAGATAAATATTTGAGTCATCCTAACTACAGGAATACTACTAATAGCAATAAAGACTTTCTGTCATATGTCTTTGTGTTCTAACTAAAAGGAATACATTTGCATTATTTCCAATTTGACCTTTTTAAAAAACGTTTAAGAAATGTGGGATGTTAAGGCATTCTGAAATGGCACATTCTGAAACAGGCCTTTGAAATCTTGCTATGTTTCTCTGATGTATTAAGGGATTATCTTGGATTAGGGAGTAACCCTAATCATGCTTATGAATATTATGTCTTCTTTTTCACTATTCTGTACTTCCCCACCCTCACCTTTGTATGGCTGTTGTAGCTGATGGAAGCAGATACTGGAGAGCCTAGAGAAGTGTACCCATGGACTCTCCCACAGAGCAGTCTGTAGGTGATAGTTAGAAACACCACCATTAATTGGTGTCACATCATGTTGCAAAGTGCAAAAGCATTATTGGCAGAATAGATGCAGCATCTTTAATGGAGATTTTCTTTTTTCCACATTGATCTTTATACTGTCCGAATTTTATCTCAGACTAACCAAGCAAGAAGCTTAGTTATCAATAATTTTCATTACCTAAATAAGGTTTTAATTTCTGCTAAAAATGAAACATTAATAGGGAAGTTCCATCCTTTGATCTACTGTACTTAACATCTTTCCAGCTGACAATGCTAAACTAAGGAAGCTGCCAGAAAAGAAAATTTTTGCCTTGGCAGTTTAAACACAACTGTGGAGAATTTTTGAGCATCATATTATTAACTCAAAGTATTTTCAAAATTGCATAGTAAATAAGATTATTTCTACATGACTTAGAACAGAAACTAGTAATAAAACCTCCGTTTTGCATCCAGTGTGGCAACTCTATAGTTCCTCATACATATGTGATCACTGCTCAAGTTAATGATCTGAATAACTCTTCTTTTTAGCAAACTGTACTTCTTAGAACATAGATCTGACATGATTATTCTTTTAGCTTTGGGCATGTGTGGAGATTGAAAGAGAAAAAGTCATGTATGGTAAGGAAACCTTTACAAAAGATGCTTGTGCAGATTAATTATAAAAAGCCCCTGCCCCACCAACACGCAAAGTTCTAAATAAGGATTAAAACCTGTTTAGCTCCTGAATGTGCAGCATCTGCAAGCTATTCCGAATTTATCTTGGAGTATTTTGATTGCCCCAAAAAGCAGCAGTTTGCTTTGTTGACCTTTCATGCCCCCAAGCAAGGGTACTACAGCATTTTTTTTTCACAATTAACACACGTACAAATTAAATTAAATGTGGTAATGACAACAGCACCACAGTGAAACAACAGATGAACAAGCAGGCTGTTTGTCATGGAAGAATCTTCAGATTTAGTTGTATGTTAATTCAGTGTGAGTTCCAGTGAACAGATGAGTCTGCAGACCCTGGGGCAAACTGCCTGTAGTTAACTGAGGACGACATAGCACAACACGGTGCATCAGAATCTGTACTCATCTGTGTGGTGTGACCTTCACGTTGTAAGCAGCATTTCTGTAAAATAGAAATCTCTTTTCCCCTCTAACCTGTAGCACAGCTCCAGCTATGTCCAGCCACCATTTTCAGGCCTCTTGACAATAAAGAATTAGAAAATAAAATACAATTAAAAAACAAGAATTTTTTTTTTCAACTACAGAAGAGATAGTGTCCACAACGGTGCTGCCTGCAAGGAAGCTCAAAGCAGATTTCTCTGAGGTCTTGAAGTTTGTGTCTCTGCAGGAAATGTCTGTACAGTTTATGGCTTTTACCACCAAACCCAGTCAGTCTTTTGACCGACCCTCTTGCTAAGTGTTTCTGATGGAGGGATCCTTTTAAAAGTTGGTAATGCTTAGGTTATTACCAGATTCTGATTCCTTCGCAAGATGTTAGAGCCAAAGCACCAGCCAAAGAACTGCAGCTGGAGTTAATCAGAATTCACAGTTATGGGCTGTGGATTGTTTTGGCTGCAAAAAGCACCCTCAGAGGTCGCTGGGAAAGACAGAAGCAATTTGCCATTAGATATCAGTTCAGTCACTGTAAGACTTCAGAGAATGATCCCATTTTGATGTTGCTGCTGGTGGTGGGGTTGTTTTTCTTTGTTTGCTTTCTGACTTTGTAGGCTAGAGGGAAAGATTTTTGGGTCATTTAGTCTGATCTCTGGTATGACATAGGCCAAAATTTTTAAGCCAGGAACTCTTTCTAATGAACCCAGACTGTGTTTAGCTAGTGATTCCATGTCAGAGCAGCAGCAAGTTTTGGTATAAAAAAGCTACAGCATCTTCTGTGAAGATTTTGTATTTAGTCATTCTCACTACCATATGGTTGTCTTCTTTCTGATGGATGATTTTAAGCTCATTTTGTGTCTCCTCACTTCACCTGCTTCCTAACCACTGAGTACTCATTATACCCCGGCATCTGAACCATAGTTAGGATCTGCCACAGCTGAGCAGGACCATGGCCACTTTGCCTCCTTTAGGCAATGCCTCCTTTGCCTCTGTCACCAGAGCCATCACTGACATCTGTCATGGTTATTTTTAACCAAATAAACTGTTTCCCAAACATAGGCAGCATGAAAAAGAGAGCTTAGAAGAACCCTTTGTACCAACCCACTTGGCTAAACTAGGACATACTGGTTTAGTCTGAACAGCAAGAAGTGGTTGCTGTGAAAACACACTGGCAAGTATCAGCTATGCCCCTTCAGCAAGGACAGAACTGGACAGTCTGAAATGCAGGTCAAAAATCAGTTCAAGAGAAGTGCAGGTGAAAAGTGGCTTCCCACCGGGAAAATAAATAAGCTGACTAAAAGGCTTTGTGAGATCCCACCCAGTTCCTCACATACTCCAGAGGAAGTCTCAGAACTGCCATTTTATCATGTTCCTAGATGAGAAATATTTCATATTGCACACAGCAGTAGTGATGCACAAAGGTAATGTGGAATCAGGCTTGAAGAAAGAGTGAACTTTCAGCAGAGGGCCAGGACAAGAGACAGCTCATGTGATTTTCTCTGATTGTTGGAATTTATTTAAAGTCTTGGGCTGTTGCAGGCTCCCTGTTCCCAGCAGATGCCTGCATGCACACTTAGTAATTTTGCACCACTAAGCTCCACAGACCATGGAGTGGTGTGCTACTGATATTCCAGCCCTCACTGAAAACAAGCAAGCCACTGACAGATGTAGAATGCAAAATGGTCCTTTATCTACACATGAAAACAAAACTAAATTTCTTTTTGTGCCTTAGAAGATGAATGAAGCAAAACCCAAGAAACCCTGATATTCAAGACACAGGCAGTCTCCAGTCACTCTCCAATAGGGTAGTCTCCAAAGTCCTGTGCTGGTAAGATAGTCACATTACTAATTTCCTTATTAATGTTTTCAGAGCTTAGGAGTGTGCAGGAGCTGCAAATGCTCAGAAGCATCTGTAATCGGGTTAAATCTGGTAGATACGTCACTAGAAAAAGTAATTTTTATTGCAAAACTGTCAAGTAAACATACCCTGAACTGTGCTGAATAACTGGATGACCAAGTACAAGTACTGTATTTACCATTTCCTTTCTGTTGGTTAGTTAGAGCTATTGCTTGGTGTGCAGACCTTCTAATATTTAGTTTACAAAAGGTTCGTAAAGGTTTAGCTGAAAAGGCTTCCTACTTAGATCCTAGATCTGTATATGTAAAAAAAATAAAAAGATATAAAATTGATGAGTTTATAGTAAAAAAGCTCTTGTCCTAACACATAATGCATTACATTTAATTTGTGTATGTGAGTACATAAAATGTGGGGGCTTTTTTTCCCCATTTCCTATTTACTTTTTGACAGATACTGCCAGTGAAACCAATTACATTGCTCCAAAGATGTCTTGAAGCCAGTAGCAATGAGATGTAAGAAGAAGCAGCAGGGTGCAAACCTTGCTCAGCACTATGGAAAGGGCAAACTCATTAAGAGCCAGGAAAACTTGGTTACAGCAAGTAGACCACCCCACCAAATTAATCTCATTTTCAGCTTATTCAGTCTACATAGCCATAAAGTAATTGCAAAGATGTTACCTTTAGCTTTGATATGATTTTGTACTGCCATCAGTGGCATATTTTGCCAAGTCTGTATCATACAGTAATGCCAGGCACCTTTAAAACTATTACATATGTTAACTAATTAATCTTTACATGCAATAATTTACATCATCCTAACCAAGTGTCATAAAACCTCTGACCAAGAGACACTGGTCTATTTGTATATGAGATAGCACACAAAGCTAGTTTAGGTTCTTCACAAAAGACTATTTTTATTCCTGTGAATTACCATAAGCCAACAGTTCAGGGTTCAAATAAAACCAGTCTCCTAAAACATATGATCACTGACTTATTTTGTGTTGATTGATGGAAGAAAACCAGATGCATGTCTCTGACTGATCTTTTAAGGATGTTATTCTTTCTTCCAGAGATACTGATGGGGGAGGCCAGGCAGAAAAAAATTTAAAACTTCTGACTTCTGCCTGCAACCTTGCAATGGACAAGCTTGTTGTGTCATTACCAAGCATTTATTTGTTACAGTAATATCTCCACTGCCTCCTGCTCTAACACACCGGAAAGACCAGAATATCTGCAATTTCTAAAATATAAGGTGACAAGAGATATTGCTTAGAATAATCTTCCCTGAGATGTTCACAGCAGCCCTGTCAAATTGCCCCTGCTAAACATGAGACATACTATTTGGAGACCTTCCATACCATCTCCTCTGCAGTGCAACGTTCACTACATTTAGTGAACATGAGCTACCACAGGAGCTAAAACATTGGCACAGGGTGTGTTTAGTGTGGTAGCCCTCAAACACTTCAATGGAATGTAAGAAAGGGCTTGAGTGAGTTAGATGATACAAATACAGCTGTTGAACTGTCATCTGAGGAGCACTCTTGGTGCTCCTCCAGAGACAATGTAAACATGACTGAGGCTCAGTGATGATATCTGAACTCCAAAGAGCTGTGTGAGTCTGTCCTGATGAGTTATAGTCACAATAAAGAAGATCGGGTAGCAATCACCTGTTGGGACCACACGATTTGGTGTAGTTATTAGAAGAGAGGCCTGGAAATGGGAACATCCATGTCCCAGCCCCAGCTGGTGCTCCTGCCTTCAGCACATTGTGCTTTTCCGTGTCTCCATATGTGTTAAATAAGGCTAATGGGATTCTCACTGCTATTATTATTATAAATTAAAGCATTTTCTTTCAGCTGACCCGCTTCTTCAATGCTTGCACCCAGTGAGCACAGGGGTTTTTTATGTGAATAGTCCTCCTTAAGCAGTGATGAGAGGCACTGTGTGTGGGAGTGACAGAGCTGAACTCTTTAGGGATTTTGTCTACGATTTTCCTCAGTAACACTTACAAGCACTGGGAGAACAAGAGCTGTGCAGGAAGATGGAGTGCTGCGGGCACACTGGGCTCACAGCACTTCTCCTCCTCTTGGACAAAGGCAGCATCTTCCTTCACTTGCCATCACCTCCCATTAACATCAGGGAAGTTCACTTGCTGCAGCTTCTGCAAGTGAAAAGCTAGTATGTTTGTAAAGAGAGAAAAGAGGCCATTTGTTTTGCTAAGTAAGAGAATGCTAACACCACAAATAGCAAGCTTGGTTTCAGAAAATAGCATTTATTGTCAAATAATGAAGGAGGTCCTCTTCATTTTATTTATTCACAGGGTCTGAATCAACAGCTGCCCAGACAAAGACATTTAGAGGAAGCAAACAAAAAGCCTGCTCACCCTGGGCTCCAGACACAAATAGAGAAGAAAGAAGAAAATGTCAAATCTGCATAAACCCTGGATGGTTCCCTGGTGGATATAAAAATAACTCTTTTTAATACCATTCTGTAACTACAAAAAAGTTGAGGTAACCTTTTCTTGTTTTCAGCAAATATTTCCCTTCTAATCCTAATGTCATTTTTCATTTGGTAAAAATGCAATCAAATCCCAAACCTGTACACCATTCTGGTGTTCAGACGTTACAGACGTTACATCCATTATGTTTATTCACAAAACATAAATGTTTTCTTGCCATATCTGTGTTACAAAATATGGG
This sequence comes from Chaetura pelagica, assembly GCF_000747805.2. Taxonomy (NCBI): domain Eukaryota; kingdom Metazoa; phylum Chordata; class Aves; order Apodiformes; family Apodidae; genus Chaetura; species Chaetura pelagica. Next base: position 979,313 of record NW_009954241.1, read on the forward strand.
ATATGTAATCTATTGTTCACTCTGAAAATGTGTAATGCAGAATGGCAAAATAATTCCTAGCAAAGTCAGGGAAGTCCCGCCAAGCGATTATTAATGATGAATTCTGATAGAATAAATAAAATTACTGTTAGAAAATGAGAAATGAAGATAAGGAAAAAGCATATTGCCCTAGAGAGAAACTGCACTGCCTCAGGAACTTCTGCTCTCATAGGGATAAAAGATTTTTGTCAAGAAACAAAATAGTTTTGTGTCTAATACATTATTTATATGGCCATTACTGGTTGCAGCTTTCCGCTCTTGATGCTCATTCACAGACACACAGATAAGAGAGAGATAAGAGTTAACTATTCACCAGATTATTAAGAATATCACAAAATTTATTAAATCTTCACATAGTCCATTTCATGGGCAGTTTTTATAGCATATGTAACCCCTAAGTCAATAAAGGCCTGCAGGAATATTTTCTGTGGAAAGGATGATGCTTTGAGGAAGGAAATAGTAGATTTAGTGCAATTAAAACTCACGGTCACAAATTACACATACCCTCATGAGAACAAGAGTTCATCCATCAGCAGCTGGAGTCCTGACAGTATTACTACTGCTTTCTGAATAGCAAATCACCTTTGTTCACCATCTGGATCTCACCTGGAGGAAGGTGGGCTTTCATCATGATCATCGTCTCCCCTGGTATTCCCTGGATTCTCCACAGCTCAATGCTGGAGGCAACTTCCACACATCTCTTGCCTGATACAGGCATAACAAGCCTCTGGAACAGCTTAAATAAAAGTAAAAAAAAAGAAGGAAGCAACAGTAATTTTCCAGGATCTTTATTTTCAGAGATTTAAAATAGAACAGGTTCTTCCTACCCATCTTTTTATCAAGAAAACCCACCATTTTCTGGGGAACTCTTTTAAATGCAGAAAGTAATATCCTCTTTGAAATATTACTAGGTAATAAACACAGTTTTAGGAGGGGGGAAAAGATACACACTTAAAGCACAGAACAAAAAAAATAGCCTTTTCTGACTCCAGGGCCCCAGTGCTGCTCCCTGCATGATGCAGTGAGTGGGTGCAGAAGGCAGTGACTGCTGAAGATCTTCAGCTGGGCAACAATGATAAAGTAAGGAAATATGTTTCACAGGAGACTTCTATTGCCTGATAAGGAATACAGCCATGAGATACCAGAGGTACAGAGCAATTTGACTCAGTGGCCAATGAAAAATAAAATAAAACTGAAAGCTGGGAAGAAGAAATATCTGCCATTTGCAAACCCAAGCAGCACAGGGGAAAGGAGGAGGGTTGGTCAGGCTCTCCTGGGTTCATGGGGTTCAGATTCTCTAACCATGTCCTTTCCCCACATATTGCTTCCCACAGCACTCTCTGCAGTGCAGTCCACAAAAGCAGAAGTAATCTGGGCTGCTCAGCTGACTTCAGCTCTGATAAAATGCTTGGTTGTGTTATGTGCAATGTTCATGTTACTGTCAGTGTATGTCATGGCGGTTTTTTCTGGGATTTTTGTTGGTTTTTGTTGTGTTTTGTTTCATTTTGTTTTTTAATATGCATGTTAGAAAAGGATTTGGGGTAGGATTTTAATTTTCCCATTGGTTTCAGTAGCAGAGGAAGGCTTTCCACTGCATGTCAGCAGATCAAACAAGCACCCCCAGCACATGGCACAACAGCTTCAGTCCCAGCAGCTGCAGCTCCCCCATCCATGAGTTAAATTGGCATTTGTGCTTTTTGGCCTTTTTTCCTCTTCACTGCAGCATTACAATTTTTCAGGCTTCAGCAACAGTGACAGAAGCCCTCAGTATCCTGTCACAGTGTTGCACTGTGTGACATCTTTTTGGCAACTCTGGGTTTTGGGATGGTGAGTTGAAGAGCCTGTATCCCACAGAGTTAGGGATGCTGGGTTAGTGCCTCAGCGGGCAGATCTGAAGGCCCCTTTAGTCCAGACTCCAGTCAAAGCCAGGACAGATAGTCCCAGCTCCAGGAAATTAAAACCTGAAAAACCGACTGGGGTGCCTGCCCACCTCACTTACCTGCTGGAGTGCCCTTTGGGAAAAACTCCCCGGTGCTATTCCAGGGAGGTCTGCATGACATTTAACACGTCATTTCTTGATGTCTCAGCTCTTTGCTCAGAAGAACAACATGGCATTTTTCCTTCACCTACGTGGAGTTGTGAAATTAATTATAAATGACTTTGAGTTCATTATCTGAGAGGGGCTATAGAAGTGTGACTGTTATTTTTAATAATGCATAGCTAATAATTTATTTAACATTTCTCTATGTTCTTCATCAGGTTCCTGAGCCTGACTCTACTGTCCTGCTCTGTCTGCAAGTTCTCTCATTATGGTTGGCAATAAGCTACAAACTTTTTGTTTGGTTTGGTTTGGAAATTTTTTTTAGGATAATGAGATACTGTTTCTCAGTCATTAAAGCTGTGGCACCTGTTCTGTTAAAAAAATAGGATATCGAGTTTAAATGGAATAGGATATGACAATAATTGAAAAGAATCAAATAGCTACTTTGTAAACATAATCTGTTACATCCAGTAGCTAGTATTTACTTTATTTCTCTGCAGTGAACCTATGCTGTGGTGCAACATGTTTGCAGGCCACGGCCAAGGCTGAGGCCACTGAATGCTGTGTGCTGCACTGTCTGCAGAGTCAAGTTGCTTCAAAATGCCACCAAAAGAAAAGAAATAACAATGTGTCCAACCTATAATCTGCATTGCAGGGATACACATGTGTAGTGAAGCAGGCAAATACTCAGAAGATGAGGCATGAAGCAGAGCCTGGCTGGAAAACCCAGTGGACTTTGCCAAGTCAAGCACAGGAAGACCTGAGTCAGACTCACCTCCAACATCAAACAACTGTAAATATAAAGCATTTTGTATCTATGTTATTCTAGATATTCTGGGTAGATGTCTGTCTATTTTGTAACAGCAAGAAACATTCTGTGAATTTGGTTTCAGATCAAATTTGAGCTTGTTCTTTTGTGGAAAAAAATGGCAGCCCCATTGGGCTTGTGGGCACTGTGGCTCACTGTGCCTGGCACAAGAATAGGAGAGGCTGATGGCACCTGAACTTTAAACCTGGTAAGGAGAAGCATGTGTGTCCTTCCTTGGGTTTAGCCTTCCTCTCAAAGATGCACTCCCTAAGGGCA
>NW_009954241.1:982659-991153 GCF_000747805.2 Chaetura pelagica
CATTCCTGGAACACATGCTGCAACATGCTGGTTGCTATTACCCTTTCTCCATCCAGGCCACTCAGACAATGGCAATTTAGACAACTTCAAGCATCACTGAATCTTTTCACTTCTGTTTCCACAGAGCAATGAGACCAGCTCTTCTTCCTCAGCAATACTGTAGTTACAGATAGAAAGAAGGGGTTTCAAGGCACCAACCCTTGGCACCATCTGAAGGGGGTGGCAAACTCACCGTGGGTCTCCAGCCTGGTGCAGTTCAGGGGTTCTAGGTGACTGTGAAGGTAATGGGAGTGAGGCAATGTGCAAGGGCCCTGCTCACCCCTCCATGGCTTTTGCCTGGCAGAATCTACAAGACCTAGGAAGCAACAGGTTTTAGGGGAAGCAATGCCAGAGCCCCAGAAAGAACCAACTAAAAAAGACTTCTGCTACTACAAGATGCAGACTTACTCTTGCAGGAAGGATACATTGGAGAGGAAGAAACCACAAGCTCTGTCAGACTACTGGTTTGGTCTACATCACAGAATTTGATGTGGAGAGGCATCTTATCTGTGTTTCCCCCTTCCCATGAATGCATTGGTTAAAGAGGCAGAAGGAACAGGAATAGGAAGATAAAGTTGCACAGCAAAACTTCAAGTTTGTCAAGATGGTGTGAGGAGCAGTTGAAACAAATAACTTCTCATTAAAACCAAACCAAAATAAAATAACTGGAGGAACAGCTGTCCAATATATCTTTTCCTAAATGAGACAGTTGTAGACAAAGAAAGTGATCATCAAGGTGTGGTAAAAAGCCCCCTGAGTATGCACTGGCTACCAGTCTCAAAACACTGAAAAAAAAATCTTATGTGCAACTGCAATATATACAGTACACACAGACCGTACATATGTATATCATGTGCATACACACACACACATGCCATGCAAACCATGTGCCCTTCCCAGGTTCTCTCAGCTCCTAGAACATGTGGCCAGTGGATTGGTGTGCTCTTGCTAACAGAGACCATGTAACTGAACATTGTGGGACAAGCACCCAGTGAAATGCCTTCTGTTAGAGAGCAGACTGCCCCCTTATTTGCTGAGTGCTCATTTGTAATCTTCTCAAACAAATCACTCAGACAGTACCAGTGACAGACAGAGATCTCCCATCTTTTCCAGATCCTAATGTTAGCTCTTACTGAGACAGGGCCCTCCAAGCCCAGCTGCCTGCCAGGCAATGCTGCAACTTGCCTCCCACTCCAAGAGCTGCCCACCAGCACAGCTGGTCTGGCTGGGGAGGAGGCACATGAGCTGGCACAGACACAGCCCTCCCTGCAGCATCCCTGAGGCCAGACACGTGGACACCAAGGACTGGGGCCAGAGGGGCAAAGCTCATGCCAAAGATGAGACACGACGTCTCTATACAGAAGGGATCCCTCAGATTGAGAGGTTTATTTTTTTCTAAGGAACCATGCAGCAAAACCCAGCTTCTGAATGCTCTCAGAGAAGTCCTGCAGATGACCAATTATATTATGCATGTGAACATATCTTAACTAGCTCATTTCCCATGGAAGAAAAATGCCATCACTTTTTTGCTATTTAGCCAACCCTTCTGCACTACAACTAAGCCCAACGCAACATCTTTTGGAGCACACCATTCATTCCTTAACTATTTTTCACTTAAATAACATGGACTTTGTAAAAGAGTGGAAGAAATGGCAGAACATAGAGTTAAGAGCTGGAACTGAAAAGGAAGGTTGAAGCTGATATAATAAGGTGGCAGGAGCTGAGAAGAAACCTGTTGTATTACAGATAAATTAAGAGAAAGCATAACACTTTTGGAAATGTTTTCTAAGCAAGGCTTTGAAGTTTATAAACTGTTAAGAGCACAACTGCAGTGGAAGAATGATGTGCTGAAAATAAGAAAAGCAAAGCACTGATTAGATTTATTTACTAGTAGGAAAAAAAGCAATGGACAGTGTCCTGTGCAGGGGATGGATTTTTCTTCTGCTGCCTGGAATCAAGGAAGGCTTAATTTATTTCAAGTCTCCAGTTTAGGCACATGTACTTGCTGCTCCTGCCTCCTCCCCACTCTCCCCAAAGGGCTGCAGTGCCCTGCTTTGCTCTTCCTTGCCTTCACCCATAGCAAGGACTTCTCATGCAGCTGAGGAGCTCTGCACTGTCACTACAAGGCATGTAGCCTTTCACAGCTGGCTCCTGAGCAGCAACCTAAAGACAAGTAACAGGGAAAAAAGGAGAAAACACACATCGAAGAACTGGAAAACAAATGCAAAGAGGAAGGAAACGCAGCTGCTGCCTTAAGACTGTTTTTCTCCCACGTCAGTGTAACTAGAGCTGCAGCCCTGTGCTCCCTGGCCGTCTCCAGCCTTTGGTAACACAACCCAGGCATGTAACTCTGCCATTGTTTCTGCCAGGGGACGGCAGAGCGCGGAGCGAGGTCACAAGTTTATGAGGGCGGTGGCTGCGGGGACACGTGGCGGGAGCGTGTCCCGCGCACCGGGAGGTCGGGCTGGGAAAGGGCTGTGATGGGATGTGCCGGGATGGGATGTGCCGGGGTGGGATGTGCCGGGGTGGGATGTGCCGGGATGGGATGTGCCGGGGTGGGATGTGCCGGGATGGGATGTGCCGGGGTGGGATGGGCCGGGATGGGATGTGCCGGGGTGGGATGTGCCGGGGTGGGATGTGCCGGGGTGGGATGTGCCGGGATGGGATGTGCCGGGGTGGGATGTGCCGGGGTGGATGGACTGTGCCGGGACGGGCTGTGCCGGAGCCTGGGACGCCGAGAGACGAGCTGGGGCTGGTGTTGGGAAAGCAGCTGGTGAGAGAGAGGTGGAGGTGGAGGAAGGAATGGAGAGGAAGGAAGGTAATAAGTGGCAGAGGAGCTTTGCGGGCTGGGCTGACAAGAGGCTAGTCTCACACAGGCAGATGTTGCACTTGGCAGGGCTGAGCAGGAGACAAAAAGTCGGTTTGGTCTCCCAGGGCTGGAAAAAGGTTGGTAGCACAAAGATCATCCTACCAACAATATTGCTTAAGTACTTGCTTTCTGTCTGCAATTCTTTTAGAAAGGAAGAGAGGCAGCAGGGTGAGGGGAAGCAGGCAGCATGCTGGGTGCTGTGCCAGGAGTAGGGAGGCACTGCTCTCTGCTGTATTTGTGCCCCACACCACACGGGATCTGTTTAAAAATTAAGAAAAACAACTAGCAGCAGGCCTATGCTACCTGCAGCAACCCAGTGCTACCTGCAGCAACCCACAGGCTGTGACCCCCAGGAGGCATCCCCAGCTGTGTTGCCTGGGACCAGCAGCTGCTGCTGCTGGTCTGGCAACCACACTCTCTCTGCACAAGGAACAGAATCATAAAATCATAGAATATATGGGGTTGAGAGGGACTTTTAAAGGTCATCTAGTTCAGCCCCCCCACCCCCCACCCGCAGTGTGCAGGGACCTTTTTAACTAGATCAGGTTGCTCAGAGTCTCTTCAGGCTTGATCTTGAATGTCTCCAGGGATCTCCACCTCTCTGGATAACCTGTTCCAGTGCTTCACCACCCTTGTAGCAAATGACTTCTTCCTAATATCCAATCTAAATGACTCCTGCTCTAGTTTAAGACCACTGCCTCTTGTCCTACCACTACACACCCTTGTAAACAACCCCTCTCCAACTTTCCATGTAGCCCCTTCAAGTACTGGAAGGCCACTATAAGGTCACCCCACAACCTTCTCTTCTCCAGGCTGAACAACCTCAGGACTCTCAGCCTGTCTTTGCAGGAGAGGTGCTCCCACCCTCTGGTCATCTTTGTGGCAGCAATATATGTGACATAAAAACAATTACACCAATGATCATGATGGTGAGACGAAGACAAGATGCATTTGGGAATGCATGCCCCTTCTCTGTAAAGAGAGAACAGAGAAATGTTCATGTTTTCTTCCTCCCTTGGTTTTTATACTCCCTCACCTCCAAGTGAATGCAGTGCAAGCTAGAACTGGCAGTCCATGACACTGACTTCACCCTTTATGCATTGTTTCTAATATGAGACGCTGACAGAAGAATCAGTCTCCACTATGCTGGAATGAGTTTCAGTCTCATCTTTGGCTTTTTCATTTCCTGTGGTAAGAAGAATTATTTCTTACTAATACCAGAGGAGTAAACAAAAGCAGAATCTCCATTATCTGTATCCAAGAGAATAAAAGGAAGATTAGTGATCAAACTGATTGATCTGAGTGTTATTGTTTCATAGCAAGCAGGCTTCATCAGTGCATAATTGCATTTGCCATGGAAGAACCCCTGTCTCAGCTGAGACTGCTACTGGCTGTGCCAAGTATGGACGTCTATTAAGAGACAAACTTTGTTCCATGAATCATCTATGTGGATAAAACATTTCAAAAAGGCAGGGAACAAGCACATCCCTGAACACCAAGACTAGACAGACCTAATTTCTCAAGAATATTTTTTTTCTGGGTTGGTTGGTTTTGTACAGAAGAAGTTGTAAATTCTTGAGTTTTATCTATGATTGGCATATATAAAAAAGACTTAATCCCTTGAATCCTCTGCTGTCTAATAGCGCATGAGCTTCCCACCCCAGCTACTTCTCAGTAAATGCACTGAAGAGTTGGCCTTCTGCATAGAACCACCTGTGCTGAAGAGACTTGTGTGAACATTGTCTTGTTCACACCATTAACTCTCTGCCAAATGTCACTGAAACCAGAAGGCACACTAAGAGCCACCCAGATAGAGAGCACAATCATGCCAAACCTCATTTCCACAAATTTCAGGTAGAATAGAAAACAGGATGGCAGAAAATAACACAGTTTCTTTGATTGTTTTAAATTTATTTATTTGGCTTACCTGTTTGTTTTCTTATTAACATCCTTATGTGACTTGGTGTTGCATCACTTGTTTTTCTCTTAATGGAAGCTGCTTTTGGCTTAATTACAGCGGCAGCTAGCAGGCTTGCAGTGTTGGAGCTGGAGTGCAAGGACAAGCGTAGCAACTGCCAGCAATGTCACAAAGGAAAACAGCTGAGAGGAGAGATGACAAAAACTTTCTCAGACTCTTTGAGAAATTAATTGTGAAATCCCCAGAGACAGGAACGTGCATCTCACACAGCAGAGAAAACCATCTGGGGTCTTTCACACTTGTAGCATTCATGGTGAGACTTAGGGTAAACTATAGAGATACCACAGTGACTGCATGGTACCTTTTCTTGGCCATTATTTAATATCTAAACCCAAACCCCCATCTGTTTCCTGGCATTTTTACACCAGGAAGGATGTCTTTCTTTTCATGAGACACTTATGAGGTTTTTGCATTGTGAGAATGATTAAATATTTTTCCTGTACCTTTGTAATCACCAGAGGCCTTTAGTTCACAGCTTCCATGACATTAAAGTCTCAGTGATCTTTTGCATACCTCAATTTATCTGCCTGTGAAACAGAACTAAAATATTTGTCTCTGTTTGGAGAGTGAATGTCTTAAAACTGAAAGCGCTTGGAGATTTTTCAAGCAAGCCTTACCAGTGTGAAATGTTAATAAAATAAAAGGAAATGAAATAGAATAAACCAAATCTTCAGCTTCCTTTTGTTGATGTGTGTCCTGGTTTGTGCCAGGATGAAGCCAATTTTCCTTTTACTGATTTTTTTTTCCTTCAGTAAACTTTCTTGTAACTAGCAACAGTGTGTTCTGCTAGGCTGATAAGACAGAGGAATGTTTTTCTAACTACTGAGGCTTCAAGGCTGCACCTGCACTCTGCCGGCTCAGACACTACGGGGAGATCTGTGACCCCCCCGTAGGAGGCTGAGTTAGACAGACAGCAAAATTGGCCAAAGATATTCCATTCCATATATCTACGTAAGCTCAGAGGAAGGTCAGAGATCACAGAAGACAACTTCCTTCCTTTTTCTTCTTCCCTTCTCTTCTGTCCATGGCCGGCGTCCGGGCAGGACTCTGTTCATCCATCACCGTCGACCCTTAGGCTTGAGCTCTCGTGACCCTCATCACTCTGTGCTTTCTCCAGCAGCAGCTCCGGGATTCCTCGGGACTCTTCCCAGTTCAGGGAAGTGCTGCGGGAGTTGCTGGGGGTGGGGGGAGGCGAGAGGCTTTTGCTCATACCTGAACATATTTGTATATAATTGTATATATTTTCTTGTATAATTCATTAGTGTTTTAATTAAAGCTGTGTAGTTTAGTTTTCAATCCAGCCAAGTCTCTCTCTTTTTCTCTCTCTCCTTCCCTACCTGGGTGTGGGGTTGAGGGGATCGAGAGCATTGTTGTCGGACCTGAGTCAAACGGTGACAATGTGGCAAGTTTAAGCATGAAGCATGGGAAGCATTTTACCATACGTAACATAACAATGTGTTTACTAATTTATCCAGTGGGCTAGCTCATGTTCCCACTGAAGAATATCTGAGCCTTAGCTATTATTTAGAACCTTGCATCCACAGATGTCAAAATACATTACAAGTGCTGCAGCGCATTTTGTCAATGCAAAACTTTCATTAACATCGGTGGAAGAAGGATTAAGGCCAATACGTCTCCTTGAAACACTTATTAAGAAATCACCTTGTTTGTTCCATCTCACTGTCTTTCAATCGTGTCATCACAGCATTCACTGCTTGCCCAGAGGCAACGGTTGATGCTTGCTCTGAAGGAGCCAGCCCTCAGAGGCCAGCAGGCGTCTTTGTCAGGACGGAGCACTGGAGGAGTGACTGGCTGTGTGATGCTGCCCGACTCCACCGAATGCAGCCTCCAAAGCCAATAAAAGCACAGACGTCTATTAATCACACAATTGCATTAGTGCCCTCTGAACCAGCACACTCAGCTAGTCCTCCACTGAGCTCTGCTGTACTGAAAAGACCTTCAGCTGGATTATGCTTCGCCAAAAGCATCAGCAGAGTGCAGAGCAGGTACCCTGCTCCCTCCCACATGGGCTCTTGTTAAGGTAACATTGCCACAAAGCATTTGCTGTGATGACAGCATCTGCAAATGCTTGGCCATGAAATAGTTCGGGTTGTATACGTCCTCTTTTAGAACAGTATTCAGTAACCAAAAGCCAGCCCAGTGTCCAGGCTCCAAGGGCAGGTTCACGCTGAGCAGCTAACCCAGAAGCATGCACCTCTCCCCAGAGCATCACTGCTCTGCAACCACTGCGTGCTGCTACTTCTGCTCAGCAGGTGAAAATACCCCCAGTGGGCTCATGGTGTCAGGGTGAGGGCGGCTGGCCCTCCGGCTCTCTGCGGGGAATTCCCACATGGCGTTTTTGCTGCCATCTTCCCCATCCTCTGGATGCAGGACCTGATTTGCTTTAGGTAGATGGGCTCTGCTGGGGTGCGCTGGAGCTGTGAACCACTTCCAAACAGCAGGCTGAGAAGGGAGACCTGTAGGGCCAAAAGGCTGAGGTGTCAGAAATGCAGTTTTCACCCCTGAAGGCAGGTATTTCTTTGTAACCTGACACTGGTGCCTATCTAAACCCGGTATCCAAAGCTCAGTACCCATCTTGAACTTAACACATCTGACCCATCCGTTTCAGAACAGGCAGCAGACTTGCTCTTTTAAAGCACAGACAATACTACATCCATCTTTACAATCTCTAGAAAAAGGGGATGATCACTCCCCATTCTTCCCTCAGCAACACTGTTACTGGTTTGAAATGAAATTACATTTGCATTTTAGCCTGCACTTAGGTCAGCAGCTGTCTGTGCTAGCTATGCCAGGCTATGCCTGCGTGCTGGGTGCAGGATTCATTCTTGTGAGAATTTGAGGCTTGGGCTGTAGCTCAGCAATTTGGAGTTGAGAAGTTCAGCTCAGGTGTGAAGCAAGGAGCCAAACTGAAGGTGCTATGTGGACTTATTGGATGGAGCAAGAATTCCGTTTAACGACAGATTTTTTTCTGTAACATCTCTAGGGAAGGAAGACTGATCTCTTCAGTCTTCCTGTTGTAGGGGTGCCTCATGTCAGTGACAGAAGAATAAGGTTTCATTCAATTCTAAAACTTATTTTACATTGCAGATATTGAAGGTTCATTATAGGAACTACAACACAAGCAGATGTTCTATTGGTCAACTTATTCAAATGTGTGCAGTCCCCATTTCAATGCAATTTCAGCTTAAATTACAATTGAGCTAAAAAAGGTGGTTTATTTCAGTAGCAGGTTTATCTGTTTAATAGATAATCTAACAACTGGGACAAGTGAACATAACTCCAGTGAGAACAGTGCAGTTGATTCTACTCATGTTAGTCAATGTGGCTTTTGAAATATTTTGAACCAATTGGTGTATCCAGGCCTCTGGAGCTCACCAGCTCTTATTAAAAGTTATTAATTTAAAAAAAATAATGCTCAAACGCTGCATCCACACAGAAACACAAATGCAGCCAATTCTGTCCATGCTGTTCCCAGAGTCCAAAGCCTAGTCTGAGAGCTTGCATGATGAAAATGCAAAGCCCACCTTAACAAGAAGCCCAGAGTCTGTAGGAAACATGAAGTCCATGGGCATGGATTGATTTCAGCA
>NW_009954241.1:991603-998375 GCF_000747805.2 Chaetura pelagica
TGTACGGATCTGGAAGCAAGAGGAATTTCTCATGCTGCCCACGGCACCGTGGGTGAGAAGCTGCTACCCCTCCCCAGGCCAGCATAGGCACTTGGCAGCAGGTGCAAGGCAGCAGAGATGGGCATGTGTGGGGTGTCAGTGGTTTTTTGAGGGGCTGAAGGGCGGTTTTGGGAGGGAGGGATGAGGAGAGATGGAGAGCATTGCATCCAGCACCGGCTCCTTGCCTCCTGGCTTTGCAGGGAGGGGGGTGGGATGGGCACAGGGCTGCAGGCCCAGCAACCGCTGCCGCAAGGTGCCCCGAGGAGACACCTGAAATGTCTGGTGTCTGCAAACCAGGACTCGTGGTATGTAAGCACCATGAATTATTTAGGAGGTCCAGTGAAACAGGCTGCTCTCCTCCAACTGCTATGGAGGTGATACCTTATACCAGGGGCTGGAACCAGGTTACGCGAGGAGGGGAAACAAGCAGTGAGCAGCACCAGCCAGAAAGCAGCAGTCAGTCCTGCAGGCCCTGGCATCTGTCCAGAGAGAAGTGAAGTAAAATGAAACAGAATTAAAAGTGACTCTCTGTGATTCAGTCCTTGTCCTAAAATAAACTGTTCTCCCAAATCATACACTAGAAAAGTCCCCCCAGTCCTCCCACCACGCTGACAAAAAAGCACATATTTGTCTCCCTTCAGCTCTCCACGGTGCTTTTAATGGATAAAAGCCTGAATATATTTGCACAGTTTTTCTTTTGTGAACAATAAATCTCTCTCTCAAATATGTATAAACATGAAACAGGCAGCACTTTTTATAAAAAGATTTCAATATTTGTATTAAGGTTTTCCTGTACTGTATTTCATGTTACTATTGTATTAAACTCAGCTCTGTATGAAACCATGGCATTACATGCCTCTAGGCTGTGCCTGCTTATTTTAAATTAACATGCTGGTTTTTAGGTGTTAATGTTAAACTGGAAGCAAAGGTTTGCTTTGATGAACTGAATTTTCTGACTGAGCATATTAGTGTTCCAGACTGACCTGAAGATTAAGAAAGAATGTATAATTGTAAATATTTCTGAAACTGTGAAACATCTTTGCTTTGTGCACATTTTTTCATGTTTTATACAGAAAAGCATTAAAATGTAAATTTTTCTTCTAATTAATTGTTCTCTCTGCTTTATATATTTTAATTATTAAAAATGTTAGGGATATGATCGAAGGACAAAAAACAGATAGAAATAATCTCATTTCTCCTGAATCAAGAACACTTTTTAAAGTACTTACACGATGGTAATACCAATGGTTCTACAATTGTATTTGATAACACCAGATGCTGTACAAATAAGGTAGAATCAGCCCCTGCAGAGGGAGATTTTAAAAAAGAGGGCTTATATGAAACAGGAGGAACAGGGAGTAGTTTTTGATGCTGTGACCTTCTCACTTTCTAACATGCCTAATTTTTTCCATCACTAAGTGTGTGATTGTAACTCTAGATCAGCTTAGGTTTTGGGGAGAATAACACCTGTGCTGGGAGCCTCTGCAAAGGGAGGAATGTGTGTAGAAAACATACAGAGTCACAGCTGAAAATGGGACAAGCTGGGTAATGTGTTCATCATCTGTGGTACAAACAGAAAAGACTGAAAACATCTAAACTTTCTGCCTGAAAATAACCATGGGCAAGGATTTGTCTCATGTTTAAATGTAATAACATGAGCTTTCTTCCTCTTCCTTCTCAGGTAGAATCTACCAGCCAGTGCAGCCAGTTACCATTTGTGCTGCCCACACGTGTCTGTCAGTGACCTCCATGTTATCAGGCTGTCCGTCACTTTCCATCATGTGCTAATGTGTCAGCCCTGCTGCCTCCTCTCCTGGGGCCCTCTGAGCTACCAGAGTGACAGTGATGGAGCAGTGTCAGCCACCACTCAGGCCTGCACTCAGTACCTAAGGTTGAAGAAGACTAGCAGTCAAGGCCAAAGGAATGACCACATGCAAACCAGCAGGACTGTGGGCACAATGGGACAATCCTTGACCAAAATATGACCACTGGCATTTAACTTCGTTCAGTGTATGCTGAGCATAAAAGTTCAGGGCAGTTGGAGCATCTGCACAGAGCCAGTAGATAAAACATGGGACCTCTGGGAAACCAAGGGGGATCCTCTCAAGCAAAACAGCTGGCTCTGGATTTCTGACCTTGGGCAAGGAGTCCCAGTCTTCAAACTGTTGTGTAATTTCCTGCTGTCTCTCTTATTTGGATGCCACATTCTATCCAGAGATGGCTGCAGTCCCATACTGGAAGGACTCAGCAGGTCTTTGGCTCAGGCCCAGAACCTGAGTCACCAAACTGCTGTCTTTGTTTAGTAATCAGAGTCTTCAGCTTCCACAAAAACAGTTGTTAGCAATATTAGTTTATTGATTGTTCTCTATTTTATCGGGCATTCTCAGCACTTTATAATTGTCTCATGCTCTATTTATTTATTTCATTTTGCTTTGGTTGTAAGTGTAATTAGCAGCAAAGCTGCCAGCATCACCTGAATGTTTCTGCTGCTGTTGGAAATAAAAAAATACTCTTATTTTCTAAAGTAATAATGTCTGTAGTCTGCAACTACATATGGCAATATATAACTTGCCAAGAGCACAAGTAACTACTGTTTTTTCATTTAGCAATTCAAGCATGGGTCAGAGCTGTCATGCCTGGCTGGCAGATTGCAGCCCATTGCTTTCCAAGGTGTTTATAGGTTACATCACTTTATGTCTGTCCAAAGCTTTTCTCTTCTGGGCTCCAAAGTATCCAATCTGCAAGGGCAGTCTGGGGTTCAGATATTCAAGTGGCTTGCATGCAGGGACAAAAATGGGTGTGGAGTTAGAAAAATCTGGTCTACAATTATGAAGCAAATATTTCAGACCTAATAGCATCTGTATATAGTTACACTAGAAATGCAAATAGCTTCATAATGAGTTACATCCCTTTGCATAATAGTTGCATTTGCACACTGAGGAAAAAGGGCATATTTTACACTAATAACTTCTCAGCAGGTCCCATAAGATTATTGTGAATTTCCCTGACAGACGATAAAGTCAGGTGGAGACAAAGATCACAACAGATATTCATTCAAACTCCCTTTCTCAATGGAGTTGAGCTGTTATTATGGAGACCAGGCAACCACCAAAGAGTACATTCAGCACATTCCCACCCCGGCTGGTTCTTCAGACATGGAGGTTCATACTGACACACTAGGGCTGAGCAGAGCCCTTAGGTTCCTTTGTTTCAGTAGGTATGTATTAAGCCTGTAGTTTTTGTCTGCATGTAGCAGCCACTGCCTTCTTGGATGTGGTCTGAGTTATACACCATGGTGCACGATGATGCGTGCTGGTGGCTTCAGACAGATTCAGCAGCCTTTTTGTGTCCTGATTTATCAGTTCTTTTGGATTAACAATACCAAAAGTCACCAGTTCTTATTCGTTCTTGGAAGGCTTTCACACATTAACTCTCTGTGCAAACTTGCCTCTTCTCAGCTTCCTGTTTTCTGGTACCTGTTTCTCCATCTAAATGCATGGGCACCCACAGAGACCATTCCCACCAACTCATGCAGAAATGGCTTCTAGAACAGGATAAAGATATCAAGGACCAGAAAATGCTAGTTCATCCCTCTTGTATATACACAAAAGTCTAGAGCCAGATATCCTCACCTGGAGGAGGAAATTCAGGTAACCCAGCCAGGGTGGGTACCTAGCTCATGCAGAATGTCAAGCTACTGCAGTTACAAAGCTCTGGGGCTGAAGCCGACCACCTTGGAGGCTAGATGGGCTCCGTCTGCCCATCTCCATCTGGCTTACAGCAAAATGAAGACAGCAGGACTGGGTGAAACTTTTGCAAGGTCTGCAAACTCATTGCAATGCATGAGTAACTTATCTCACAAGCTTCTTATATGGTGCCTTGTTTGGATTTGACAAATAAGCCAATTTAAAACTGTCAGTGGCTGCAAAGAGCAGTGCACAGAGCTTCTGAGTGAGAGTTTATTTAAGAATGTAACGTTTCGCTCTAACCTAAGCTGCTCTATGTATTATTTCCTTTACAGTTGCACTTGATCCATAGTGTGGCTAGTCATGGTAAACACCATGCCTGTGTACATGCCTACAGAGCCCTGACGTTCTCAGATGCTGGGCAAATGAAGGCTGCCATCAGCCAGATGCAGGAGGACGGTTGGACTGAATGATCTTCAGAGGTCCCATCCAACCCTGATGACTCCTTGACTCTACAAGGAAGCACAGATCACATTCCTCCTGAAATCTTTATATTCCCTTGGCTTTGCCTTCCTAAAATCAAAACATTTATGTTTGCCTAATTAGAGGAGTGTGTTTTGGCAGGGAACACAAGTTGCATTTTTAGGTCTTTGGTTGGACAGGCTTAAAATAACTGTCAGCCTTAGTTCTTTCAGAGACTGGATAGTGTGGATATTTTTAGTAAAACTGATGTGATGTGTTAAGACTGAAAAAATAGAATTTATATTACATTTCAAAATATTACTGCACAATTTTGAGATGCTGCCATGGCGACCACAGCATTACCCTGCTTTACATGCATGGTCAGTCACTAGGTCTCCCCAGGCTTTCCGAGCAATTCAGTATCTTGGGGTTTTATTTACCTTCTTGTTGCAACTTGTCTGTCTGATGGCTCAAATATTTGCAAGTCCCTGTCAGGGAGGCAAAGACCTAGATACTTACATAGCCATAGTACTACCAGCTGAGCCCAAATGCCCCTTTTGTAGCTGCTTCTAAACGTGGCAAGAAAGAAGGGGTCTGGACTCACACATCCCCTATAATTGCAATACAGATCATGAGCATTCAGTTACTTAACACAGATAAAAAGAACCAGTTTACAAATCTAATAGAAATACTGTGCCTGAAACTTCACCTCAGTCTTCCTTTTAAATCCTCTGAGCAGCAGCTATCAACAGGTAGCACAACCTGAGCTTCTAATACAGTGGCAGTGGAAGTGCTCTGTAAGAAAACCTCTCTCCAAACTGGCACAAAGACAGCAATTGGCTGTTAAGTGCAAATGCTTCAGAGCATGGGTCACTTGCCTAGCTGCAGATAACAGCAGATTTAGTAACTGCAGAAGTTGCTATCCAAGCACCCAGTGCATCCCTCTGTGGTGTGTCAGCTGCTCTCAAGCTATGTCACGTCACACAGCGCACACGGGCGTGATCTAGTGCACTAGGTAGTAGGATTTGTGCCAAGTTAATGAGTAGAAAGAAATTATTTATTTTCATGTAGACTATTTCAACATGCTGAATACTACTTTCATGTTGGGTATACTTCTGAATGCTTTTGTGGCCAAATAAAGCATTCATGGCTTATCTATATGTATGCTTTGTTTCCAAACAAGAGAAGCAGCTGGCAATGACTGCTGTCGCACTGGAAATTATTACCTGCATTCACAGGGTCAGTTGTCCAAAAGCCAGTGCTTATAGTTTTATCTGGAATCCCTAGATTAGAACTGTGCCACAGCAGACACCTTATGAATCACCACAACTGAAGCAACAAGGCAGTCAGAGCTGCAATGAGTAATCACATCATAATCTCTTCTTTCCTCATTGGTAGCCTGTGGATGTCAGGGACATGAGATAGGAATCCCAATGTATTAACTTTCATTTTGTGGATGAAAATCCCAAAGAAACCATATGCTACAGCATATTCAGAAGATGAAAGCTCTCATTGTCTGGGTGTCCCATGCACATATGTTGGTTTTGAACTAGAACTGCAAAACAGGCACCTGTAGTATCATTGAAAAAGGAAATTCGGAAAATGTGGTGTTTTGTCTTACATCTGTGCCAGCACTTTCTTCAGTATGGTAACCTGAAGTACAGTTAAATTCTGGAGAGCAGAGTCCCTGGGCTTCTGGCTTTTGAGGATGTTGTTCCACTGCTGAGCCATGTGTATATAAATTATCTCACTGACATGGAACAACCTAATTACCCCAATGCAAAGGGATATAATAAACTGTTTTCACCAACCGTCCACATAACTTTGATATCAAAAGCAAAACACACAAGAGAAAAAAACCAACAACTTCCGCTTAGATGAAGCCCACTGAAGTGATGAACTCATTGCTTACAGCACAGTAACTCTGGGGCCCAGGGGGTGGGGGAGGGGAGGTGTCCCTCAACTGCTAAGACATTCTTAGCACTTTGAGCAGTTCAGAGACTCAGCAAATTTCACAAGAAATCAGTACCAGAGTAGCTGGGAGAAAATCCTCCCGGAAGACTCTGGCCCAACGTCTCTCCTAGCTGACTAGATGCATTAATTTTCTCTGAAAGCCCAGAGGCCAGAGCAGAAGGGCATCAAAGTGAACAGTGCTGCTTCAGTACTGACCCAACAACATAAGTATTGTGCCTCACCCTCATGCAAATCTCATCAAATCAACTCAAGCAAAATGCATAACTTTTCAGAGAAGGTACAAGGCCCATCCCACAGTCTGAAGATCAGTGACTGTCTGCAGATACTTCCAGATATTATGCCTATTTTCCTAGACAGAAGAATGATTGGGGAACCACCAGGATGCCACATTACTACTGATAGGTATTTGAAGGATTTGTGTCCCAGAAATGTCATTGGTAAAAAAAAATTCCCTGATATTTCCTCAAATGTTCTCATGCAGGTGGACACTGCTGATATTTTTTCCCTTGGACTGTGCTGCAAGATCAGGAAAATCACCAAAAGCAGAGAGCTCAGGACATGACACCTTTCTTAATTTCCTGCTCAAAAGAAAGCTCTTGGCCATCTAGACC
>NW_009954241.1:998582-1000902 GCF_000747805.2 Chaetura pelagica
CCTGCTGAAGTTTTGTTTCTGTTCTAAGAGACTAAAAAGACTCTTTGTACTTTGGATTATTATTATCAGGAATAAAGTACTGCCTAAAGCTGCAGCTTTATGATGATGGGTTCTGGAGATGCACAGAAGTGCTTTCCACATGCTCCAAGAAATATATTAAAACTCACCTTCTGTTCTGGGCAAGGTATAAAGAATATTCAATATTTATTGCTGGAACTTCCATCCACATCAGTCCTTTTCCCACCACCAATGAGACACAAAGAGGCTGACAAGACATGTGGAAAGTCTTTATCTTTTTTAGGTTGTGAAGTCAGTAATAAATACTGTTAGTTACTTTCACTATGCCAGGGATGCACTCAGGAACCTGGTAACAGCTTTAGTCACTGACTTAAAATTGAGACACTCAAAAACCACATAATGTCTAGAAAATGCCAGTAATACAATTACTGCCTGGCATATACCTGAGATAATATTTACAACCAGAACATTCAAACTACATCTGTTTCCAACATCTGTTGTCTATAAGATACAACAGAAAGACAAATGCAATTACTCAGTGTATTTTTGCTATTAACTTTTGCAGACAGCTCTACGTGCTGGCGGAAGCAGTTACAGCCATGTTAGTACTAATCTGCAGGGAGGAGAAATAATTTTCAGGCTGTCATTTTCCTTCCTTTACCCATGCTGAGTAGCACTACACTTCATCTGGATTGCAAAGGAAGGAGGAAGCTTATGTGTAGCACTCACAGAACTGCCCAAAATATACACATTACTGTGCATGTTTTGTATATTTGGGATGAGGAAGATATTTTCTCCCTAACTTCCAGACAGCAGGCAACCTCATCAAAATTTCCGGGAGAAAGATAAGACGTTTCTGCAGTATAAAAATGATCTGGTATGGCTTCTCCAGATTGCCATGTCATACTCACTGTCCCTGCAGAGCAGAGCCACAGTCCCCACTGCCAATTGCTCCACAAGAGAGCAACACTGCTGAAAGAGTGCAGCCAGCTACTTGTGCAAATAAATCCTTGCTGCTTACTCCTTTTGGGGGTAGTTCCCTTCAAACAGCACAGGCAGGATTCTACAGTTGAGCATCTTCATGAGACAGTCTTTTAAATAGGAGCAGTATTTTTCTTAATATGATTGTATAACATCATTATTCATTTAATATTTTTGACAGTGAATTAAGCTTAGTTATTAAAGTAGTTGCTGTGTTGGCTCTTCTTTCCTCCATTTCCCGAAGACAGAATTGTGCACAGTACAGAGAGAAGAAGGTATTTGCTGCTTCTCTTGGTCTTCAGAAATACAGTGTTGAAAAAAGACCTATCTGCTCATGTAATCTGATTGTTCTACAAATAATCATGACATGCCAGCTTGTTGGGTGTTGCAAGGATGGCAGGCAAGGAAAGAACAATGAAATGAATTCAGAACTTGCAGTTTTTAGGGTGAAGTCTGATACTTGGCAGAATTCATCCCTCACTACCAGGACTCGCGTTTAGAAATGTGTGTAAGAAAGAGGCTTATTGGAGCATTGGGATTCTTAGGCAATGCCCAAGGCCATCAAAATGCTGCCGAAGAGCACTAGCTACCAAGTCTCTGTGCTGTTTAGCTCTCTATCCTGGAACAAGGGCATAGTCATGAAGACCTAAGTTTATGACAGTTTTTCTGTAGGTTTTTTTTCTTACTATTTGACAAGTCGTTTTGATGTCATCTACAAAAATCGCAGTAACAAGTGACTTTGAAGAACCTAGACAAATGGCCTAGCTTTCATAATCCTACTATAGGTTGTGATTTGCTAAAGGAAGCTTATGCAGGGGTGGTTTCAGGCATACGTTTAAATATTTTAAACATCTTCATCTATGAGTCATCCTACTTGCCTTGGAAAGCTGTTTGTTTGTTGGGGTTTTTTGCCAGAGGGCATGGGTTCAGGTTTGTTGCTTTATTCACCCATAGTGTCAGTTGATGCTGCTTCAAGACAGGTAAGTAAAGTGTAAGAACTAATTGGCATATGAACAATAATGCTTAAGACGGATCAGCTGGGTACGGGGGAGAGCCAGAGGTCGTGTAAGCAGTAGGTAATGTGTCTGAGGCCCCGTCATTCACAAGGACCTGAATGGCAGTCTCAGCATGTTCCATGCTTCTGGGGAAAAAAATTATATGTTTATCTATTATTAATTTCCCCTAATTGGCAGTTCTGGTTGTGATGACAAGCACTGAATAAGCACTTTCTGAGAGACAGAACTTCGGTTCAGGCACCAAAGAGTACACACCTTCTCATAAAACATGAAATTACCAATTTGGGTTTCCCAGCCTGTCTGTG
>NW_009954241.1:1001185-1002943 GCF_000747805.2 Chaetura pelagica
CTGCGGAGAGGCTGGGCTGCCGTGCCGGGCGGAGTTGAAGGGGCCGGCGCTGGGCCGGGCGGGGCAGCGCGGGAGGCACCGCGGGGCTGGGAAACAAGAGCAGCGCTGACACGGCCAGAGTGCCTGGGGAGCCTGATGCAGCCACGGAGACCTGCCCAGCCACGGCGTCCCAGCGCAGGCTTGTGTCTGGTGCCCAGAGGCGTTTGCTGGTGTGAAGGTGAGTGAGTTCAGGGTGTGCCCGGGGAGGTGACCTGCTGAGCCAGGTGGCTGAACTGCCCCACTGATGGGGAAGCTGCACCATCCCTTTGTCAGCAGTTAAAGCTTGAAAAGGCAAGAGGAGCCCCATGGAAAAGAGTCTTTGAATAGATTAGAAACATATAAATGAAATGGATGCCCTGACAATTCTTCCTAATGTATTTCCATGTATGCACATGTCATATCCCTATTATGGCAGTTATAGGAACATGTATGTGAATAATGAGACTGATATCACCACAGGAACACTCTTCATTACAAAATGCTGAGATTTCTTCATACTTGTTTCTAAACAAGCAAGGTATTTCCTAAATCCAAATGATGAAGGTTTTTTTCTGTTTTGAGTCGAGTTGTCATTTATTACAAAAAAAAAAAAAAAAAAAAAAAAAAAAAAGGTAAACACAGCAGAATCAGGGAGGATGGAATAAAGCTGAAGGTGGGATCAAGTGGATACAGTTGGAGTCTGTGTGTGTGAGACAAGCCTGTCTCAGGTGTGATGCTGCTCACAGATGAGCAATGATACATAGATCCAGTGAAGTGATCTTTAAATTTATTAACAACTTAACAATATACTTTAGTTTCTGTGATAATAAAGATGAAAAGTCATTGACAAGATTAATCTCAAAGCTAACCTTGGATATATATTCTGAGAATCTGGTCCTTGATCTGGACCTATTTGAATGTACTACTTTTATCTTCAGTCCTATGAAAGTAACTGGCTTTAATTTCTAGTTATCTGTAGAAAAAGAAATGTTGGCCCAGACATATTCTGCAGTGCAACAATGCTTGGCAACAACACATCTATTGCCAGTCATACCGTAAGTGGGAAAATCACTGGCCTGGATGTTGATTTTTTTCATGGAAAGTTTCTATATTTCATACTCATTGCAATAGCAGGTGTCCTCTTAATTACAGTACCAGTCATACTAAGTCTCCACAGGTGGGAAATCCACCTCAATGGAGCCATGTCTGCAGGAATCCTTCTGGAGCAGTGATGACCTTAGCAGCAGCAACTGAGGATCAGTTTTTAATTTGTTTGTGAAAAACAAATGCCAAGTGCATGGTTCTTAACATAGGCTCTAGCTCTGGGGCTTGAAGTGCAGGTGTCCTGATCCTTCACGCCTTCCACTTACTTTATTAGGAAGCCTGTATAAGTAAGAGGAAAGCATTAAAAATATCAGTAGATGCAATGAGGGCAATCTGCTTGGCCTGTAGCCTGGGGTGGTAAGAAGGCTTGATTGCATCTGATGCTGCCCAGAAACCCTAAGGAAGGCTGCTGGCAGAGAGCCAGGAAGGACCACCCTGACATGGTGCTAGATACAGTCAGCGTGCACACCCAGATGTGGTGTCTTGGAAACACTCACGAGTCCATCAACTGAGAAGGAGCAGCAGAATTTCACCCTCATCTTGAGCTGTTATTTACTCTAGCAAATTATTGGTGACCATTTAGAAATGTATGGTTTGGGTAACAGAAGAGACCCCACAATCTGACCCGTTCAGCAG
>NW_009954241.1:1003491-1035358 GCF_000747805.2 Chaetura pelagica
AGCAGGCTTGTTGGAATTCTTCCCATACACACTGGTCTGGAGTCTTCAGTCAAGTATGGCTGCTGTCATCTTGCTGGAAAACTATTCCTTAGAAATCAGGTCAAGATGAAGTTTATCCTTTGATAACACAGAGCTATATACTTTTATGCCTCTTCATTTCTTTCACTTCCTTACCTATCAACATTGCCAGGGGAAGAGAGCCTGGCCACTTCAGAGGACCAGGACTACAACTGATCAGCACAAGGCTCAGAAGGTTTCACCTGCTCTAGACCAAAGATTACAAGTGGTCTAGAAGTTGGCCCACAACTGCTTCACAAGTTTTCACACGAGTAAACCTGGGAGGTGAATTTCCATGCCCTAACATGCCTCCTGGTCCTGTGAGACTGGTCAAGGCTTCAGTGCTAGGGGTCATATCACCAACAGTAATTCCTTAAAGTTGCTGGAGTTGCATGTAGAACAAGACTGGCAAGCAGAAGTGTTGGCTTTTTTTTTTTTTTTTCTGCCTTTAGCAAATGAGCAAGTGAGATGGCCCCCTTGCTCCTCAGTTTCCCTCCTTTCAGAGTAACTGACAGTATTAGCCTACCTTGCAGATCTTTTATGAAGATTTAACATTTCCTTTTCATAAAGCAATTTGAATTCCTGTGCTGAGGGTTACTAAGAAGCCCTCATGTATGATAATATACTTAATTTTAAATCAGAAGACATTTATATCTTTCCAGAACTCTCATAGCAACAGGACTCTTTAGAATATCTAATAAATAGCATGTGTTTTTCATTTTTCCAAGTTTCTGAACTACTTTTTTTCAAGAGGGTGCCTCGCGTATTAGATGTTTTCTATTAGAGGAGAATACAGATGTTTCCACATCAGGGAATTTGCAGTATATTAGGTGGGAAACAACTGGTCAACCTGAATTGGCATCACAGTATACATTGCAAATGGTGTTAAAAATGAAAATGATTAGTCAGGGTCAGATTGCCTTAAACTTGGAGAATGAGTCATTCTCCTCCAAAGTTATTTAGATATGGGATTGGGTGTCCAACACCAGAAGGAATCACACCTATGGCTTTTCAAATTTAAGGGACCTGTAAAACACAGTCCACAAAGTACAGATGGACAAATACTGCTTTGCATCTCTCAACTAAAGTTCTGCCCTTGCAGGCTTAGCTTTCCGATGACATGTTTCAACCTCTGGCAGTTTTTCACCACTGAGGTATAAAACCCAGAAAGAGCTGGCAGAGCCTTCTCTGTGCAGCAGCACAAGTAGTGCCAACCACAACTCATTTATAAGGGCTCCCCTTCCTCTGCCCTTCTATTACCTCCCAGGTTGAAACTGAGAAATGGTCTGACAGTTAGAGCTGCTGAGCCCGTTTGCCCTTTCTGCTCTTTTTCCAGGTTTGGGGTGTGGAGGGAGAGGGCTGACAAGCACAAGCATGGGCCTGAGCTGCTATGCCTGAGGGATAGAAAACCAGGGAAAGCTGCAAGAGGAACATGATCATCTCCTTACTTGAAGACATTTTTAGAGCAAAGAATTTAGTGAAATGTATCATTGTTAACATTTCCTCTGAGCAGTAGGTTTTATTTATGGACATGGGCAATGCCTTTTCCCTTTTCCTTGCACTGTCCTGAGGATGCTGAAACATCAGTATGTGACAGAAAAGTTCTAGTGGCAAAACTTGGCATTGCTGAGGAGCCCAGCAGAGGCATACCACAGGGTCTTGGTTTTTGTCTGTCACTACTGCGACCTCAGGACACAGGGCTCTTAAAACAGCATATCCTATGTGGGCTAAACTACAGTGGAGCTGGCTGCTGCCATATGCAGAGGGCAATGTCAGCTAGGGCTGAGGGTAATGATAGGAAGACGTTCCTTATATCTGCAAATGGCCTGGCAATCTCACCTTTCTCAGCCCCTCGCCATTCTCTTAGGATGCTGGCTGTCTTTCAGGCGTTATTCAGTGTAGCAATTTACCTGATGAGGAGGATTTTGTTGACGAAAAATTTATACTGCAATCCTTTTACAGCTGTTTTACAGAGACTTCAGTGAGCTCCAGGCATAAAGGGGATGTCAAGCAACTAAGATAAAAAGAACAAGTCAGAAATTAAAAAGAAAATGAAAAAAAAGCTAAGGCTTTTGACTCTTTGTGTCCCCTTTTTATTTGAAGTCCATTGGCACAGAGGCTTCTTTAATTTCTGTTTAGCAGAAAAGAAAAATAATCACTCTTTACTCCTTTGTACTGTCTTAGAAAGAGAAGTTATTCTGATTTCCTTACATATACACCAGCCACCTTCCATATCTAGACAGTACCTGAAAATGAATTGCACAAAGTGCAATTATTCCTGTAATGGCAGGCAACTAATGTGTGCAGTTAAGATAGCAAGACAGAGAGAGAGCTCTCCTTAGAAACCAGAGCTTTATTGTCAGTTGCTCTCCTGTTGAGGAGCCTTAGGGCTCACTGAGGCTTGAAAGACAGTCTGCTGAGAAGCACATGTGATATCATCTCCACCAAAGAAAGATCCCTCTGTTCAGAAGTACATCAGGGTTAACCAGAAACAGCGGTTTCCTCTAGCCTGTGCCCTCTATATTGTTAATATGGCCAAGAGCAATACATGCACTACTTGACAAGTTGGAGAGATTATTTCATTATTTATGCACAACTACATCCTAGAGACATCAGTATTGCATTTAGATACAGCCTTCTTATGGAGAGGCACCTTGAAGATGTACTTATTGCCTTTGATTCATGGTACAGACACTTAATTTGAAAAAAAACCCCAAACCTTTGCATATTCAGTCGGTATCACTGCCTGTTAGTCCATGCATTGTCCTGTCCTACTTGCCTGGATCAGTCTGGAAGTTTGATCTTGGAGAAATATTTCTTTCCAAGCTAGCAAATAAAAGCTGTAGTTCTCTGACGTCCCCATTGGCTCCTGAGCAGGGCAACAACACACAGTGGATATTTAAAAGTCTATTGTTTGTAGTGGTATTGCCCACCTCTCATTTTCTCATAGAAGAGCTTCACCAGAAAAGATGTCCCATAGTGAATATGAATGTTTCCCTCATTCTTGGTGTGTCTCAGAGCCTGATAGTTGTCCCAGAAGATGGAGAATTTCCAGCAAAACCAGATATGTTCCATCTGAAGTAGACAGCAACAGAGGCAACTAAGAAATGGCATATTTGTAATGAAAATATACACTCAGTCAAATCAAACAAATAAGGCAGAGGGTGCAAAGCCACTGGTAACATTGGAATTTAGGCACCTAATCTAATCTAATTAGACATTTTGTTTATTACAGCTGTAGCTCCTCTTCCCAGGAAAGGATCATATTTCATACTCCAAGATCAATACTCTTCATTATTTATCACTCTGAGAATTGATGAATTCTGAATATAAATGCTAGACATTAGTCAAGGTAGTTTTGATTAAGACTGTCAAAGTCAAAGGCCTTTTGGGGAAACTGTATGAACACTGAACATACATGGACATGACTGATAATTCTATAGCTTGCCTCATGGACACAAATAGCACCTTTTCTACCGCCCAGTATTAAGGCTCCATGTCCTGGAATCCATGGCCCAAACACTACATAGTGGTCTGAGGTCCCTTATTCCTCAAGACATTTCCTTGTGTTGTTCATTTTTAACTCTACCTGTAGATGAGGGGCATAAATAATTCAATTTAAGTTTTTTATCATTATTTTTGTAAGCCAAAATCGGGCTGTCACTCGTTCAAACCCATCTGGCAATCTGAATATTTGAATTCATTACAGGAAGGAATGATTACGATTTGTTCCAAATAACTGCTGTTTGAATTAACTAAGATCACAGATAAACACAGATTTCCTTTGCTTCATAGGCCTTAGGGGAGGCTTAAAGTACTGAGGCTGTTTTTGGCAGAGAAGGCACAGTCCTCTAATGTGTACTTGCCACAAATTCTTGCTGCTAAATCAGTGTCAGCTGAAGGGTGTAGCTACACTAGCGTTTAAGTTCCAAGCAGGAGGGCACTCTGCAGGTGAATTCCTACTAATGCTCACCTGACTGTGCTTTGGGTCACACCAGAAAGCTGTCTTGGCACATACAGCTTGGATTCTTTGCAAATGAAAATGAACTGGAGGATCATTAGATTATCACTATTGGGGACTCTTTTCTCAAGACCAATCTAGAAATCAACTGGAGTGAAATCCCCTGGAAGACATATAGTATGGACAACTGATCCACAGCATCATCAGTTTTGTTCCAGACATCTGTTCTCGTGCTGCATCATTTGGTAAGGCAACCATTTTCTAAAATGGTGGGTAACTGTAATTTGAAAAAGTTTTCACAGAAAAAGCACTAGATAAATCTGGTAGCTGATGTGTTGACTTACTGCTATTTCTCCCTGCCATGAGCCTGAAGATAAATTCTAGCTATGGAAGTTATAGATAGAAGTTTTTATGCTATTGTCAATTATATTAGAAAGGAAAGGTCTGCTCAGTTACAGGGTTTCAAAATATATTTCCCTTACATTTTCCCTTAAAGAACAGCTACAAGCAAGAACATTAAACAGGAAAAAATATGAAGGCTATTTTAAAACACAAAGTTTATATAGGTTACTTCATCAGGCATGTTGGTGTAAAGAACCAGTTCTTGTTTTGAGTAAAGCCTGTTCTTAATGTTTTCCAAACAGCTATACCATATTCTGCCCTGATACACAGGGTGGTAATTATTTTAAATAACCTGAAGTATTCAGTGGGTCTGTTGCTCACCATCACATACGAAGCCTGTGGCTAAGCCAGCAGCAGGACAGAGGAATTTTGACCACAGTGGTTCCTGACTGTTTTAACATAAATGTTACTCAATGAAGCCACTGAGTAATGACAAAAAACCCCAACCAAACAAAGAAATAAACCCCCAACTTTACTCAAATTATTCAGAAATCGTGGGAAAAGCAGAGGACTGATCACTTTGAGGCCCAAATCACTCTCTG
Source organism: Chaetura pelagica (assembly GCF_000747805.2). Taxonomy (NCBI): domain Eukaryota; kingdom Metazoa; phylum Chordata; class Aves; order Apodiformes; family Apodidae; genus Chaetura; species Chaetura pelagica. Next base: position 1,008,454 of record NW_009954241.1, read on the forward strand.
CTCCATTAGTTTTCTTCCTATACCCTGCAGAGTGATGTGAATATTTAGCAGGATTCACCTTCGTCTCTGCCAGTTCTACACCTTAATTAGCCAGATGGTTGCTCTGGCTCCAGTCTTGCAGTGTATATTGCTTGACAGAGTTCCCTGCCTGCACAGCACAGGCAGTGTGGCACTGGGCATGAAGCAAGGTGGGTGTAGGAGGAGAGTTCCTCCATTCTCTCAAAGGGGAGAAAATTAATTACAGTAGGTTTTATCAAAAGACTCCTTCTCTGGAAAGTGTTTTGTAACCTAATAAGCAGCTCCCTGTTCAGAGATGCTGCTGTGTCATTATCAATTACCTGTGAAGCACCACCAGGACAGGCAAAAGTACCTGAGGTGCTAGAAGTGACTAGTTTTCATATGATCTCCCTTTATCTCATTACAATTAATTAATAAAACAAGAACTTGAGCCAAGCAGGGTGCTACTTCAGCAGTTGGTCTTCATACAATTTTTTATTTAAATAGGAATGTGGCAGTCCAATTTACAGGCAAGCTTCAGGAAGGGTTTGCAATATGATGAGAAAAGCTGCCCCCAAATCGGTATCATGTGTACACAGTTTTGCATTCAGGTATTTGGGCACAATTGCCTTACTACCCAGAACCCAGACTTTGCCCCATTAAACTCCACAGGCACCATGGAGTGCAGGAACAGTATTATGGGTACTGCTGATTGCTTTCCCTCACTTTACTTCACTGGTTCTCTCAGTTTGTCTTCTTGCCCTGCGAAGAGCCTTGATTTAGCTGCAGAAAGTGGTTACCTTGGAAAGTGTGTACCTGGGGGAGGCTTTGTCCATGCAATGCTAAGTGATGCTGCAGGAGCTGGTGCTGACACAGAGCTACTGCAACCTCTGAGCACTGGGCTTGAAAATCTCAACCTCATGCTCTGATGGAGAGATAATTCGTGTCACTTAACCTCATCCTTCATTGCTTCCACTGCAGGGGCTGAGACAAGCGTTTCCATGGTGCAGAACAGCACTGCGGATGCCTCAGAAACAAACCCCTCTTCTCCCTCTTGGGTTTGTCCCTCTATGCAGCTGTAGCTGCTTATCCATTAGAATATTGCCTCAGATCTTCCGAGGTTACTTTGAAGGTGCATAGCTTTTTTTGGCTTTTTTTTTCTTTCTTTCTTTTTCCCTGCAGAACAGCTGGTAATATACATGGCTTTAATATGGAGCTTAGTATAACTAATTATATTGTAATTAGTGTAACTAATTATGCTGATGGTGAAAGCAACAGGGAGGAAGAGAAAAAAAACAAGAAAAATGTTTCTATCCATGAAAAACTTTCCTATTAGCAAACATGATATGTTCCCAGAAGTGGAAGGGAACTAAAGGAAAATATGAGCTTCCTGGATGGTAATAAAGAACCCACCATCCTCTCTGTTTCTACAAGCTCCTTGCAACAGCTTCTACAGTATTTCAATAGGGACTAAACAGAAAAAGAAAATTAAAACCCAAAAAGCAGTAGTTTGATCAAGTGATCATGAGCAACCATTTTTTTCTTCACCATAGCAAATGAAAGATTGCTATCTTGTAAAGTGAAAACTTACAGAATTTTGCTCCACTTCTCCAAAAAGATGTAAAAAATTATTGTTTTGAATACATTTAAACCTTACAAAGAGGATTTATTTACTCTTATATCCTACCAAGATTATATACTGTATAGAACAAAAACTTTTTTCACTTTCAAATGCTGTATATATTAATATAGCCTATTTTGTTATGTTACATTATGTCTAATCAAGATTTTATTAGTTATAATTGGTTTAAATGGGTAGATATATTCCTTATTGTTTGAGCCAAAATTAGCACAAAATAAACTTAAATCAGCAGCTTCTCAAATTTTAGTGGTATTCTGAACCAGCAAACCCAGGAAAAGTAGACCCTGAACAGACTCAAATTTTACAAAAGAACCTCAATCTCAGAATCTTTGCAGGTAATGGGTGTTTGAAACCCCAGATTTGAGTTTTATACTTTGGCCCAATCTCTTATTTTAATATAAATGACACAGACATATTTACCCACCATGCTCAACACAGGGAGTGGGGCCTTGCCTTGAATTGTGAACACATGTAGATCTACCCACATACCTGCTCTGATACTACACTAGGGAAAGGACTAGTGACAGTCACCCTCATGACACACAAGTTGGGCAGAAAATCCTAGAATGACAGGAACTGGGGGAAAAAAAAAAAGGACCATAAAGGATGGCAGAAAGAGCACAGCTAGCACCTTTGACCAAATTCAGTCCTAATAATCTCTTTTCCAAGGCACCTGCTATGACATACTCAGAAGTGACAGGATAATTATACTACAAAAGTACATTCCCATAAGGTACCTGTCTATGATCTTGGTACACTTAATATGGTATATCCATATTGTAACATAATATTTTCCCATAGCCTAATACCAACAGTGAATGTTTTCTGCTCAAACATATCCAGAGGTGGACAGAGTTCAGACACACATTTGTTGTTTCTTCACGAGCTCCTCAAAAAGCCTAAAACAGAGTTGAAGACACCTGTGCGACTCCTTAATGACTGAGTAACTGGCAGGATGATACTTCACAAAATCAACTAGTATTTGATTCTGGAAGCACCCCTCTTGCTTAGACTCTGCCTAAGACTACTTGGACAGCTCTGCATAAAGGCCCAAGCATTGCAGATTTCCATAGTTTCATAGGGACAGACCATTGAGATTAAAAAGAAATCCTTCATCAAGAAACCTTAGAGGACAAGGTTGCTGTGCTTCTTAAGTATCAGTCTGTTTCAAAAAAGAACTCAAGGACCAGAATGGTGCATTAGGCTGACTATGCCTCAGAGAGCCAGGCTGTAAATGGATGTGTGTTTTCTAGATCTGTTCTGTGTAATATTATTAGCTCACCAAGTGGTGAATTAGTCTTGCCTAGACAACCCCCATGCCATCACCACAGCTTGTGAGTCTGCCCCTCTGGGATCTTTTATTCTAGAATTACCAGCAGAAATATCTTTAAGAAATACAAATCCATCAGTGTGCAGGGCAGAAATCATTGCACATGAGGACATTTTCCTGTGAATCATGGTCTTTGGGTGGAGAGTCAAGCATAGGTTAAATAAATGTTTGAGGCATTTTTCTCCACAGTATTGTACCTGGCAAATTTCCACAGAGAATAAACTCTGATATCTAGGAGGCAGACTGAAAGCTTCCCAGAGACAAAATGAAAAGCTACCTTCAGCTCCATTAAAAAATTGCAGCATTTTAGAAGAAATGCAGAATATAAATCTAGTAAAAATGAAGTTACAGCCTGACTGAAACCTAAATTTCTCTTGTAGATTTTGTGACTTTGTATTTCCATCACCATATTTCACCTACAGCATAAATATACAAAATACAGCCTTTAATGCCAGGCCTAAAAAAGATTTAAAGTTACTCATTTTTTGAGCAATGCCTTTACAGCACTCTAGGTATAGATTTTGTAGATATAGATACAGTATTTGCAGATTCTAAACACTGTCCATTAGACATACAATTCCCCAAAGTGTTCTTTTTTTTCAGACAGACTCCTACTTCAGCTGCCTCACAAAACCTCTTTTAGGATTTCTAGTTGAAAGATTTCCCTTTTTATCACAATGATGTCACAGATTAGTGAGGGCAGCTCCTTGCTCCCCTCCCCCACTATCCAAGATTTTGTTGTATGTGGTTAGTTTCATTTTTCATCCTCTGCTTTCAAAATTAACTCAGCTCTGGATGAAGATATCCATCCTATTAGCACTATCCCTTTGGGGAATGCCTACAACAGCTGCAGCTGCCATTTCATTTCTCCTTAATACCCTTGTGTCCTAGAATACAAATGAAACAAATGTTGGTATCTTGTCCACTGCACACCCCACACTGTATTATTTTAAACATGCTGCACAGCTACATAAAACGCCCCTGGTAAGACACCGTTAGTCACTTGCAAGGAAGTCATTAGAATAACAGTTTGTGCCTCCATAATCCATCCCGGAATAATGAAATTCCACACTGAATACTGATAAATGATCCGAGATCTCATAAGCCTGCTTAGCTCTGAACAGTGAAATATTAAAATACTGCAGAAACCATGACAGCTGACAGGTGAAGTCACTAGAAAAGTATACGCAAATCCAGCAGCAAATGATGCTGCGTAAAATAAAGTCATTTGCAGCTAATGACTTGTTCTGATGCACAGTCCTATATTCTGAAAGGGGAACATCCCACATTTATATTGATGACAAGTACAGCAGTAAGATATTTGAATGCAGATATCTTTTGTCCTGTACTGAACTCAAACTTGGGAGATAGACTTAAAAACCTAATAATAGAGATCTCAGCTTTTGCTTATACTTCCATTTTCACATGTCAGCTTACGTATTTAAAAGACAGCTAAGGATAAGAACCCAATATATCATCAGTAATGAATTTCCAGCTGCAAGTGAAGATACTGTTACTGACTGAAACAAGATGGTGTGTGGGAAACTGTTCTTCTCTTCCCCGTATAAGTCTAAACAAAATGCCTTTTAAGCCAGCGAAGGCCTTCTCCTGATTATTCTTGTTCCTGTGCAGTGGAAGAGCAAAGAAAACAATTTTAGAGTCTTTGGCTGATATTGTCTCATATATTTGTTCCTTCCCTGCCACAGTAGCAGTATGATACAGCAAAAAAGGAGCTGATGATAACCAGTATATTAGCAGGGAATGTAGGGGCACACTTGGTGAAGTTCAGAGACATGACTGCAGGAATGGAGTTCATGATGTCCAGCTGGAGGCAAGAGATGAGTGGTGTTTCTCAGGGGTCAGTACTGGGACCAGTGCTGCTCAACATCATTGTTGGTGACATATCCTCAGCAAGTTTGCTCACTACACCAAGCTGTGTAGTGTAGACACCCTAGAGGAAAGGGAGGCCATCCAGAGGGACCTTGACAGGCTGGAGACATGGGTCAGTGCCAACCTCATAAAGTTCAACAAGGACAAGTGCAGGGTCCTGCACCTGGGTCAGCACAACCCCAGGCACAAATACAGGCTGAGGGAAGAATGGCTGGAGAGCAGCCCTGAGGAGAAGGACTTGGGGGTGGTAGTTGATGAGAAGCTCAACATGAGCCACCAGTGTGTGCTGGAGCCCAGAGGGCCAACCTCATCCTGGGCTGCATCAAAAGAAGTGTGGTCAGCAGGGCCAGGGAGGTGATTCTGCCTCTCTAATCTGCTCTGGTGAGACCTGCTCATCAGGTAATAAATGCAGTGTAATTCCAAGGGTTACTCTCAGCCCTTGGGATGGCATTCACTTATTGCTGACCAAGGACCTGAAGCTGTAACCAAGGATGGGATGGCTGGTGACTGAGAGGAAACCAGAACAGGATGCTGTGCTGATGGCAGGGCTGTACGGTGTATGGGTGAAGTGACAAACTGGATTCTTTTTGCCAGTCTTGCCACTGTGCCTCTGCTGTTCTCAAAGCATAAAGCAGCTATGAAATCTTGTAACTGGCATCTCTTAACAGATCCTCATTTGTGTCCTTCTTCAGAGCTCCTCCTCCACTAAATCTGTATTAGCAATTACTCACAACATTCAGATGACCAACTCCTCCACACAGAAAAACTACAGGGAAAGTGCCACACAGGAGGTATGCAACCCTATTAATGACAGTTTGGGGTCTTCCAGCTATCTTAATTTGATTTGTGTCTTTTACACTACCAACTGTTCAGGACAAAGATAATTCTAAGGGAATAACACTGTTTCAATCATTGCCCAGACTATCTGTATATCCACAGTGAATTTGTTAGGTAGTTTGGGCCAGACTTTTATGGCTGGATCCACTGCACTGCTGGGAGGGTGATGCTGGTGATGATACAAAATTTTTAAGCCGTGGAGGCAGACTGTGAGAATCACATTCTAACCTGGAGAAAGGGCCTTAAACTCCAGTTCTAGGAACTCTTTAGTTATTTATGCAAAGAGAAGCAGGTCAGCCAGAAGTTTACCTGCACAGAGAGGAGGAAAGCCAGAAAACATGGGATTAATCCTGCTGAGAAGGACAGAACTGAATCCTAGTTTCCTATCCCCTGGAGGAAAATCCTTACCACACAGTTACTTGCTCAAGAGCTTCTGTCTCCAAAATTACAACTCTTAACTCACCACATTTTTCAGTCTCCCATATCCACAAATTGTATTTTATTGCAGATCCAATGGAACACTCCATGCAGAAATGTCACTCTGATTTCAGTGTGATAGTTCCATTTGTTTGGTTCATTTTCAAGGATTCATTTGGTGACCAAGAAGTAAATAATCACTTGGTCATTCATAATGTAATAAACCAAAAAAAAGTTGCTCAAGGATGAATTTTGCAAGAGGAATAAATAGGCAGATAAAACAGAACTGTTGTCTCATTATAGCTTACAGAAGATGCCAGACACCTGCAAGTAAGGTCCAGAGAAATATTACCCTTTTCAGTAACTGCTTTGGGTGTTATTCCTCTTAATCTGCTAATGAAGGAACTGCATTATTCCTCAGTTTTGCAGAGATCCTCTGGGCATCATAATGACACACCAATCTCACAAATACAGCCTTCAGTTTTACATGAAATGAGGATATGGCATCATTTCTGCTCTTGGTTGTAATGATAGTACCCACAATCAGCAAAGTGATTTCCAAAGAGAACAGAAGGCAGAGACCTTGCAATGAGAAACATTTAGAATCCACAGATAAAAACACGAAATGGATGGCCAATGTGTGTGGTTAAAATATGCAAGCAATGATGTATCATGCTCTTGAGAAATGACATATGGCACTTGCCTACAACCCTGGCTGGCTAAACGCCCAGTGCGATGTGGATTGTACATAATTGCTTCACACCAGTGAAAAGCCCCTTCTGCATATTATAAACATATTCATATTGTCTCCTTACTTATGAGACAGGAGATAGTGACAAGAAAAAGTGATTTTAGAGTGAAGTGCAGTGGGTTGCAGTACCATTGGTGCAATATTTCATGTAATGTATTACATTGTCTATCTACGTAGCATATCCTGACACACGTCCAAATAGTAACAATTTCTAATGTAATGCTCTCCATACAAATATGTATTATTAAATAAAGTTGCCTTCTATATATTTTGCAGGAGTGGGCGATTGTTAAAATATTTCTTATTGCATACAAGGCAAGATCCCATAGCACCTGGGCCACAGACCAGCCTTTCTCAAATCTTCTGCACTCTGAGAAGAGAAAAATAGCCCAGTGTAGCTGCCTTACTAATTTAAACAAGAGCTGCAGCAGCAGAAGAAAAAAACTGTTGCTGATTTTTATTTCTTTTTCCAAAGTAATCTGTTCAGAGCTACCTCCATGGCTGCAGCCATCTGCCAGCCTTGAGCTCAGATCAGAGGAGCCCTGTCCATATCTCCTACAATAATTATGGGCCAGGTACACTTGAACTCCATTCCATGCTACTTGCTTTTGGTTAGGATATGCTCAGTGTATGTTCTTATGTTTTGAAGATTTCCTTCAGTGACTTCTGGGAAGGTCACAGTGCTGCAGAAGGAGCTGGATACAAGCTCCCAGCTCTGCTTGTTTACTGAAAAACTCTTCCATCATCATCTCCTCCAAACACCACCACTTCCTCACCTATAATCATGCTATTCAGTTCTTACTATCAAATGCTAGAATGATAGAAACAGTTCATTTGAAATGCGCAGAGTGCTTGCTTGTAAAACATTTGGCTCTGCCCTTGCAGGGATAAAGCTTTTCCGTGCTGTAAATAAGAAGGTTGCAATGCCACATGGGTGTTCATTATCACTACATGAAACTAACCATAAAAAAAGCAGGGTGCCTGTGAGTTCACTCCTAAATGGATTGGGCTCAATTTACCTGACTCTTCAATTTCCGCAGCTCAACTTGTGTGACTGAGACACCCAGTAAGATGGCAGGAGGAGCAGGACAGGTGTCTGCACCTTGTCAACAGGAACCAGTAGCAGGATTCAGGTCACTGGATTTTCACCCAAATTTCTTCAACTGATTTCATTAATCTTATCCTCTGACTTTCATTATATATTCACTTTCAGCTTTTGCTGTTTGTCTGCTGCTCCTGGTACTCATCTGAGTGTTCTCAGGGGCCAGGAATCTGAGTACTGCCAACTGTTAACCACATGAATTCCAAAACACAATGTCATTATAGATGTATTAGAAAAAGGATCTCATCCTATTTCCAGAAAAGCATACCTAATTTCTGCCATGGATACCAAAGAGAACAGATCATGTGGAGAAGCCAATAATCTGTTTATAACCATACATTTGAAGCCAGTTTTTTTTTTAAGGAAGTCACAGTTCCATAGTTCTACCTCATTGTGACATTAAGAAAAATAAAGCAATGATTAGCAATTTATATTTTTGATGCACTGGGTGGCCATGGCTGCATTGAGTTCTCACTGCTTTGTTGGGAAGCTGCTAATTTCCTTAATCCCATTCTGCAGACAGAGAAACTGAGCCACAAAAAGGGTCAACTTTATCACGAGTATAAAATTTGTAAAATTTCTCAAGATTTGTTTGTTCATTACACTCTTGGGACTTTAGTCCTTTCTTAAATCTTACATTTTATTTTTTTTCACAATCATGAAATGTTCCTCTTTTTAGAGACAGGGAAACTGAGGCACAAACAGATTTAAAAAATAAAGTAGACAAACAAGCAGCAAAATGTGGAAGAAAGCCCAGATTTCCTGATTTTCATTCCATTAGTCATTCAATGAACTAAATCAGAACAGCCAGTCTGAATTCTGCTCTGGCTCTCAAATGCTTATGCATATGCAGAAGCATTTGAAGTTTTCAGCCCTTTTTAATACATCAGAGTAATCAAGTAGCATATAAAAAGTCTCGCTTTATACTGCTGCAGCTAATCCTGCTCTCTGTTACAAATCACATCTGAGAATTTCTATCAGTATTACATCAAATTAACAAAAAGTAAGAGGAACAGTTTAAACTGTGCATGCTGGGCTGTGAAGCTTTTAAACCATGATTTAGCCCTTCTTCGTTGTCCCAAATTAACAATCTCAGTATTGAGAAAAGCTGGCAAATGCTTAGTCATCTGCATCTATAACACACTGCAGATTCAATACACACACACACACAAAACTGAGAACCATGCCAGTTTCCAGATGATGAACTATCAGTTTGATGAAGACTCACATTAATATAAAAACTGCACATGCCTTGGATGTTTCCAGGTACTTGAGCTCAATGAATATATTAACCAGGTCTTTTAAAATGCCATTTTACTTTTCCTTTCCCACTGAATGGAGAACAGAACAGATGGTTGAGGCGACCGCTGCTGATTCTAGCTTCGCTTGTCATTGAGAGACCCAGCCATCTGAACTTTGTGCAAGGGCTGAGAGAAACTTGAGTGGCTGCTTCCTTGTGTGATGGGATTATTGGTCCCAGTTTGTATCAGACCAATGGATGTTTGCTCTTTGCTTGCTCTTTATTAATTCTGTGAACCCCTGCCATTTTGATAAACTAAACGTAACATACCAACGAGATTGAGAGATTTTAATCACAGACACTACAGATGTCCAGCTTTTAAACAGATTAAAGATAAAAACAAACGCCACTTATTTTGTCTTGCACATAGGCATTGCATATTCTGAAAATCTTGGCTAAATGGTAATAAAATATAGGAAATCTAAGGCCTTTTTTCAAGCCCACCAGTTGCTGCAAGTGTATGTAAAATTTTATTTATTTATGGCAAATTAATTTTTACTATCCTACCAGCAGCTGAATGCAGGCACTGTTCTTCCTTTCTAAGATTGGGTTTGTTTTTATTGATGTATGAAGAGCATTTAACTCCTGTATTTTAAAAATTCTGTTAACATTGGAACATCATGAGAAATTCTAGGAAAAAGACAAATTGCAGCTAATAATAGTGTGTGATAAAATGTCACCAAAAAAATTGTCAGAAAAGTGTCAGGTTTGGGAAAAGGGGTCTTCCAAAATCAAATAATGAAATCTAAAGCCATAACAGAAATATCTGGAAATTCATGACTTTCAGTCCAGAGAAGCAAACTGGAAGAAAATTATTTAGAATTTTTTTTTTTAACTTGAATATTGCTGACCTCTTTTATAGCATGCTGTAATAGTCATGCTTATGCAGACGTGACACCAAGTCCAGAAGGAGAGAGATCCTGGGCTATTATATTTATGACAACTTTTTAGCAGGACTTGGGATAGAGGAAGGAGTGGCACACACTGGACAAAGCCAGGCAGTCAGGAGTACCAGCTGAACTGCATGAACTGTCCAGGCCCAAGAGTGAAAAGACCTGAGAAATCCACACAACAGTTTCATCTCCACCTCCACATTGACCAGAAATATGATATACAACTTTAAGTGCATATCAGTCAAATTCAGTCTGTTCTTCACTGTGTCTTATGGAAAAATTACATTTGTGCTTGGTCTGAGTAACTCTTGACGTTGTCAAAGCTCTTGGTTGAACCTGTTGTCCCTTGCAGAAAGGCAAGAAGTAAAGCTGTAGCTGGTCCACAAACAGCATCAGTGATATGATCCTGTGTTTAAGCTATTTGTTCCTCACCTTAAGTTTAGTGCCATTTCTAGCTGTGTCTGCATGAAATTGTGCTAGATTTACAGAAAATTTAAAAAAATGTACCTTCGGAATGTTAACAGAGGTGGTGGGATGTTAGAGGATGGATGGATGGATGGATGGATGGATGGATGGATGGATGGATGATGAATGTAAAAATACCCACTATTGTTTGTGTTTAAGTATCACTGAAAATGAGTAGAGAAAATTCAGCCAAATCAGGCGATATTTTTTCCTCTGTGTCCTTGTGACTACAGGAATATGACTATTTGAGTAGGAGGTGTCTTCTGACTACTGATATTTTTTTACCTTCAGAGCTGAATACCATCGAATACAGAATCCAGACTGAAATATCATTGCTGTACTTTAGCCCTCAAGACTTTGGAGTGTTCAAGACAAAGACTCAGATATTGGGAATGCAGATTCACCTCTGTAAGAAGCTTGAACCTGCCTAATAGGGGAACTGCATTCACAGGTTCTAGCTTTCTGAATTTAGAGAAGCAGAAAAATCTCATTAGAGATTTTCTGTGCAGTAAAATCTGCTCTCTTCTGTCAATTTGACAGCTATCTAGCAGGCATGGGTGGCCTCCTAAATCACCAACCAAAGATCAGGATGGTCAATCATTCCAGCTGTTTCCTCTCTGTCAGCAACTGCCCATTGTGTCCCACTTCAGGGTGTCCCTTGGGCGCTGAAGGCTCAAACTTCCATGGATGGCATAAATTAAGGAAAACTCAGCAGAAATTAAAGAGCACTGAAGTGAAAAGTATGTGGAGGAACCAGCAGAGGTATCAAGTCTGCAGATGAACCCAGAGTGAATTTTGCAATGAGCCATTGATACATTTTACATGGATATGCAGGATGGGCCTGGCCATGCAGGACACTGTTTCTCTGTCCTACAGAGAGATCAATCTGCATATAAGCCATGGAAGAGCATTCCCAAATGAGCTTTGTGTTGACCTTCATGGTAAAAAAGAAATACCAGTTGCATTTCACATTTTATTAAGAAAAGAGCAGTTTGCTGTGTGTTGGAAATGGGGCTGAAAGGAGGAAGCAGGGGGCAGCAATGCCCAGCAGCCCTCTGCGGGCGGTGGGGACCTGGAGACCAGCTCTGCAGTGTCACTGGGGCAGGGCTGACAGGGGCCCTGACAGGGTAGGGTGGAAGAGACCACAGATTGGGCAGGTTGGGGCCTGTAAGGTCTGTTAGTGCCCTGACAAAGAGCTCCCCATCTGTGTCTGCTTGTTGCTAAACCCAGCAGCCAGTGCTGGGGAGCAGCACGTGTTCAGCTGAGGAGTTCAGACACTGGGACCTGGAACTGGGGGTGTTCAGGCTCCATCCAGCCAATTCCTGTGTCAGGCAAACGTGCAGTTCAATTCATGGCAATGATGGAAGCAACTGAGCTGGGATGTCAAAAAGGCCACTGAAATATCCAAAAGAAGATTTAACGAGTGAATGCTAAATATGTAGTTATTACATAATGTCTGCCATGTACGTTGCTTCCCTCCTCACTGCAAGGACATTTGCACCTGGCCATTACCCTTGTCCAAGACCAGGACAAACCTACCATGCTGTAGCTACTGGATAATTTCACATTCCTTGACTTTAAAATTTAATGAACCACTGACTCTTTCACAACAGTAATTGTTCTCCACATATTGCTTATTCATAAAATATGTATCTAATCCTGAATCTTCACTTCCTATTTACTGTAGCAAATAGATCCTCTGTTCTGCACAGGCAGCCCTGTCACCTTGCTTTAAGTCCGGAGACATGTGCAGAAACCTTTGTACAATAATTATGGAAAGTTAGTGGGGTAGAAGGAAATGTTATCAGCCATTATCTCTTGCTCCAGAGGATGTGAGGAGAACATAAATAAATCCAGACATTGCAAAGGCTTTGCTGCAAGCGAGGCGATTAAAGTATTTCAGATTCCTGCAAGTCTATTTAAAGCAACTTAAATCTTTCTGATGGGCAGGAGTTCACTGCAGCCGTGCTGCCTGCACAGGCTGAGCTTCCCCAATGCACTGTGCAAAGTCTGCAGGAAAATGGCTTCAGCTCCTGACAAATACTAATAGAACTGAGGCATTATTTTACAGATAGGTCCACAGGAAAATGTTTCAAGGTGCTTCTATTTACTTTAGAGATAGACAAGCTCCCTTTTAAGGCTTAGTACTGTTTCTTAGGCTTGTGTGCTTCAATATCCATTCACGTTCGTAAGACTTACACATGCAGAGCAGTGACAGGTCAGAAGTTGGTTCGGCAACAGATTATAGAGCTGGGGGACTCAGTCAAGAAGTACTGACAATACTGCAAACATCAGCTCTAGCACAGCTCAACTGGCCAGTGCAGGCTTTTTAGAAGGCTGTGTGGTGCTGACACTGCCCAAGTGCCTGAAGGTCCTCATAGCTGCTGAGAAGTGAACTCAGTTTATATTTTGCTGAGGAAGAAGCCTAATGTTAGGAAGGGAGGGGAGAGGAAAGGGGATGAGAGTGGATGGAAGGGAAGAATATTACTCGCTTGTGTCAGTTTAACTGTATCTAATAACCCAGTAGAGAAAAAATATCTTTCATTTTACTGCACATTTCTCTCCCTTCCCCACCCTGCCCTGGGATACAGTGCAGACTATAATCAGACTCAATAAAAATGAGAAATGTTAGAGTCATCCATCATTTGGGATAAATCTAAGGAAAAAATTATTACCTTGAAACAATAAAACACCCAGAAACCTCATTGCCTAAAGAAGTCTGGCCAGTAACAGCAGTTATGCAGGAGAACAGCTTCTGCATAACTGCCTCAGGAGAGGCTGGAGAGGTAGGGGAATTCAAGAGGAGGAACAAAAACCATGTAAAAAATGCAGCAGAGGAGCAGACTGATGAGACACCACCCTGGGAAAAGCCTAGAAAGTCTAGAAATAAAGTATTGGGACAAAGTGATGTTTGAATAACTTGAAACTAAGAGCAAAGTCTAATTTGGAGAAACACTGCTTTGTAGATACCTTCTGTAAATAAACATAATTGCATCAAAGATGTCAGACTCCAATACGTTGCAAAAATACTGATACAGCTCAAGGGGTTTACACTTCCAAGTGACTTCAATGCACTTTACAAACTCAGAAGTAACTTCATCTAACCAGCATGCTGCTCCCACAGAGAAGGAGGCAACAGACCATTTAATAGCTCACAGTGACACTCCACAAGGTAGTGAAATTGACACTGTTGCCCATAGGAATAGTCAGAAGTGGAGATAAGCAGGACAGAATTACTCAAACTATAAATGGGCCCAGACAGCAAGGTAATGGCTCTTCTTGGAGGTGAGGTTGAGTCTCTGTGCTCATCTGGAGCCTGCCATTACTGACCTCCCCTAGCTCCTAGCAGTATTCTGCAGAATTGGTACAGCACTGATTAGAGAAAAAAATCCTGCAATGTTAGTAAAGTTTTAGCAGTATTTTACATTTCCTTTAAGTACATCTTAATAAATGCTAAACATACCTGAGCTTGTTTACCTAGAGATATTTAACAAGAATCTAGGCCCAGCAAGCTTGGGCACTTAATGCATGTTGAAAGATGGTGTGAAAAGCCAGGTAAATGGTTGTGATTTTGATAATGATAGTGCATGCTTTTTGTACTGATTTTCAAGGAGAAAAAAAAAATTATTTCATTCCTTTTTAAAATATGTAAGTAAAATGTGAAATACAGAATACCAGAGAGCAACATTTTCCCACAACTCATATAATTAAAGTATTAGATTTTATTACCACCTTGAAAATATCAAGATTCTGGGTAGTATCTGTCCCCACTGGGGGAGGTTTTTAGCATTTCCTTCATGGGGAGGAATTCTGGGCCTTTAACAGTGAAAACAATTATTAGACCTTTGTCCCTCAACTACCTGTTTATTTGTTTGAGAGGATATGTTGCAACAACAGGCAACACAAAAAAAAATGTTTTTGCATTTGTGTAAAAAATAACTTTGAGAACAAAACGTTTTCCACATTTCTATTTCATGTCTCTTTAAATGCTCTGTCAAAATTATTTCATCTTGTGGTACAATGAGAATCTAGAGAACAATTTTTTATTCTACACTTTGTGTTTTAGTTCCTTTTAACTGCAGTTCTTATCAGCTTGTGCTATACATAAAAAAGAACCGTGGTGAAAAATCTCACACTGCTTTCTGAGGTAATCAGGGCTAATCAGTTTATAACCCCTACAAAATAAAAAAAAAAAATCAGCTCTAGAAGTTCCAAAGTGAGGGAAAACCAACCAAGAATCTTAAGAGGTCTGGTCTTTTCAAGTAACAAAATCCATTTGATGTTTTTTTTTGTTTTCATTTCTTTTCCTGGGAAATTTAATGATAACTAAAGGGGTACAGAGTAGATACACAAAGCATGAAGGATATTTTGGAGGTTGCTATTTCTTGTCCCTTTCTGCTAGCACGTATAAACAGTGAACCTAGCACCAAGCTGAGTGGCAGTAATGGCATCAGATTTAAAACTCATTAAATGTACTTTTTAAAGTGTAAGTAGACTTTGAAATTTGTGAGCAATGAAATAGAACATTTCACTCACAAAATTAAGCATCTGTATGTTTAATAAACTGTTTTCATAACAATTAAAGGCAACAATCTACAAAAGCAGAAATTTATCAAGAGCAGTGAAACCTTACCTTGCTTAAACCAAGACTGAGTATTATTCACAGAACCAGATTACTCTGACCAGCTTCAGCATAAGCTCTTGATACTAAGCTAAAGCAAAACTCAGGCACAATGAATGTTTCCATTAACAGTTTAATTCCCTTTTCACAATTCATGTAAACTTCATTTTCCTCTCCTTCAATACCTTACTCTTTATGCCCACACTTCTCTCATGTTAACCCCCAGATTAGCAGTGTATAATGCTGGCAATCAGACAAACTTTGAGCATGCAGCCTTGGTATTTGTCTCAAGCCCTTACAATGTAATAACCTTTACATCTTGCGCACTAGCTAAAATTTTAACACATAGTAGGATTGGGGTGCAGTATAATTAAAAAGACCAAACAATCTGAAATAGGTTAGAAAAGCAAATACAAAGCAGTCAGAGAAATGCAAAAGGCTTCAGATTTCTTCCTATATATATTTTTTTTATCTTTCAAGCTTTTCCTGATTAGCTGCAAGAATTATTGCAATTGAGATGCCAGCTGTTCACAGAAACTCAGCAGAGTCCCATCTGGCCTAAACTGTAAGGCAGTCTGATACTATCAGCTGCTTTGAGCAGTGAGCCAAGACACACCAGCCCGTGAGCTGTGTCAAGTGTCAGCCTGCCTCAAGAGCATTTGCAGAGCATGAGGCAAAGCTGAGTGTCTGTGCCTTCAGAAGTGGCAATATTTATCACAACCTGAGTGGGGAAAGGTCGTGTTATAATTGCAAGAAGCTACGTACCGGGCACCACATCGATGCTGTTTGCCACGTACCTATCGACACGCTGGGCTGCCTGAGAACATCTCTTCCCTACAACCTCTGTGTTTTCAGGGATACAAGCCACAACACATAAACTCAACTGAGAATTAGCAGGGTTGGACATCATTAACGCTTCCTGTTCATATCTCAGTCATACCAGTATTTTCAGTTGTTAGAAAAGGTTCATTCTAACTACTGCTAGCAGCAAAATATATGTCCCTTCTGAGGTGTAGCATGCAGCTTGGAAGTATTGATTTTTTATCAAACAACTGATGCTCCATGAAAAACACGTATCCTTTGTTTTGTGTCAGGCATACAGTGTTCCCCTGACAGTCTGAGCTATCTGCATAAACCAATACACTCTGCTTGACTTCATCAACCCTCCATATGGCTACAACCTTACTTAGGTTTGTTACTCTGTACTTCCAGTTACCTCAGAAGAGCTCGGCCTTTGCCTCATGGACTGTGTACAGCCTGCAAGGAGAGCAAATCCAACTGCACCTGTGCAGGGTGGTCTGCTCTCCATTGCCATACCTTTCCAGAGCCCTGCCCTGGGCACCTGACACCATCCTGTCCTGTCAAGCTGCACAGCACAAGTGAACACATATATTCAATTTTCTTCTGTCACCTCCAGGACTGAGATAGTGTCAGCTGAGTGAGTCAGTGGCATTCACCTTCCCCCACCACCAGAATGAGCCATAGGATCTGCTCTTCCAAGAAGACTGGATCCATCCAGCTGGATCACATAATTCATTTAGAAGAGCTGAATGTTTTGCCTCACTGCCTGCTGTCAAACCTGAGGAGACTGATGGGCTGTTGGTGACAGCATAACTGCCCTAGCAGAAGAATGAAGACAGACTGCCAAACACCACCAATTGGCTAATGATGCTTATCTGCTGTAACCACCACAGAGAATTGGAAGTGGCAGAGTGGAGAGAAGAAAAACCTCAGGGAAATCTGGATTTGGGCAAAGGAGTAGGAAAGCTCTAATTTGCAGAAGACTCATTACAATTAGACTCATTAAAATTAGAGGTGATTTTGCAGGTTTTGGTCATGGTCTGTCTTTACAGCTGTACATCTCATGCACTATATCTACTAGCAAAATGGTTTGAATTTAAAAGAGCTTTCACAAAGATGTGGAAAACTTAATGAAAGTTTCTAGTATTTGAAAGATGCAATTATTAATCAGAGTACCTCTGAAGGTGGGGATGGAGGTGATTTGCTAGAGAATGTCCTTAACCTAGCTGGGGAGTCAGCACAGCTCTTGGCGCTGAGGACAGCTGGACTGTGGGGCTCCACATACCCAGAAGAAAGTAAATGAGTGAATGTTCTGCCATGACAAATTAAGACACAGTTCTTTGTGTGTCAGATGCTGTAACTGCTTCACACTGTGGTTGAGTTCAGCAGTAGAGTGAACATCCAGAACAGGTGATCTAACACAAATTATAACAAGGCATAGTTACAGTCTATTCAAGTAAAGGACAGATGTTCAGAGATAATTCATATATAAAAAACAGACATACATCTATTGCACCTGAGCTCTTCTGTTTCCAACAAAGCATTTAATGCTGTTTTGACATTTCTCACTGACTGATTTTTTTCTTATTTGGAATTTCTTCACCTGAGAAAATTCATCACTTTGCCAGAAACAAAAATCCCGAGTTCCCCAGGAAAAGGGTACACAGTTCACCTATAAACCAGGCCTGGCAGATTATCAGGGTTAACTAGGGCATTCAGAAAATATTTTACAATTGTGCCATCTGGTACCAGATCTGTATTCTGCATGGAAATGGCCTTAAGGCAGCATGCTTGTTCCTTGATATGGATCTTCCACATGCACTTTCATTCTGCAGGGATGAGGGAAATGCAGGAAGGGCTTTCTTTGCCAGATTCTTTGCCAAAATTCTTCAGTAGCATTGCTGTAATGGAGCATTATCTGATGTTCTTGCCATGTTGGATATATTCAGACCATTTTTATTTCCTCTTTCTTTTCTCCTGTTCCCACAAATATTGTACATTTTTTAAACACTATCCTTAAAATAGCAACTGGCTGCAAAAAGTTTGATGAAATCTTTTTTTGGTCATATATACAGTCTGTCTAAATCCACATCCTTCTGAAATGTGATTGATTTACTACCATTTCTTTTTTACAGGATAAGCCTGGAAAAATGTTCAGCTAGTGCTGAAATATTCCTTTGACTTTTTTTTTAATAGAATTCAGCAGTGTTCTATATTGAAAGAATGGCAGGTTATCTCTATTCAGAGGAGAGAGAAGATGTATTGTAAATGCTCATTATCAAGAACATCAAAAGCTTGCTAATGACCTAAAAATAAGAAAAAATTGTTTAAAAATGACACCGTGGATGCTCACTGAACATAACTTAAAGTGATTTGCAGATAACACCAGAAAATCTAAGGCATAAAAAGATTTGCAATCAGCAAAGGACATAAAAGGCAAAGAGAAAAGCTTTTATAAATACATTCAGGGTAAAAGATGGAGAGCATTACACTGTTCTTAAGCAGGAAAAAAAAAACAGGAATGGTGAAATATGTATGAAAGAATGTAAAAGGAAAAAGTGTTCAGTGCCTGAGCCTTCATTAAAAAAGACTGTGACCAGATTCTTAACACATTTCAGTGGTCTGGAACACTGGCTAGAATCTGGAGAGAACAGACAGCAAATATTGAGCTGAGATGTGAGCACAATAACAGAGACTGCTGAAATTCACCTCCGAAGATTAAGAAATGATTGAAACAACCTGAACTACTTTGGGGACACACAGAGGACTGATGACAACGATAGTGCTCTTTCACAGAAAGGCAAAAGGAGAAGCTGGAAAATTGTAGGCAAATCAGCTTAAGTTTAATACCTGGAAAGATACCACAACAAAATGTGAAGCAATCTGTGTATAAGCATCTAGAGATACAAACGTGATAAGAAGCAGCCAGCTTGTATTTATCAAAATAAAGTGTGTTAAACCAAGCTAACTGCTTTCCAGGTGAATAACTCGCCTTTTTGGGTGCAGGAAGGTAGCAGAGGAAATGGATGTTAAGTTTACTGAAGTTGTTGCAGTCTCAGACAACCTCCTCCACAAGCAAACTCAGGGAATGGGACCTCTATGATATCACTATAAATCAAGCCTGCCAGCTGTGGAAAAGCCCTCCCCAGAGAACAGCCAACAGTATTCTCATTCTGGTTTGAAATGGCACCAGCTTTTGAAACACAGAAATCCTTCAGAGTGCAGAGCTTCCGTTCTCAGCACATCTGTAATAAGAAGAGGGAATTTCTAGCCAGCAGCAAGAGCAGCTCCCATGCAGAGGAAGTGTGCCAGACCACACCTGCACTATCACAGGACAACTGATGGAGCTCGAGGCAGATGGTTAGTCCAGAAGCACTAAAGCATCTCTGTGGAAGACCTGTCAGTGAAGCAGATCTCTGCCTATGCAGGGTGACTAGTGCTGTCAGGGCAGAGATAAGTAGCCACAAATGAGTTCCAGTGACCTGTCAGCAACTGTCAATGCAACCAGCAGTTCTGTCTCCACCTACAAACCAAAATATTCCTGGGAAACAGTGGTTAGTATTGTGTTGCAGCACCATAGCATCTGGCTATGCTTGGGATTCTCTTCCCAAGCACCCCTTGGCCTGAAGATCCTATGAGTTGGGCAGATGGACAAAATGCATCTCACAGAGGGCACCTCAGAAAGCACCTTATTCAGCATGTCAGTAGAAAGGAAGGAGACAAATATCTGCCTCATATCCTTGAAGTTCAGCGAACAAATTCAACCTGGTTGTACCAGATCCGTGATGAATGTTTGGGAAGAGTTCCAGATGGGAAAGGCACATGCCCATTCATTTAGCTGGTCTTTACTGATTGTAACTTAATGCATCTACAACTTCATTAAAATATTCACTGATTCACAGATTGTACAATAATGTATTTATACTAACTCACAGTGACTGAATTGATACTTTTAGGCCATTAACTACAAGTCCTCAATTTTTATATATATTAAATTCCTGTAAAATAGATAATTTGGGAAGAATAAAGGGATTTTTAAAAATATATAACATGCATTATTTTGCACACATACATTTGTTTTCAAAGATCTACATTTCTTTACAAGGAGTATCAGCAAGTTATGTATTATTATGTCCCAAAGTTACTGAACTTCATAACTGAGATACATGAACTGAGCAGTTAACAGCACAATTGAGGCATACATGCAGTCCCGTGTGGAAACTTTAGCTGACAGGCTGCCATAGTTAGTTGGATCCCATTGTATTGGATCACATGTGCCTAAGGTCTGCAGTACATCTGGATGTAGTCCACATCTCTCCTAAGCTTATCTAGGCTTCTTTGTTATATATAATAATAGCCCTTTACTAAAAAAGCAGCTAAGACTGTTCATTTTCTTGTCTTCAAAAATGGGAGATCAATTAATGTTCTTATAATTAAGTAAAAATACATATTTAATAATAAATATTCTGTGACTAAGGTACTTTTTTCTATCAGCTTTCCTATGGGTCATTTTCTTTCAAAAAGCAAGGTCAGGGACAGCTATGAGGCAGTGCAAGACTAATCTCTCCCTCAGGAAGGTTTTAAATTATAACTTACCTTATCTGATTTAAGTTCAAGTAGAAATTGATCTATGGCTTCTGCTTGTGGCCTTCATGTTATCACAGAAATAAGGTTATTAGCAAGAGTCACCAAAGGGCTTCTCTACAGGGTACACTCAAAAAAGAGGGTAAGAATTCATCCAAAGGCAAACAGTACAAAGGCAGAGTGCCTGTAATTAACAACAACTTAAGACAAAGGTGCAGTGGCAGGTGACTGCTCCATGTCAAACAGCAAATGTAACATCTTAGCCTTCTTAAATCACTGCTCTCAGCTTGATGAGGATGGAGAGGAGGGAAGGGAGGAATCTTCATCACAAGATCAAACTTGCCTCCATTCACTAACTTTGAGTCAACAGCAAGGTGTTTTACCAAATTTGCTTCTGCATCTCCCATCATAGTAGCACCACCTACATTAGCAAAATAACTTCACATAAAATATCATGTGCTCTTTGTCTAGAACAGAACTTAGCAAGTTTCCACTCTGATGTTACAGGCTAAAAAGCAGTAACTTTTAGCTAACCCTTAAAAATCAGGCTTGTGCAGAATTAACAGAGTAACTTCTACTCTTAGTCTTGCACTTGGCTGACATTCAGTGTCAATATAGCTCCTTCTATCTCTACAGTTTTACCTATGGACTGACAGATATGTCATCACTGAGAGCCAAGTGCTGAAGACCTTCCTCAGGATGAAGTCTGTGGAAGTTCTGAGGTAGGTATGAGTAACATGTTGACTGAGGATGCTGCAACAGAGCACAAAGTGAATTGACATTCTTTTCATTTGAATAGAATGTGCTGAACCAAAAGGCACAGCTGAACAAAGTAGGTTTCAAATTCAAGTAACTCAGTTCCACTGGATTTTAATTTTGCCTATGCAGTTACATGACTTCCATTCAATTGCCATTAAATAACTGACGCTGATGTCCTTTTGACTTCAGCAAATATGGCATACATTTTCTGAGACAAATCAATAAAGATGTCACCATAATTTAATTTAAACTCTTATTTCTAACTTAAACTCTAGTGGAATTTAGAAATAAAACTCATGCCCACTCATGGTGAGCAACTGCACAAGTTCAGGGCTTGTTGACAACAGCAGAGTGTAGTTGGTTCAGGAAGATTCATTAGAAACCTGCCTTGGTAAATTGTTTAGCAGAGCATTGAGGATTAGCCAAACTGCTCAACCTGAATCCACTTGTCTGCAAAACTTATGCTTATAGAGGTCTCCATATAGCCCAGACTTCTATCAAACTATTTTCAGAGGCTAATTGTCCAGGTGCATTACATCTTTAACTAGATTCTCTTTCCTAGCCAAAAGGAAACCGAACCCCTGAAGAAGCAGAAAAAACAGGCTGAATATTAAATGCCATTGGAAATGCTGGCATATAAATTTCTTGCAAAAAATGAAACTGAAAAAATCATCACAGGAAAATCTATCTATTGGGGGCAGGATTTGGGGATTTTTTTTTAACTTGTCTGTGAGAGTGTGCTGAAAAAGTGTATCTAAGGGCTTTTATGGTGAGATAAAGCAACAAAGAGATCTAAAGTAAAGACCGGCTTTTATAAAGCAGATTAGAACAGTAAGAGAGAAATGCAAATGAAGGGTCGGAGCAGCATGAAGTCAGGAGAGCAAGGATGTGTGGAAAGCCCAAGGGAGGATGGAGGAATGCATAAAAGGCTTGCTGGATCAGAGGCTTGAGCTGTTACAGCAGCATCAGTGAAGGCTGGATGAGATACGCGCTCCTGTCAGTGGCAGTTTAGGAGTATTAGGTTTGCCTGAACCAGTCTGACATTTCCTCAGATGTGTTTATCAACTCTGTTCCAGGGCAGCTGGCCCCTGGGACTTGGCAGCTCTGAGGGGAGGAGTGAGAATTGATTCTTACTCTTGATGTTGCTATGCTTGAATGCAATCACTAATTCCTCTGCTCAGCTGCACAGCAAGTTCTCCTCATCCCTGAAGCACAGCTGGAACACAGCCTGTCTGTGCTACACGGGGCTGCTTGCTGTAAAAGCCCCAGTTTATGAGGGACACCTGTAAAACTTCAGCAGTCTGCTTTATCATCAGCTGGCTGGAGAAGAATTGTGCAGACATGTTGTCGTGCTAAGCAAACTGTGCAGAATGGGGCAGGGAGATCACAGTGAAAAATAGGCACTAAAATTCCCTGATTATAATTTCAAGGGTTTATCTGCATTTTTTATCTGTTCCAGACTCAGCCCTGTGTTGACATTTCTTCTCTGCTGCTCAGAACTGGGAAAGTGGGCTATTTGTGTTAGCACTTTAATTATAATAAACTCAAAAGAGGGCCCAAATACACCAGCATTTCCATTAGCTTCATGGAAGAATAGATCTTCAGGAAACTCATTTAATATAGGGAAAAACCCTTCTATTCAAAACATAAAAGAAGCTGGAAGAGCTTTCTCATACCTCTTCTTAGTAGCCTGTTGACTGGAAGGGTATGTTACCCAAGGCAGAGCTCTCTGCACTGGAAAGCAAAACTGTGATTCACTAAAAAATATTACAGGTTAACTGAGTAATGATCAAAAAGCAGTAAACAACCTGTAATACATATAGCATCCTGAATGATAGGTGGATGCAAATACTATTGTCTCTTTGCAAATCCAAGATTAAAAAAACCAACCAAACAAAAAACCACAAAACAAACAAAAAAACCCCAACAAACCTAAAATATTGAAGTTCATCTTGTTTTACACTCCCAACTATCAGCAGTCTTCATGGAAGCCTGCTTATGCAAGTTTGGTAGATGCTTTTTACATAGCCAGTTCCTGGGTTGTTTTTATCTATCTAACTTTTAGAATAAAACAAATTACTGGCAGTGACTGCAAATACCTTGCTGCAAATTAAATGCACATCCCAAGTTCTTACACAGACAATTCTAAAATGACAAGCCCAAGCAAAATGTGATATTCACTTTACTCAGTGTTGTAAAAATTATAAACAGCTGAGGAATTTCTAATGGGCAAAGAAGGTCTCTCATGGTCTCTCTTCAGTGTCTTAAATTTAAGCTTTCTTGTGTTATTTACTGTTTTAAAAACACACACAGTGCTTTCAATGTAAATTAAGCATAGAAACTCCACGTCCTTGTTTTGAGGAAGCCTCTACAGAAGAATGTGGTCATATTTAAATTATAGCCTCCTTATTGCATAGTTCAACTGTATGGCTTTTCAGTGCTGGGTTTTACCAGTCTAAAAAAAATATTAGCATATTGGTAGAGACAGGTGTCTCTATGCAGCTGCTACATGCAATGAGAAATACTCATCCTTGTGGGTTTGCTCTTTATTAATTTCTACTACAAATGGCTTTTGGTATGGGTTAAAGTTCTGACTGCAGCAATGCAATCAACAGTACCTGTCCTCTGATGGAAAGAGCAGATATATTCATAGCCTCTTTTCCAGAGGGAATGTATCATGATTTGAGACTGTTTACAGGCACCTCAGTCATTAGCAAGCCTCACAGAGAGAGCAGGGGGATTGCAGCCACAGCCTTCTTGTCCAAAAATAGCCTGTAACTTGGTGACCAAAAGGAACAATCCCTCTGTTTATCTTCAGAAGGAATGAATGTGCTTTACTTGTGAGAAGTCTATGCACAGGGTCTGTCTAAGAGGTAATCAGATGTATGTGGATGGGCAGTACTAGGCAGTGTTCTGCCTGCTCTGTCATCAGCAGGGAAGCTTCTCTTCTTTGAATAGGGGTTGGCACAGTTGATACCAGCCTTATTTTATAGTCACAGTTCTCCGTTTACAGTCTCTGGATTCATTTATGTTCACATTAAGGCAAACTGGAACTGCACAAATTAGAGACCCAGTCCTAGAGAAGCAGGCAAGAAAGCTGAATTATATTTCCATTTTCCTCCAATACTAAGGGTTGCATTTCTAAATTTCATTTAAGCTTCACATTGTCCCTAAGACTAGTTCTACTTGAATACTAATTTTTGGTCACCTGAAAGCCAGAAATATTGTAATAATCTGAAGAGTCCATTAAGTTTAGTGATGTCAGCAGGGATTTTTTTCTCTATATGTTAGACACAGATTCTAAATGAACAGAGCTTCATCCTTTTCTCACTCAAGCTCTTTTGCTTTTTTGGCCATTCTCAAGTTATAATTAATTGCACACACATACAATTTTTAAAGGACTCTCCCCCTCTACTGCTCTATGCATTTTATTATATTCAAACCTACTGTATTGTGCCTAGATTCTGTACTGCCAGGACCTGGTGTTCCCATCATCAGATTATAAACTACATGGAAAAAAAGCTGGGTTATATCTTATGCAACATCTCTCTACTGAAATGCACCATTGAAACCTACAGCAAGACATCAATATTAAAATATAACCAAGGTCAGTATCATATATTGTACAGTCAATTAGTTAAATAACTTGGGGAGTTGCAATAAGACATTTCTGTTTGCTTTTCTTCTGTTCTTCAAGTGTTAGGAAATATTCTCTGCGAATACAGAAAACACCACGTTTAAAACACAACAATCACT
This sequence comes from Chaetura pelagica, assembly GCF_000747805.2. NCBI lineage: Eukaryota > Metazoa > Chordata > Aves > Apodiformes > Apodidae > Chaetura > Chaetura pelagica. The sequence continues at coordinate 1,033,599 of NW_009954241.1, forward strand.
CTTCTGGCGAACGCTGAAGGATTTAATTCGCCTGCACTCTCTCATTCCCAAAGAGGCCCCAGTTCTTTTCAAGCATCCTTATTCATATGCGAAGATCAGAGTAAGTAACATCCATAGCAGGAGCCAAATGGGTTCATTACCTGTCCCTCCACCCATAGGTAGCTGGCTCAGAAACACACGTTTGCCAAGAACACCAGTAAGCAGGTATCTATGGTTACTCCCCTGTGAAGGCTGCCTTGCCTCATCATTCCATGCTCCCACTTCATCTGGGGATGCTTTTGGCCTGGTTCTGGCCTTGAACAGCAGTATTTTAACAACTTTCTTTTAAATGGGAGAGATTTATTGACAGAGGAGAAGGAAAAGGGGCAAGCTTGGTCTGGAGATCAGGATATTACCAGACTGGATCAATAATATAGTTGGTGATTGTGGTGTTTAGATTTCTTTATTCCTACCTTCAAACAACTCTTGCAAACAAGTTAATGACACCCTGTGAAAGGAACTCTACACAAAGTAACAGGATTGTTAAACTTCTCAAAATAAATGGTCAGGGATCAAAGCGTGACACACCCTGGAAGAGCCTGACGAGGAGCATTACAGCTTGTCAGGCACAAGGAATTTTGTGTTGTTTTAGCAACCAAAAGAGCAAAATTAAAAGAGCAGTATCTGACTAAAAATAGTACCTCTAGAAGACATTTTTCTTTTTGATGTTACTGTTAACACCTTAAGTAATTACAAGTAGACATTTTCACTGTTAGTTGAAGACTTTCTCAATGGCTGTATTTGTATCAGGCAAAAGGAAAAAAAAGTCTCAACTTTCACTTTTTGGCTTCACCCCACTGGCACAAACCCAAAGTCATCAAAGTTTAAGCACCTGCAGAAGGTCCAGAAACACAAGTCAGACTTTCTTTAGTTCTTTTCTGACAAAACAAATGGAAACTTTCTTTATTAATCTTATATTTTGAAAGTGCTTGGCATTTAGTGGGAGAGAGGGTTTTTTTTGTTTTATTAGACATTTGTGATGTTTTGGCAGCATCTGTACAATATTAAAGCATGTGGAAATATTGAAAGAGTTTAATTTTTCCTCTGTTGGCTAAACCAGTTTCACAGTAATCAACTTTCATTGCCTGTTCTTATTGTCAAAAATGATATCACACCACAGTAAGCTATGCTTAGATATGTCAGTTTTTGTTACACAGCTGGAAAGAAAAATGGCAGACTTGTGAAGAACAGCCTCTTCTTGTGTAAGGCCTCCTGCTGTTGAACTGAGCGAGATGGGTATCAATTTCCTGGAAAAAAAAACGTATCCAGGAGAAATACCTCCAAGATCAGCTCAGAGTGTCTTTCATTGATGGCAAAGTACCCTCTTTCTAGACACTGTGGTACTTTGCAGGGGCTGTGCTAGCAGCAGTCTGAAATGAAGACACCATTAGTACTTTCCAGGCCTCTCACCAGTCTGGAGAAACAAGCCATAAAGATGTATTCTAACGAGACCATCAATGATGGTATCACTGGATACGGCAGCAGAACAACTGCAAAAGTCAGCCCGCTGTTTTCAGACGGGGCCGTTCTCCTTGTAAGAGAAATACCTTTGAAAAATGAAACTTCAACCCCAGCAGCAGAGCCCTGGGAACTGAAGGCATCGGGCCCAGGCGCGGCTGCCCCGGCTCTGCAGGGCAGGGCTGCGGGACGTCACAGCCCCGACGGGCTCCCCCAGCCCCGCAGCCCCGCAGCCCCATAGCCCCCCAGCCCCGCAGCTCCCC
>NW_009954241.1:1036764-1047206 GCF_000747805.2 Chaetura pelagica
TGCGGGAGCCCCGGGGGAGCCTCGGGGCGCCGGGACGAGCCCGGGAGCTGCCGCAAACCCAGCGATAAAGCCGGTGGGAAGCGCACACATCCTGACACGCCAAAAAACAACACGACAAAACCGACCAAACACCACGAAAGGAGAAACCAGAAGTAGGCGAATGCTTGAAATGCCGTATTTATACAAGGGAAATTAACCCTGCAGTCCACAGCAGGATCAAGGTCTGTAATATTCGGGGTGCTAGACGAACAAATGTGTGATTTTTTTTTGCCCAAAGACTTTTCATGTCAGAGGATTTTCTCACATTGGTCCTCTGATAGTTTGTAATAAATGACAGCAGTAAAATTTGAAATGAAACTCTGAGCAATTACTGTTGGCTCTCGGAAAACCAAGCTCCGTGGGGAGCTCGGCAGTGGTTACAGCCCGCCCAGCAACGGGGGGCAGGTCCGCTTTCTCCACTCAGTGATATTCATTACATGGGTATGAACTCGAGTTACTGTAAAAATATTCAGTGAAAATAAGTGTTGGGATCCACGAAGAGTTTCCTTTTAATTCTGTATCAACTCTGGAAATAATAAGAAATTCTAAGTTGTGACTCTAGTCACTAAGATACTCCTGTTAAAAAGTACCGATCTGTCTATTAATCTGACAACATCTGCTGTGCTGTTTCTTTCTAGGGACGTTTCTCCTGTGAGGTATTACGCTTGATAACAAGCCAGGGTGCAGGTTTTTCAGTCTCCAAAAGCCATGACAACGAGATGGCAGGGGCCTTAGCAGAAATTGTTATCACAGACGTGTGTGTGCACGTGTGTGTGTCCATGTGCACGTGTGGAAGGTGAGAGAAGTTTAAGACAGCAGCATTGTAGAAAACAAAGGGCACATGGATTATTCATTACCAAGATAATACATGATTAGTTGTTACATCCTGGAAAACAGAAAAAATCCTATTACCTTGTAAAAGGCCTTGCCATTTTCTCCTGTGTGCCCCTTCTCAGCCTCAGCCTGAGTTACCACATGCCTGTCTGTCAGCTTGGGAAAGTCAGTGAAATCCTCCCTGGAGGCTGTCATACAAGTGCATCAATGCACAAGTCCAGAACATATTTATGCATTATTAAAAACAACACACAGACTCCCCTCAAAAACCCCCAACAACAAAAAAAACCCTCTAAGGAAATTTGTTACAAGTTACCATATTGTTCTCTTCAATCTCTGTTGCATTCTTCTGCTACAGCACATCACTGCCAAGGCCTAACAACCAAAAAATAGTTTAGTAAGGTTTTTAAAGTCCTGATTGGGGTGGACCTGTCACCTCTAGGGCAAGAGGTGGCCCAGATTCCAGCTGCAGGACAAAGGGACCTTCTTTGAACAAGAATAATTGCACTGGGTTTGGTATTTTAAATCCTTGCCCTCAAGAAAGACAGTCCTCAAGAACTAATGGGCACTTCCACTGATTAAATCAACCTGGGAAAAGCAGACAATTGGGCACTGAAAAAAAGCAATTCAGAATGCTGCTGATACTTTCTGTTGGAGCTGAGACTCACAAAGACAGGATTGTACGAAGCCTGTGAGAGCTGGCAGCACAGCTGAGGCACTTGGCTCTTACCTTCTCACTTCAGCAGGGACTGACTCCTGGAGTCAAAAATGTTCACCTTCCCTCACTCACCAAAAGAAATACATCAGCTGTTTTGCTTGAGGAGAACAAAACTGAACGTGGCAGCACATACCAATGGGAGAAATATTTTCTGCATTCTTCAAAGGGAGCACTATAAAACCCCCCACAATGGTAATTAAAAATAAATTCTTGCCTCTCTTGTCATAATCTTAAAGGACTGAAATTAAGGATTTGGAAGCTCGGCTTTTTCTCTCCTTGCTTTATATTTATTGTAGGCTCAGTTACAGCAATGAAACACGCATGACTGGTTTTCATCTGGTCCTGGAAGACATGCACCAAAACCCCACAATCAGCATACTGAATCTTGATCAAGCAGTCATTTAGTCAAAAAATGAGTGACAAGATCAGAGATGTCTGAATTCAAGATAAGAGAATGGATCTGGTTCTCAAAGTGGAACTAATTGTGCTTGAATATTTTCATGCACAGGCATTTTGTTGCTACATTCACATCACCTTAGGGAATGTGCACATCATCTCTAAAATCCTCTGTTTACTAGGGAACTAAGAATAATCAAATAAACCAATACATCATTTGCACTCCTACTAACGCTCTTGTATTCCTCTGCTCTGGTCTATCTTATCTCTCCCCCCCATCTTTCAAACATATTTTCAGAGCTGAACCAGTATCTACTTGGCAACATTCCTTTAAACACATATTCCTGTTTCACCTCAATATTCCTGAGTATCCCATATTTTTATAACAGAAGGGGATTCTCTGCATATGAAGTGTAAAAATGCTTGTCTGATTTAAACTACCAAAATCTATTATTGCACTAAACACTCCCTCACTAAATGAACATCAGTGCCTGAGCTGGGAAACTCTGCCTTTCCTCAGTGCATTAGTGTTGACAAAGCTAGTCCTTCAAATACATTTTTAATAACCTTTCTATATGGTGTAATACCACTGAAAGTTCACTGCATTCATTTTTGTCAGTTCAGAATGGTTTGGTTTCGTATGAAAGGATTGAAAAGATTTTTCTGTTAGTGCTCTTCATTTTAAGGGCCCTGAAACATTAACGTTGTGAACGTTAATATTCTGGCATGGTAAGTGATCTGGTTCTGCACGTATTGCAGCTGAGCTAATGGGAGAAACCAGAAAAGTAGCTTTGTGGATTGGGAGTACTGCCAAATTGCAGGAATCTCCTGTACAGCCAATGATTTCTCCCCCTGTTGTGATTTTGTTATGTCACCATACCAGAACAGCAGCACAGCCTGCCTTTCATGTTACCTGAAACATCAAAGGGAGGCACTGAGGACCTGCCTCTTTGCTGTTTTCTGCCTTTTTCAGGCACTGTTGCTCATGCCCAGTGAGTACAACACACTGCAGAACAGCATCCCTGTGCACACCTGCCATGCCAGCCTTTATTGTGTTGGAGGCTCCAGCTCACAGCTTTCCAGCTCTTAGAAGCTTTGAGCCTAATTCTAGTCACATCTAGACACATGGTAGACACGCTCAGGCCTTGGCCATGGGCTGGTCCTGCTCCTGAGCTCACCAGGTCATGGTATGAGTCAGAATCCAGGACAGGAGGTGATGGGAAGGGGCAGCAGTGCCTGGCAGCACATTCCTTTGTTGCATCACCCCTGGGTGCCTCTTTCCCACAGCAGAACCTCCTGGGCAAGTGAGGTTCTAAAGCAGAAGGTTCCGCTGGAGTTGTGGTGCAAATATCTGAACAAATGTCCCCTGGCAATGAGAAGGAGACAAAGTCCAAAAGGCTGAGTTTGCAGGGTCAGCACATGAGTCTCCAAAGTTCTGCCCCAGCCAGTTGTTCAAATTCCCACCAAAATACAGGAAAAAAATAGCTCTTAAGTGTTGGGTCGGGTTGTCACATCTCTGGAGCTCCATGCACTTCAGGAGCCATCAGTGGGGATGAACTGGCCAGGAATCTTCCTGCCAGACTGTGCAGACAAGCCAAGGAATGAATGTATTTGCCCTGCACATTTACAACATTGCTTACTGATTTGGTCCCTTGGTCAGTGGTGAGGTCCCTGGAAGAGGCCACACCTCTGCTGTGAATCGACAGAGGATTTGACATCATCCAGTGTCTGAAAGACATGAAATTCTTTTTCCAGCTGTCACTCATGCTTTATCTGTTTATTCATGAAGAGAGGTAAAATACAGTTCTCTCACATCAGACAGCTGTGAAGATCACCTTTGTGTTCACCATGCCAGTCTGTTTCCTGAGCAAAGAAGGAATTTCCCAGGAGTGGACCCAGATTGCTTCCTGCTAAAGGACTGTCACAGTCCCCCGGTTTCCCATTGCAATAAAAAGCCCCTTTGCATTTCCCTCTCTTTAATTCTTCCTGTATTCACAGCCATTATTAGTTTATCTTTTCATTAGGAGGGTAGGCCAGGAGGAAGGCTCTCTGGGCAGCTCTGTTGTATGCATGAAATAATACTGTAGCAAATGAAAACACCAAAACAGGATTATTTTTTTAGTAGGCAAGCTGATAGGATATGAGTTCCTTATGGGACAGAGTTGGGGGGGTGGGGAGTGGAGTTCATCTAAGATTTTCCACACCATTTTCTATCCAGTTAAGAACAGGCATCAAGCTACAGCAAGAGTCAACAGGTAATTTTCTCTAACTCAGAGTGCATGCTGCTCATGGCATTAAACCATGTCAGTGAATATTACCCAGACTTGCCAAACTGCATTAACTGTAATGCTGTCTCTCCAAGACTTTAAGATGATGCCTCTTGGAATAATAGCTGCATGAGGCTTCTGGGAAAACTAACTGAGAATTAGCATCTTTGCAAAGAGTGAAATCCTTCAGCCCTCATGAAGGAGGAAAACAAAAATCTCCCCTTGTACAAGCACAGTCATTAACATAAAATACCACATTAGACATTTAAAAGGGGCAAGAATGGGTTATGAAACAAAATTTAGCACCCCACCATCCACACAGCAGGAAAGAAACAATCAAAACCTTTAATATTGTTTCAGACAATCCTGGCTGCAAAATCAATGCAAAGTGCCATCTCATCTGTAACTTTTATTTTGTACAGTGCAATATTATAATGGGTAGAAGCAACTCAGTCTGCCAATCCTATAGAAACATTGTTGGGCGTTATCGGAAGACCAGGAAAGTACAACAATCTCTTTGAGAGCCCTGAGAGCAAAGGCCCATTTCGATTCAGATGGAATTTAAATGTAGCCAGTATATTTCACTGCAAGGCACAGCATAGCTCCAAATTCCTGAGTTATTTTCACTTTTTTTTTTCTGGGAAGTGGGGGGAAAAGGGCGGGTATTATCACATCTTCCACTCCTTCATTTGATCTCAGCTGCATCCCCCAGAAGGCAGTACATCACTCTTCCCTACCTACATTTTATGTTCACATCCTCCTGTGAAAAATGACAGGTGTGATGGGCAGATTTTGCTTGCTTATGCAAGACTTCTTTTTATAATGTAATAAAAATTACTCTTGTTTCCTATCCACGCTGCTTTCAGGTGGCTGATTTAGAGCCCTGGGGCTGTTCTAGTTGGAACCCAGGAGCTTTGTGTCCCAGGAACAGGCTCTGTACCAATAGCACTATATTGTCCTGCTGTAACATTTCTATTTTGGTTGGAAAATGAATTCAAGTGTTCACTTGAGGCGTTAGTTGAAACTGCAAGCAGATTCCTGCTCCTGCTTGCTTACTGTCAATAACAAAGTCTACTGTAAATTAAAACTACACCAACTCACTTTGTTGGACTTGACTGGACTTGCTTGACTTTATCACTGAGTCGAGCTGCATCTGAACCTCAGCCTGACAGTGTTCCTGCACCCTGTCACCAGGAACCCCAGGAAGCCCTGTATTCATGAGCCACTGAGAGGTTTTAGAGGCCAGGGCTGAGCGGTACCATCACAGCCCAACCACAGGGGTCTGGACTTAATGCCACTGTGAAAGCTGGAGGAGGAGACAGGTGGCATTTTTCTCTCTGTTCTTAGAAATGAGACACGTGGTCCCAGCACTTTCTTAATTACAATGAAGGGTTTGTAAACTCCAACAGTTTCCCAGCTGGAGTTCTGTCTAACAGAAATCTGTGTTGGGTATCTAGATATTATAGTGACAAAGAAAGGCTCTTTTTCCATGTAATTTCCATGTAAACATCTGTTATCTTAATTAAAAAAACAAACAAACAACAAAACACCACAAAAACCAAAAGAGTAGATAGATTTAATTTTTAGTTTTTTAATTTCTTCTTAATGGAGAGTTGATTTTAAAATTGGCATCTGCTAGCCTGGTTTATATCACAGTGGTACTATTGAGCCCTGAAATGTTACTCTTTGGGGACACTGAGCAGCAAGATGCTGGTACTTTGCATATGTTATTATTATTTATTTACAGAAATGCATTAATATCATGATGACTCCATTCTTCTGGAAGAAAAGAATAGCTGACAAAAGTCATCATCACAGCTCCTGGCAGTATCTTCAGTGTGAGTTATTGAGGATGACTCTGTCAAAAAGCCAAGTTTCTTGTTTAAAAAAAAAAAAGGCCAAAAAATTAATTTAAAATTACAGAATAAAGTGGCTTGGAGGAGCTATTAAGCATTAATTGTACAGTAAATAAAATCAGCCTGTTTTTAATATAGTAAGTATCATTGGCTGAAAGTCATACTTTAGAATACATTTATTATGAAAAACTACTTAGATAATGAAAGTAAAGAAGATCTAATTTAATTTTCATCGTTTATGCAGTTCGTTTGGGTTTTTTTTCCATTTAATTCTGCTTGGATAATGAAAACAAACCACTTTTTCCCTTGGCAATATGATTTTTATGGTTGTGAGGCACTTGCCAAGGCTGCAGTGATTGGGTTTCAGACACCTCAGGGGAAAGGGTTAAATCCTGCTTTCAGTGGAGGGGTGAGCAGGTGTGTGTAATTTGGTCAGATCAGAGCCTGCGCTGGTGACAGTCAGACCAACAGCACATACCAGGCTGGGCTGTGAGGTTTGGGTCACACATTTTAACCCTCAGAAATCCGTGCAGGACCCACCAGGAGGTGTGCACATCAGCCACTCCCTTCCCACCCAGCCAGGGGACAGCACGGGGATTTGCCTTGGTTCCAGGAGCACAGGGCTTGTGCTCAGGTCCTGGACTTAGGGACACAGGGGTCTGAGCTGACACTTTGGGTCCCAACAAGGCAAGCTCAATTGGTTCATCTCAGTGACTGACACTACCTTGTTTAACACAATGAGCAGAACCTGGTATGAGTGAAGTCAGATCTGAAGAACGAGAGTTATCCACAGCTGTAAGGAGTTCTTCAAAGGTCTTTTAAGACCTTACTCCAAACAGTGGGATGCAGGCCACTGGCAGAAGTTACAAGTCTATGTACTTGTGACTGTCTGGGCAGTAGTTCTTGCAGTAGAGGTAAGATCATGTCTCTTATTTGTACAGTTTCTGTTAACTGAAGTCCAGATCCAAAGATCCCTTCAGTGTAACAGAGCTACAGATTTTATCTCATTAATGTGCTTGAGCTGGATCCCACATCCCTGAGTTTCAGAAAGATTTTAATTGGTTTTTTTCAATACAGTCTTTCTCTCTCTTTAACTGTCTTCCAGTGGGTTAAAATTCCAACTCAGTAAAACCTGTTATCAGCTCCTACAATTGTTGAGTACAGGGCCATGGGGGATTACACCTGGGATGATCTCTGAGTTTACAATCCTTTCTCTTGAAGTTACTAAGATTGTAACTGGGAGATTTTATTATGGTTTAATATTAAGCATCCTCATTCAGTTAAGGCTGTTACAAGAACGTGGTTTCTTGCAAAGTCTTAGACACTAGGGGGTGCAAACATCCTTTTAATGAGTCCAGAAATAAATAGTCTCACTGATACCAGAAAGGAAAGTGCCTGATTCTGCACTGAAGCTTGCGTGGAAAATACCTCTTTTTCTTTTTTTTTTTTTTTTTTTTTTTTTTTTTTTTTTTTTAGTCGCATTGGGCTCACACAAATAAATAAATAAGAGCACTGCTTTCAGTAACAGCTTTTTGATGTTTTCTGCTTTTATATATGAAGCAGAGAAGATGCTAACGTAGCAGTTACATAAGGGGAGAAGTAGCCAGCCCTCTCCACACGTTGCCTGCAGCTTCCTCACGTCCTGTGATGACTCAGCCACCGCCCTCAGCTTCGCAGAGGGATGGTCTCAACTTTTTACCTCCGCAGTTTCACATCACTGTGTGATGAGCTAGTCCTCTGACTCAGGCACTGGCTGAAGTCCTTATTTCAAAGCACTTACTCTTCTGTTACATTAAGACCTGGCTCTTGCACGTCATGGTGAGAGGCACAGTGGGCTAAGCAAGGCAGTGTTGTTTCACCTACATGGGCTCCATCTGACAAAGCGTTGATGGACCCTGTGCCAAGAGCATTTGAGCACTTACTTGCCAGGGAAAGACCTTGGTTCTGCTGAATGTGATGGGATTGCACACATGCATAAGCTTTAGACATATGTTTACACACCCGTAAAGGCAATGGAGCGATGCTGGGGACAAGGATAGAATTCCAGCTCTAGCAGCAGAAAGCCTTCAGTCCCTCTGCTTATGCACCCTTTCTTACACGTCTGTCTTTACTTACAGATAGGGAACAGAGCATCTGAAGAGATATCATCCTCTTCTCATAATGCATTCTCCTTTTAGGTCACAGGAATAATTCTGCAGCTACAAAGAAATGCTTATGAATGCAGGATCCTCTTGAGCAACATTTCTTTCTCTGCATTTATTCATTTGCCCATCCCTTATCTCGCCAAGGCACGACTGGAGCCAGAAAGCCCCTTCTCCTAAATCATGTACACAAATGACTAAAATCTGAACTCATAAATTGAGGTTGGAAAAAAAAAAATCCCTTGTTTTAATGCACTTAGGCTTTTACATCTGTCTTGTCTAGGTTCTCTTTTTTCCAAATGTATTGGGGTTTTGTAGATGTCACTGCATCTCAGACACAAATGCCATCTTGTGATTTATGGAACCCTAGCTAAATAGTTCACTCTCTGCCTGCTACTTGGTACCATTCATGCCATCAGCTTTTATTTCTGCAGAGTGTTTCATATTGCCTACTTTTTCCTGCATTACCTTCTATGCCACTTCATCACTACATCACAACAAAACAAGTGAACTAAAGCAGTTTAATGCATTATGGTTAAATACATCTTTCTAAAGGAAAGCAAACCATTCAGAACACCTTTAAGACAAAATCCTGAATGAATCTGGTGCAGCCATAAACTGCCTTAAAAGAATGTTAATAGAGAAGGACAATTATTGTTGACTTCAGAATGCAAACAAGAACTTCAGACACTGATTCCTATCAGCCCATTAGAGGTGGCTGAATTCTGCACACAGTTTTAACAGTTGCTTAGCAATGGCAAATAAGCTGTTCTGTCTCTTATCACTAGAGGTATAGTTAGAACAATACCTATTATTGAACTGAATAGGTATGAAATTAGTTTATATCGTTCCTCTTTTTGAGATGGCACTTGGCAGCAAAGTGAGTTGTTTAGGCTGCAGGCAGAACGAGTGTTTTGGGTTTTTTTCCTGGAGCTATCTATGGAGATAAAATGAAACGGGGGCTTTGCTGTGGCTGTTTATCTGAAAGCATCATCAAAATAACTTTGCTTGTGTGTGTTTGTGTGTGCAGGAAGAAAGGAGTTCTCCTTCAAATGTCTTCTTCCAGTGAATTTCCAAGGATGTGACAACACTAATGACTAGAGCCTATTAAAAAACCAAACACAGCAACACTGTGCTAGATGCTTCCATCTCCCTCCTTCCCCCATGAGCACCTCTGATGAGGAACCTCAGCTGTCATCTGGGGAAATTCACTGGAGATTAAGCCACCAAAACCAAGATCCAGAAGGACTCTTAGGCACTTGTCATTGACTGTTGCAATTCCAATCTTTAAAGTGTGCACCTTCCAAAATGGAGCCCACACAGCTGCAGAATTCAATGTCTGCAAAAACATTCACACCTAGCATGCAGGGGGTGCAAGTTGTCACAATAGGGAATGCTTAGTAGAGCAGAGTGGTTTAATTCCTGGCTCTGCAATGTCTTAATAAGTCTTTCTAGTTAGGATTTACACTCACAGCTCCTGTGTCCCACAGGAATGCCTGAAGAACATGGCTGTGGGCTACTATCCTGAATGGCAGAAGCTACTTTGAGGTAGGTAGGCAGATGCTTCACAAGACACACTGAGCTTAGATAAAGGCTGAAAAAAATTCAGGTTTTAGGCTAGCTTGTCATCCTCCAGGTCTGGTGCAATGAAGTATGAATTATTTTAAGTACAGTTAAATAATTTCAACAGAAACATTGAAGAATGCTGTACTTCACAAAAGACTAGTTTTGTAGCGTGTAGTTTGAGGCAGTAAAAGTTTTGGGTTTGAATATCTCAGGCTAAGGAAATAATTTAAGTTGCATCTTTGCAGATTCTCTAACAGAAAGAACCACAAAGCTACTGCAGGTATAACATGTCACTGCTACTTTTTCTCAACTGCATTTTATAAAAAAATAGAAGCAGCTGGTGTTGGACCCACGTAGCTGATCCCTACAGCTAGTTCTCAGGTCTCTTACCAGGTTTAACCAGGACAGACTCAACAAAGGAATCCCTGTTTCTGAAACCTGTGTAACATCGTGTTTGTGATCTTGTGTTCCAGAAGCAGAAATCAGGCACCTTTGAAATGTCGTGCACAGGGTGGAGCAAGAGACTCAAAAAATAAAAATAAAAAAGGAAGGAAGGAAGGAAGGAAGGAAGGAAGGAAGGAAGGAAGGAAGGAAGGAAGGAAGGAAGGAAGGAAGGGAGTACGGA
>NW_009954241.1:1047331-1053620 GCF_000747805.2 Chaetura pelagica
AGGAAGGCAGGAAGGCAGGAAGGCAGGAAGGCAGGGAGGCAGGAAGGCAGGAAGGCAGGAAGGCAGGGAGGCAGGAAGGCAGGAAGGCAGGAAGGAAGGCAGGAAGGAAGGAAGGAAGGAAGGAAGGAAGGAAGGAAGGAAGGAAGGAAGGAAGGAAAAGATAGTTTTCTTGTGTTCAGTTTGAATTTCATGTGGTTTAACTTGTGCCCTTTGACTGCTGAGGAGAGTCTGACTCTCTCATCTTCATCTCGGTAGGATCCCTAACCTTCTCTTCTCCAGGATTAACAGTCCCACTGTCCCAGCCTCTCTTCATATGAAAGGTTCTCCAATCCCTTAGTCATCTTCACAGCCCTTGGCTGGGCTGACTCTGGTAAGCCCATGTCTGTCTCGAGTGGGGGAACCTAAAACTGGACACAATTCTGGTGAACTGAACCCACCATGCAGGCAACTCTAGTTCTTCTCTGAATCTGATCTGAGCCTTTGTCTTCACACTCATTTACTTTTTCAGTCCTCAGCCCTTTGGTGCAGCTTCCAACAAGGGTGCAAAGTGTAGCAGTGACATTTGATGGTTTGCACACCTTTTCATCAGCAGCAGGTTCAAAGCTACCAAGTTAATTATGCCAACAAGCAACCACAATCTGAGAAGGATTTAGGGATTCCTGCCATGCAAATTACTGCTATGTTCTCTGAAAGAAGACTCGTTACCAACCTCACTGCCTTCCAAAAGGTGCCAAACACTCCCTATTTCATTAATAATCCCTGTAACTTTATAGTGTTCTCCATGGAAAAAAAATAAAATCATTATTTTGCTTGAGCTATTGAGTTCTTATAATGCCTAAAACATCAATCAGTCATTTACACTGATTCAAATTAGCCCAGTTAATATTTTTACTAATAATTTTATTGCAATAAAGAGACATAGCAGGAACAGTTTAACCCAAGCTTAAAGCTGTAGTCAGAGATTAAAGGTTTGATTGCTCATTCTTACCTGAATTCCTGTCCTGCAGCTAAATAACTACTTTCAGATAACTAAATGAAAAAAACTAAATTCTCAGGGAGAAATACAAAAAGGAGTGGAAATACAAAATTTCCCTATAAAGGTATGAAGGAATCCTCATGGGAGAATCACAGCCAGGAAGATGGGCAGGCTGAAAAGTGGCTTTGGCTGCCCGGTCGCCAGCCCCAGGTACTAGAGGGAGCAGTCCAGGGACCAGGCAACAGTGGAGCCAGCTCCCTGTTTCTCCAGGTGTTGAGGGGAGTCTGGAAGCAGGACTGCATGTTAGGGGTACGTGGAGGGGTCCCGGGAACCTGGAGCACTGGTGGGGTTGCTGTTGCTGGAGGATGTGAAACCTGGGCTGGCCAGAAATGAGCAATGGTCCCCATGGAGGGCAAGACAGGACAGGGCACCTGCCAGTCAGACCTTCTTGAAACAAGAACATCATAAGTATTTCCAGTCCAGCTTCATGCACAAAACATTAGTTGATCCATACATGGTTTCAGTGGTAATAACAAGCTTTCCAGACTTCTACAGCTTGGGTTGGGTTTGCACAATCTGCAGTCAGAAAAATAGTGAGAACTGAAATGGTCAGGATAACAGCCAGCAGTGTGTTTCAAAACAAATGCTGTAGCAAAGCAGATAAACAATTGTCCTGATCACATTTAAATCAACAACATTTTAAAAATTATTTTTATTTTATTTTAAAGAATGCCACTGTAAAAATCCCAGTGTAGCACAGAATTTGTCCCGGGGCATTGCAGAAGCCAGGTGGGACTAGCCCAGATTTGATGCTGGCCAATGCCAGCAGTCTGCTATTAATGAGAAACTCTATAAACATCCAGAACACGATAAAAACACACAACAGATTTATTTTTTTTCAGGTGTGCACAAGTTTATGAGTTATAGTTTCCTGGTTCTAGCACCATGACTGCAGCATATAAAGACACTTGGGCAGACACAGCCCTGGCTACACAGTACCAAGAGGCTACACTTTGAAAATACTGAAATGGGTGAACCCTGTTTGCAGTTCCCTCAAACAGCTCTCAGAAGGGCCAGGCAAAGTTGGCACATCTGGCTGATGTGAAAGGGCTGCAGAGACATCCCAGTTTTCTCTCCTGGGGAAGCCTGTTTCTGCTACAAAATGAAGTGTGGGCTTCCTAGTGATTAAGAGAGATGGAATTGATGGTGTTTGTGGTGGGTTAAATAAAGACAAAATACATCAAGGTATTTATGAACAACTGTATCTAGATGTTTAGTGGGGCTTTGACCCATCACATAAACCTGCACAGTGAATAATGCCAGGGAAGTCCCCAAAGGCTACAAATGAATCTGTCCCCAAATGCCAGCAGATGCTTCACCTCCACCTTTTGCTTTCTGTTGTGAAAACTCTTCACCAAAACTATAATCTCTCTAATACTCACTCCTGAGACTTGCAAACTCGATGATGGCTTTAAAATGCCAGGCTTCCTGGTATCTCCCTCAAATCCTACATCATCTCTGTTGTTGTCTCACATCCCTGAAGAGATTAACAACATTTCCAAGGTTTCAAATATAGATATTCTTTCCAGAGCTGTCTGCTTTGCCTAGTATGAGCAATGCTGTTTTCATTTAAATAACTCTACCCATATCACTCTGTTTTTCAAGCTATGACAATTGTTGTCATCCCACAGCAGTCTAATGGCAGGATCTAGAGTTCTGGGCCTAATAGCTGTCATATTCTGCAACCCAAGTGAAAAATGTGATGAGATCCCCTCACTTGCAGCAGCCATGTCTCTGGCAAACAAACTGTGTGTGTGTGAAATCCAGTGTGGGATCCTATTTATATTAATCTATTCGATATAGGAAATAGAATGAAAACCAAAACCAAACCAAACCGAAACAAAACCAAAACAAAGCAACAAAACCAGCCAAACAAAAAAACAGCATGGAATTCTACCCACACTGAAGTCAGTAATGATTTTGCACTTCATTTCTTGGGGCTGAGGCTTCACACTGAGGATTTTGTTGCCTACTTTCACCTCTAAAATTGTCTTCTAGTATTTCACATTTTATAATAGTTTTCAATTAATTTTTCAAAGATTATCTTCTGTTTCACGAGCTCTTAAACAAAAATTGCTGAAAGAGGAGGGTTTACATCACCCACCAGTGCAGAGTGAACAGGAATCTCACGGAACTTTCAATAAAGAATTATCTCCAGGAGTTTGGAATATTTTTGCCATGGAGCCTGCAGTTTGATCCCCTGCTTTCTTGTCTTCTCTATTATACTACTGTTTGCTGCTGGAATGGGAGGTTTAAAAAAAAGCCACACAAAACAACCAGGAAGAAAAGCTCTCTGTATGCAAACTCTTGTCAATTCCACAAACAGATCTTTTTCTTCTTTAGTGTGTTATGTATAGTTCTCTCAGGTGTTGATTAGAACGGCAGCATGAGCTTCCAGTAAGTTTTGTGGGGATTTAAAAGATTTTTATTTTTTAAAAGATGAGGGTGTCTCTTGGAATCAGTTCTGCTATTACAATGTACTCTTAGCAGGAGAATTTTTCCTTACCTCATTACAAGAGAAATATTACACAAAACATACTTTGCAGTTTGAGTTCCTATAGGAAGGTAAAAATGAATACCAAAATTTCCTAACAACTAAGCACCACAAACAACATCATTACAAGCTGTATTACCATTTCCCATCCTCTGGCATGTAAGCTTGGCCTTATCCAACTTCCCCATCAATCACTGCACACTACTCTTTGGTATCATGTCATCATATTTCCATAATCATTAATCATGCTACCCAATAAATCCTTGAGCAATTATTTAGGCTGCTCTCTTAGCAGCTGCCCACTTCGCATATTGCCACCGTGGCTGCTCATTTACCCGCGTGCCTTTGATCTGGGAACTGTTCAATCAGATCAATAACATGTAAGGAAAATGCAAATGGTTTGAAACAAGAGAAATTCTTTAATGTGGAATATTCACATTTGGAAGGAGCCTTTCAACTCTACAGCTGAAGCTTTTCTTTATAGTGATAAAGTTCTTCGCAACGATTTAACAAATCACGGCCAGGTAACAGCAAAGCACATTGCATTTCGCAGCAGAGCAAGTGGTGGGTGTGAGGAGGAGCTGGGAGCTCCCAGTCACACATGTACTGGCAAGCCCCCTCCTCCCTGGTGACCCAGGAGATGAGATGCCAGACTTTTCCCTGTGAGAGACAGATGTAGTGAGAGACAGAGGCCATTTGCACATTCAGGTCTGTGGGAAACTCCTTCATCCCTGTGCCTTTCCAGAGGTCTCAAACATGTCTTCCCCATCCCTTTGCAGATCCTGGTCCACCCTGCAGTCCTTTTCCCATCAAGCTCTCCCACTCTCTTTATCACCCTTTCCTGCTCTCCTGTACATTGCTATCACAGGACCAATGATTTTGGAGGATCATTTTGGTTGGCCTGTTTTTGATGATAGGTTTTGCCATGTGTGAGAGGACCTCTTTGGCTTCAGGCAGATGTACAGCTCCTGTCTGCCTGTCAAGAAGATGCATGAGGAATCAGCAAGATCACTAAATAAGGTTTACTATCTGCAATGACTAAATGCCAAACACAGATATAAATTGTAGTACACTTGGAAAGCTGATTAATTAAAAAACCCTAATGCCACAGACAAATGCTGAAGTTCCGAATGTTACTTTATCAGTGTCATCTTGCTCTTCCTAGACTGAGGGCAGATTATCATCAAGGGTTTTTCAGCCTCCTCTAGTGAAGCTTTATTAAGCATTTTAGCATTTTGAAACAATACTTTTTCTGCAGCCCTGTTTTCTAATGGTACCAGCTCTCTTAGTCACCATTTACCATGGTGTATAAATTTTACCCCCCAAGAAGACAAAAAGGGAGGAAGAAAAAGTAATATATATCTTTATAAATTATTGTATTCCATGCTTTATTTGTTGATGTGAAGGCTGTGTAAAACAATGATGCTGCATGGCTGTGCAGTCCATCTTTTTACCACAAGCCTGCACAACTAACACTTTTGTTGCAATACCACCCCAGGGGGTCCAGTGGGGCAGCCCCCCTGTGCTAAATGCCTGACACATATAATGAGTGACAGGCTGCTCCTCAAAGACCTTACAAGCTGGAGATGAGAGATTTCTATTAATCCAAGATGTCTCCTTTCTCCAAATGGATGAACACATTTTGTTTCTGTGGCACTTGCAGCCACATATAGGCTGGGGAGCAGGAGGATCACAGGAGGCTGAAGCAAGAAGTCTGACTTTCTGAGAGATGGAAAGGATGCAGCAGAGAGCACCGGAAGAATCTGGAAATACTCAAAAGCAATCTTCTGTGGTGTATGTGGAGCACAGACTCCTGTGGTGCAGGGGTATGGTTCTGCTGGCCTGAATTCAGGGTAACTTGTTTGCCTCTTGCCCGTCTTTGCCACTTACCAATAATTTAGTCCCCCATTTCCTGATGACAAACACATTATATATGTAGACAGTTACAAAATCAATTACACAACCTATGGAGAGGTGTTTAAGTATCACTAATAATTTTAATTTCAATAGTTACTATGATATGATAATGTATTCAAGAATTAAAAAAATATATATAACTGTGTAACATTTGCATTGACTAGTTAACCCAAGGATATAATAATCTCAACTTCAACATTTTATTTTTAAAAGTTGGCTAAATGTGATGCAGTTTGGTACTTTTCCTCTTGACAAAGTACATCATAACCTACTCAGGAAAGAAAGGAAGAATTTGGAAGACTGTCAGAAGTTTCCTTTTACAAGTAATTTATACATCCAGTTGAAATTCAGGCCACTTTCCATTCAAGGCAATGTGAACACCATTGTTGAATTAAAAGCGGGTAATGTAACCTCTAAACAGAGTATTACAGAACGGTTAAGCAAGTAACAGAGTGTCCTGGTTTGAGCCAGGATGAAGCCAATTTTTCTTTTTACTGATTTTTTTTTCCTTCAGTAAGCTTTCTTGTAACTAGCAACAGTGTGCTCTGCTAGGCTGATAAGACAGTGGAATGTTTTTCTAACTACTGAGGCTTCAAGGCTGCACCTGCACTCTGCCGGCTCAGACACTATGGGGAGATCTGTGACCCCTCCATAGGAGGCTGAGTTAGACAGACAGCAAAATTGGCCAAAGATATTCCATTCCATATATCTACGTAAGCTCAAGGGAAGGTCAGAGATCACAGAAGACAACTTCCTTCCTTCTTCTTCTCCCCTTCTCTTCCGTCCATGGCTGGTGTCCGGGGAGGACTCTGTTCATCCATCACCGTCGATCCTCAGGCTTG
>NW_009954241.1:1055269-1082803 GCF_000747805.2 Chaetura pelagica
AGTGTGACATGCAAATGCTCCGGAGGTTTGTTCAGGCTGTACCAGCAGCGCATGCCCATATATTCTCCTTCATGGGGTGCTTTGAAGGTTATCAAAGACCAACTGTACGTGAGGTAGCTTTTAAAGCACGACAGTATGGAGACCTCCTCTCTGACTCTCTTCACTTCCACACCTCAGCCACTGAACATACCCCCCAACCCAGGTAGATTGAACAAATGACTGGCAGGAAGAACCAGATGCCAAATAGGTGGGGAAGTAATCTCCAGACTCTTCCTAGAGACAACTGGTCACGTGTTGCAGCCACTAAGAAGAGACGTCCTGCTACGAGACAGCAGCGAGAGGGACGGGACCCACTGAGACGCCACCTGTGGTCTCTCTTGAAAAATTATTTCAAAGAGGACATGAGAGTCTGGGACACAGAGACAAATAAGTGAGCTGAAAATTGACTAGTATAACTGGACAGTCCTTTGAGGGATATACTTCAGATTTTCTGTTACTCACACCTTGAAGTACTTCTCTGTGCTGAGAAAACCATCTGTATTCCAAGGATTTTGCTCTTCAAACATGCACAAGGAATCTGTAGGCATAAGAAGATGCACACATTGTTACAGCAGGTCACGTCATGAGCTAGCACAATAAATGGCAGTTACTTTGGCTCTGGCAGCTTCCATGAAACTTCTATGACTTCATATGAGCAATGAGAATTTCTACCACTAAGATACTGTCCACTGCATGTTTGTGAACAGTGCTGGGTAGGGCCAAGTTATGAGATCTGACAACAAATGATAATGTGGAATTTTGGAGGAAGAAGATGGCTGACCATAACAAAGGAGCCACTTGGGTGTTTAAACATGGGTGTCTAATGCCACTTTTAAACCCTTTAGGATTTCACAAGATGACAGCCAATATGATTCAGGTGATCTACATCATTTTCCACAGGATGCAAAGGAAAGACAGGTGATATCTCTTAGCTCATCTGACTACAATAGTTCTCAATAACTATTATAAGGATCCCCAAAACCTGCTGCTGACCTCCCATGCAGAAGAAGGAAAGAAAGATATTTCTAAATGCTAAGAAGCAGGAAATCAGCACAAGTGTGCAAACATGAGTGGTGGAAATTATATATAAGATACATATGTAAGTTGAAAGAACAAAGATTGGGAGTAGGACAAAAAAAGAGAGGTGTTTGTGGGAGGAAGGACTAGTGTGGAGCAGATGTTCCTTTTCTGGTATGTATAAAATTACCCCTACAAAAGCTGCTTCAGACAGGGACATGGCCTGGCATGGACAGGGAGCTGCTGCTGTTGCAGCTGCTGATAGCACATGAAGTGTGGTAAGGGGCCAAGGAAATGAAGCAGCATCTGGGAATGAGATATGATTGAAGAATGAGAAATAAGAGGTTTAAATCCACCCCATTCTGTACAGATTGCAGTGGGATCATGGTGTTTTCTGGCGATATGAATCAGTACTCAATGGTCCTGCCTGATAGACACCAGCCTGTGCTCCTGTGGAAAAAAACAGCCTGACCTTTCCCTAGTGTTTATTCCTACAATTCATATTCACTTGCATTCATTCTCTTTATTATTTTCTAGGCAAGTGACAGCAAAATGAAGGTGGAGGACACTTTCAAAAAGAGTTCTTAAACTGAGATCTCCCCCCTTTAATTTTGTTGGTGTTAAGGAATGGGATTTGCATATTGATTTTGACAGAGATGCTCCAACACCACACTGCAGGACTTGTGGTTTGTGCAAAGGGCTTACAGGCTCACTAAGGAGGAAGCCAACCAAACATGCTAGTAAGCATAAAGTGTCACAAAATGCTACCTGAGACTTGTACCTTAATTCCAACTGTATCATCAGTAAGCTCTTTAAAGGCTACTGCAATATAAAAAAATGCCATTAAAGTCTTTTGGCTCTGTTTTGCTTAAAAACAGTGAATCCTTTGTACTACTGTGGCAGCTTCCTATGAGCTAGAAAACTGTAAGTCAGTTTAACACAGGGTGATCAGCTACAACAATTAACAATTTTACCAGACTAAGAAATGAGAGTGAAGTCCTGATCCTAGTGAAACCAATGTTCTCAGTGACATCAGGGGTCAGCTCTTCACTAAGTTTTGTATCATCTGATAAATAATTTTTTATGTGATTGCTTAAATCATATAACTGTGTTGGTCTCTTGGCAGAAGTGTTTGTTTATATGAATAGCTGTTATAAGAGAGTTTCAAGAGTAAAGGTGCCAAAGAACACATACAACTGTTCTGCAAAAAAACCCCTATTTTAATGTCCCATTTCCTACTAAGCAACTATAAAATATTACACCTCCTTTCTTCTTTTTTGTTTCATTATTTGTTTATTTTGCTGTTCATTTGATTTCCAAAATTTATTTGACACCAATCCCAGGTCTTCAACAAAGTACAGATAGTTAGTTGCTGTGATTGAATCTTAACTAACCTCATGAGAATTTTCTCAGAGTTGGTCCCTACCAGTGATCCCACTAGTATGGGCATCACTGTTGATACTCTACAGTCTGGGATGATGGAAAATAGCATTTGTACTCCTGGCTCAAGATTTTCCCCAATGGCTCAGCCTCTTAAGTTCTTCTGAGGTGTAGCTTACCCAGATGCTCAGTTTCCACTTGTGGTTCACAGTTGCTACTAATACAATGAGGTTTATTTCTTAAAAACTGGCTTGCACTGTGGGATGTTTAATGTCTCTTCTGGAATTGCCGGTTCTAAGCAATAAACAAAGGTTGCCACCCAAAACCAGAGTGAAAGTAGCAGGGAAGTGAAACGACACAGATAAAAGGAACTAGCCAGAATTAATCCTTCTGGAAATGTTCTAATAACAGTAATTGCCCATTCAGGGATGTATCTCCTCCCACCAGGAAAAGAATTAAAGTGGCCAGCAGAGCACTCTCAGGGCTCAAATGCAAGCAGACAGATGGGGCTGCAGTGTAAATACAGGCACACTGACAAGACATAAAACTACTTTAGAAATAACTTCCAGCAGCAAAAGTCTACCAGCATGGAAAGGTCATTTGTAAGGTTTATTTAAGGCAAGGCAAGACTAAACAGTGTGTGCAGTCCCCTGGCTTTCTGAGAAGAGGTTTTCCACAGGCCATCAACTCCTATTGGGAAACACAAGGAAGATATTTCAGAAGTCCTGTCTAAAAACATGCAATGAAGGATATAGAAAATAATACACTAATGTATTGAGTCAAAGGTGAGCTGTAACAGGGAAGTTTAATCTTCTTCCTCAGCAATTATATATTCAAGTAAGTAAACAAAAGAGATCTTGGAGAGATTGCAAGTACTGTGAACTGCTAAAGCAAACTGGCTTCTTTAGTTTATCTCTGTTGAGTAAGTGGATGGGGCTCTACTTTGATGTTTTTTCTTCATATTCTGCTACCAATTCTTATGGAATTAGGAACCCTTTTCTTCAACAGCCATCTATCATAGAATCATAGAATGGTTAAGGTTGGAAAGGACCTTAGAGATCATCAGGTTCCAACCTCCCTGCCATGAGCAGGGACACCTCACACTAGACCAGGCTGCACAGGCTTCATCCAACCTGGCCTTGAATACCCCCAGGGAGGGGACATCAACATCAACCCTAGGCAACCTATTCCTGTACCTTACTACCCTTATGGTGAAGAATTTCTTCCTGATGTCTAACCTAAATCTCCTCTCTTTCAGTTTAAAACCATTACCCCTTGTCCCATCACTACCCTCTCTGGTGAAAAGCCCCTCCCCAGCTTTCCTGTAGCCCCTTCAGGTACTGGAAGGCTGATATAAGGTCTCCCCGGGAGCCTTCTCTTCTCTAGGCAGAACAGCCCCAACTCCCTCAGCCTGTCTTCATAGCAGAGCTGCTCCAGCCCTTCAATCATCATGGCTCTTCTCTGGACCCTCTCCAACAGCTTCATGTCTTTCCTGTGCTGAGGGCTCCAGAGCTGTACACAGCACTCCAGAGTTTCCCTTCCTCCCCATTGCTGTTTCTGCATTCCCACAGACAAAACCTCCACACATTAACCAGCTGTGTCAGAGTAGTGGTTGGGAAAAAATGACCTTGGGTGCCTGAACACAAATGACTACCAGGCTTTTCCTCCCACCAGGAGCCCTGGGAAACTGCCTGTGTCACTGGAGTCAGCAGAAGAAGCTTTCGTGGCCCCTTGGTGGCTGCATGTGGGTACCTGTGTGACGGGTCTCCCCCCCGGCTGTGGGGGGCCAGCTCTCACAAATACCCACTGTCTGCAGGAGCTGCTGCTGCGTCAGGGCCCTTCTTGCTCTGCACACCAGAGCAGCAAGAGCACCTGAGCTTGTCAGCACACAGAGAAGTTAAATCTGGGAGACAAAACTGGCACTGGCTATGATATAGTGCCTACTACCTGACATTCGTATCTCGTGCCATCCTTTTGTGTTGCAGAAGTACTTAAGCCATGGATAAAGTGGGCTCTGCTGGGTGCCAGTGCTCAAATCACACTCAGGGCAATCTGCTCTGTGCAGTGTAAATGGCCATGGCCTTAATTTTTTAATCCCTTGTCCATAGTCTTCAGTACACAGGATATGTAACATGGATCATTATTTTTTCCATTCACTGCTCAGAAAATGCTGGGTCATTTTTGTTCCTGGGGATCTCTAGTGTGCATTGTGTAAGTTTGAAATAAATATACCACCCGCAACTGGATCCTAAGCAGACAACACTAAACAATCATATTTTTCATTGATACTCAAGATTTATTTCCGTTATGAGTGGAAGGCTCTTCTGGATGCATGAGCTGATAATTAATTAAAGGCATAGGACTATTCAGGGTCTCATTCCTCAGACTCCATTTTCTGTGTGAATTGTAGCCATATTATAAATATGTAACAAACCTTACCAAGAAAAATAACTTTAATTTACACTGTAATCCAACCAGAGAAGCTACACATAAACCAAGCCAAGAAAATGTTCAGAAAAAATAGCTATGCAATAATTTCCCATTTGTAATTTGCTTTGTCAAATTTAAACAAATAAATAAATAAATAATTGAAATCTGGGATATTTTTCCTTTAGATGAAGTGTTTAATTTTTTTCTGAAAGGCTGTATTTTTTGTCAAAATGGCAAAATTATTGTGTTGTGGGTGATTTGCTTTACAGTGGCCTCATGTTTCAGGATAGAAGTCAAACACACACACAAAAAAGTATTATCTGGGCTGAGACAGACAATTTGCAATCCGTTCTCACTGACTCTTTCTACTTCTCTCATTGACTGATGGTCTATCAGTCTCATGGACTGATGGACCAGCTTCATGATCTGCTTTTTTGTACCAGTGCAAAGCTACAGATGTTGCATTTACACATTTTCTAAGAGAGGTAAAATACCTTTTAACCTGTTTTTCCCCGTTTGCTTTTACAGCCAGCTTCCTGCATTCCTTTAAGAAACAAAACAAAACAGGACTTATGCTCCTAGTCATTATAATGACATTTCATGAAATTAATATTATCTATTATACAATAAGAAGATAGCATTATGTTCTGTGCTATTTAATTAGCCATCTAATAGCTTTACTGACCTGCTGTATTTCTTCTCTCCAGTTTGTTTATATTTTGCACTTGCACTCATTTTTCTCTACTTTTGCTTCCAATTTCTTTCATATATGAGCAGGCTTCACTATACAGGATCCTGCCAACCTCCCCTTCAGACACTACCATCCCACCTTTGTGCAGTTCTACAGGAAAAGAGATGGGGCTGGACTGTATCAAAAATACCTCCTGCCTAGAAACTCACATTATCCTGCTTACCAGACACTATCTTCTATGGAATAGAACTCCTTTCATTTCCCTATCTGGACATGGGATTTGGTTAATCCTTCCTATACATGTAGCACCTCCGTTGAGAAAAAGAGGGCTAGGGAGACTGGGGAAATGAAATAAGAACTTGAGAAGTAGTTTGAGGAAAGCATCCGAGCTGAAACAGTGCAGAGAGGTGCTGGTTGGCACAGGGACATGCTCCACAGTGGACACCCCTCTTGGGCCAGAATCCAGTGTATAGTCATCCCGTGGAGCACTTGGTGAAGGGGAGCTGGACAAGATGATTTCCAGAGGTCCCTTCCAACCCTGACGATGCTGTGATTCTGTGAAAGAGGCTGAGAGTCCCTTTTCCACATGTGGTCACTGTAGTCAGGGAACCAAACTAACAATTTTGTGGTGTGTGGCAATTTCTCTTTCCACTCTGCAGACCTGCACTCTCAGTGTTCCTCCTACAGAAGCCCACCCTGCACCAGGGGAAGAGGGTCTGATCCTCGTTCTACCTGCGGGCTGTACAAGGTGGTGTAGGGCAGGAACCCCTTCCCTCTTATTTTTGTCTTAGACACCTGTGAGGACAGAGTAGAAAAACCTGAAATCTCTCAAGACAGAAAGAGGAAAGACTGCCAACACATGGGCCAGTCATGCCATTACCAAAGAAACACAGATATGTGGGATGGGGGACAATGTGTTACATTTTCTATTTCAGTTTGGAAAATTGCCAGCATAACTATTTAATTCCGTTTCACAATGCTTTTATCCCTCCCTTTTAAGCAAGTTTTATTAGAAGACAGACTCATTTTAAGTGACCTTTCCTCTTGTTTTGTTTGCTCGTTTCTAAGCGTTAGAACTTTTGGATTAAAGCAGATGGCCAAAAGGCAAAAAAAGCTACAGATTAGCATGTCATCTACTCTCCAAACAACTTAAAAAATTCCCTTGTGCAAAGTTAAGAAAAAGAAGGAACCAGAGAAGTAGAAAGAATGCAGGATTTTTCTTTTCCCACTGCATAGTCAGAGAAATAAAAAGATATTTGTGAAAAGCCAACACGGTTTGAGCCTGCAGTCTGATAAACAACAATAACCTTTTTCTTGACACTAATTCCTTTATTATATTTTAGAAGAATCTTAAAGCCACTTATTTTTGAAAACTATGATTTCAGAAAAAAGTATAATTTTCACATTTCCTCTGATGTGTTGTATGCCCTGCTGTGTTATGACATTTCAAGTTTCATCAAGTCACATTAATTTACATTCTCACATGTTTTCTCAGTGGAACCTGCTCTTTGGGTCAATTTTCATTCATTGCTTGATCACTTTAATGTATTTGTATTGCTGAATACTTGGACCATATTAACTGATCTTGCCATACCCCATGCTTGCAATTCATTAGCAATCATTTCTCTTCTCTGCATGAAGAAAGGAAAAAAGAAACAGGAGAGAGAAAAAAATGAGAGAAAGACAAAGCCTTGGAAAGAAAGTGAACAGCAGCTTAGCACACAGCCTGGGATGCAGCCTGCTCTGTTCCTCAGGATTTGGTCATATCTGGAAATTTTCTCTAGTGTGACCCACATAGATTGGTGATCCAGTAGAAACTTGTGTAATAAATGCAGTGAATTGGTTGTAAGTCATTCTTAATGTCAGACTTCTCAATGTTGGTAAGTGTGTTCAAAGCAGTACGAGTAAGTCTGTGTTAGGGATTGGTGCTGATGTTAGGTCAAGCATTCTGCTGCATCACATCAGTGGAGAAAATCAACACATTTTTCCAGGTTTGTGCAATGCAATGCTGATGTAAGGGAGGGCTGGGCAGCAAGTACCACTTGTGCACTTATTCCTGACAGCACCATTTCGGTTGTCTGTGCCTCAGCTTGAGCTTGAGAAGAGAGACACACTCCCAAATCTGAGCCCACTGAAATTTCGTTTGTTCAGAGCAGGCAGCACAGCTGACATACAATATTGCCATTCTTCATCTCCCTACATCTATGAAGGTCACGTTATAAAACATTAAGAAAAGGAAACAGCCAATCTGGTCTGCCCTTTCCCTATATTTATTAAGTTAATGACTGAACGAACCATGGTGTTTTCCCCAGCTCTTGCCACCCTCTGCTTGAAAGCAACACATGAATACAAAATGAGCGCTCAGAAAGCTTTGCAGCCTCTCAGTGAGCTCCCATTTCCTCCACAATATAAGGATGTTTGGTCTTCTCTGGCACTGCTCTCAGCCCCTACTGCATTGCCACAATGAAAATCAGGTGAAATGGGCTCTGATGCACTGTGTAGGCAGCTGCTAATCACCCAGTACAGAAATCTGCAGCAAGGCTGTCAATGACTGTGCAAGATGTGAGTCTTTTTCAGCCATGGTGGAGCCAAACACAGCGAGGGGTAGAAGCCTCAAGCTTTGGGTGGAAGGGAGCAGCCTGCACTTAAAAAATGATGTTGCCTGCAGCTCTCCATCAGTGAGAAGTCACCTGCACATCTGATATGATCAGGCATCCTAATCAGTCCTCTCTGCTGGTAACACACTGCCTTGACTTACCCCACATCGAGATCTTGCCTGTACCCCCATCTTTCTGAGTCCAGTGGAGCACAGGGTCCAGCTGTTGACTTATCTCAAGACATGTAATTCCATCTCCTGTCCTAAAAGCAGTTCCACTAGTGGAAGGAGACAAGGCTGGGAGTGGGGAATTGTGCCAAACAAACATTTCTGGCATTTTGGTGGCATTGCCATGAAGTGACCATGCCACACAGTATTTTAGTGACAGCTGGATTTCAATGCAAACCACTTCTACAACCTCTGACAACTCTAGGGGAGCAGCCATGAAAGTCATGCACTGGAAAACTCTAAGGGCAGAGGGGAGTCTCCCAAATGTGACCACAGAGACAGGGAGCCCAGCCAGCCCATTGCAGTGTTCTCCTATCCCCGAATGAGTAGGAGGATGATGCTAAAGCTTCTTGTAGAAGGTTGAATGAAGCAGCCCAATGTACCAAAGCCTTGAGAAGAGGGGGCAAGGAAAGCTCATCCCAGCCTGTATATCACTAATGGCAAGTGCTCTGGTGCCACATGCTCAGTAGGAGAGCGGTCAGCACAGCCCAGGGAAAGCAGCACAGATAGGACAGCACGTCTGTTACCCACTGAACACTGGCAACTGAGTGGAATGTAATCTGTGTGTTTATGTTCAGAGATTAAAGACAACAACCAGCTCCAACAGGATGTGCTGCCCTGTGATGGAGAACAGAAGAGGTTGCTTATGTAAAAGGGCCTGGCAGCAGTGCATGGGAGCTTCAAGTGGATTCATTTTCTCCTGCAGGCAGTGGAGAAAGGGATTAATATGGGGGGGCTGGGGGTGGAGGGGAAGGCAGGAACAGGGAGAAAGAAATTAGGAGTCCAGATGTCTGCTCTCCATAGACAATTTCCAAGAGCTTTAGAAAGAAAACAGAAAAAAACCCATATTGTGACACAAAGTCAGGCATGGCATGCAAGGAGTCCATGTTTATTCAGGACTGAGGTGACCTTAAGCAAAATGAATCAGCTGGACTGAGTCTCCTCAGTCTTCTCCAGCACCTGTGAATCCGAGAGGCATATTTTTCAGAGCTAAAAGTCAAGTGCCTTCCTTCCACTGGAATGCAGCTGTCTAAATGTCTTCGTCTCTCTGAAGATATCTTTGAGTGTAAGGTTGAAGAACTGTAAGGGAAGCAGGGGCTGGTGCAGTCCCCTCATTCACAGCTTTGGCAGCTACAGTTCACATTAACCCTCCTTCAGAAATCAGTGGCCATGGAATAATTCTACTCATCCTGGAACCTAAGTGCAAAAAGGGGCAAGCTTAAGTAGGCTACAATATAGTCAATCAGAAGTTAAATACTATTCTAAATAGTATTCAAGCTTAACTAGGGCTGAGAGAAGGAATGTCAAATTGCCAGAGGCTGCCTCACCTCACCCCTTGGAGGAACATGGTTTCTGACACTAGCAGACTAGAAGAAAGAAATATTTTGGAAACCCTGATACCTTTGAAACACCAGGTGCAACACTATCAATATCTTACCTAGACCACGATTGACCTTTTAGCTCATTTTTGTGTCTTTTCTCATGGGAGGTACCAGTCATCTCTGCCATGATGAAAATAGAAGAGTTGCCATCTGTATGGGCCCAAAGGTTTATGAAACTATTTTAAGAAAGAAAACCAAGTGGCACTCTTTGTGCTATCACTTCCCTTCTCCCTTATTGAAGCCACTTTCTGGATCCTTAAAGATGTTGTCCTACAGGCAGCAAGCAGCAAGGTGGGAGCCCATCACAGGAAAATGTGCCCAAGTTTTCTATTTTACTCACTGCCAGCTGACAGCAGGACTGAAAATCATCCTTTGCCAGTCAGCATAAGAAAGTTACCTTTCAAGTGATGTGCACTGCTCAGTGTATGGAGACTGAGATCAATGGAGGACAATAGAAATCTAAATTGACAGTACACTAATAATTGTTGGCATTTACTAATCAGATGGGATTTTAAAGTTCACACTGTGAACACTGATATTTTCTGTGTGATGGGAAGACAGTTTGAACTGGTATTTTTTTCTATTAATAAGTGTTTGAAAGGCTGTTAGAAGAAATTATTGCTGTAGTAATCAGAGTTCTCTGTGTGAAATCGCTTCACAGGCTCTGAGTTTCATAAAGCAGAAGATAGTCTGTACTGCAAATAACATGAGCCTGTACTTGGCTACCTAGTAACAATGTGAAAGTTACTTTGCTTTAAAACATTACTCACCAATATGGTGTTTTCATTATAATCTCTGGAAGACAGGCAGGGCCCACTGAAGAAATTTGGGGAGTTATCTGAAGAGGGGTGTCTGCCACCCTCCACTGATGGGCAATAACTCTGCCCTGCTTTCTAGCCCCTGCACAGACCTCACTGGGCAGTTCTCTGCCAGGATGGAGCTACCCATGTAGACTGTCCTAGGTCTCTGCCCAGAGGAACAGGAACAAAGGATGCCAGGCCTGTGTTTCCAATAAAACTTCTAGCTGCCCCTGGCTGATACACCTACAGCCTGGAGGGACCCAACATCAGCTGTGGGTGCAGTTACGTTTGTTTAAGCAAACACTGTCACATTCTCTTCTCACTAATGAAGGTGAAACAGTGTCAGGTTTAATGGCGTCTTTAGACTACAGTGCACATCAGATCAGACATTCTCCTGTGTTGGCACAGGTCTTCAGTGCACCAGCTTGAGTGTATGGAAGAGCCCTGCTGGTTCTCACAAATATGAACATGTTTGTTCATGAAGGTGAGAATGTTCTCAGAATCATTTAGGTTGGAAAAGACCCTTAAAGATCACTGAATCCAACTCTTAACCCAACACTACTGGGTCTGTTTATTGAGCACGCATCAGTTGTGTGACTAATGCACACAACTTGGCATCAGAT
The DNA here is from genome assembly GCF_000747805.2 of Chaetura pelagica. NCBI lineage: Eukaryota > Metazoa > Chordata > Aves > Apodiformes > Apodidae > Chaetura > Chaetura pelagica. The sequence continues at coordinate 1,066,456 of NW_009954241.1, forward strand.
GGCTACACAATGGTTTCTAGCTCTTGCTTGGACTGGGGAAAAATGTTATTATTACTTTTCAGAGTGGAGCTGAGACTAGTACTGTAATTTGTAATGATGTTCAGCAATGCTGTACTAGTTACTGCATGTGAAATCCAAAACAACCTTCCTTTTGCCAAATAATCATATTTATGACAAAATAGACCTAAAACATTATTACTTTGACACTCAGTCCATATCAGATTAGATCTTCAGTCAAGAAAAAAAGCAATGGTTGTGGTATTCCTTTCCAGCAACCTGCTACAGAGATGAACAGCTTCACTTGTGCTTCAAATTAAATCCTTTTGTTTTCTCCTTGGGTTCCCCACTCTGCTTTCTGCCTTTACATTATGATCAATACAGTCTAAGCTTAGGGAATATTATCAGAGCCGTGACTGCAACCTCTAACATTATAATCCATAGGGTTGCTGGGAGCATTAGAACATCCAGGATAAATTAATTCAGTGTAAGTAAAAGCTTTGAAGCTAGGAGCATCACCAGGCTTTTGAAGCTTAAGCCCTGTTTAGATTACTTGATTAAAGTAGGTCCAGAGCTTCACCACTCAATATATTCTGCTTAGGAGCAGTGTTGATACAGAAGCATATTTAATAGGATCTGCAGTACCCCGCCCAGAAGATGGTCCTTTAGAGTGAAATGAGATAACGTGCATGGGGGGATGAGGGGGAAAATCATTGCCATGTTTTTGTGCATGCCTGCAAACATTTACTGCAGCAGTTGTACAAAACACAGAATACCCTGAGTAAAGGAAAAGGGAGCAGGGAAATGACAAGCAAATTTTAGGCTTGGAAAAGAAGTTAATCTTCTATTAGCTTAAAATTGTAAAAATTGTAAAAAAGGAAACAGACATTTCCACATGTATTAAAGGGACAGCCCTGCTCTGTAGCCAATTTAGGTTTTGCTGCCAGCTTCAGTGAAACCAGGACTGATAGTCTGGTTACCCGGATGGCAGAATTTCCGACTAGATTACCAACATGGTACCTATGGGCCAGTATTGACAAAAAGACATCTATTTGTACTGAAATTAAGAAAACTTTAGCCTGACCATTAAGTCATAGTTAAGAAATGCCCCAAATACAATAATCTCACTAGTTTTTTTCTCATCTGAGAATATGAGTATGCAACAGGTGCAACAGGTAATGTAGGAGTGCACAGGTTTTGCTTCTCTTGCTTCCTTGCTTTTCCTCCAGAACTAGTTATATCTGGTTTGTTATTCATATAAAATTTCCTTCAAGCAGGGCAGGTCAAAGTAGGGGTTAGCTCTGGTTTCCTCACCAGTTAGCAATGAAAAATGATTTGCATGTTGCACTGTACCCCCCACTCTCCCCTCTGGATGTATAACATTTCCACATTCAGACTCTGGGTAAGTGTAAGACGCAGTACAAGAGAAAGTACAAGTCTGTGTTGCCAGTGGTGACTAAACCCCAGGCAGGATGTGCTGTGATTTTAGAGGCAATAAATCCATACAGCATTTGCTGCTGTGATAGCCAGATACCATGACAAAAATTTCGTGGTTTGAAAGTTCAAATCCAAAGATAAACAGGCTCTGAGATGCCTTGGATAATGTTGAGTTTGGGACCCAGGTCTTTTCAATGAGTTCATGCATCATCAGAAAGCCTGAAAGGTGAAACTCAGCAATCTGATAAGACTCATGGGGAAGTAAATGCAAACAATTTGGTAAGACTCACAGTAAGGAGATGGAAACAAAACACCCTGGCCCAGAAGAAAAAGTTATCAGGGCAGAACCCACCCAGCTGGTTATCTCTTCCCTTGGCAGCCCCTTTGCACCACTGCTTGCACTGCAGCTCCGGGCTCTGTCCATCTCCCTGCCTGGGCATGGGTTGAGCCTTCACCCCAGAATCCCAGCTCTGCCTCCCAGAAAAAAATATTTCTTGATGACATAATCTTTTCCTTTGGCAGCTCCTTTGCAGCCTGAATTGTACCGGGGTTCCAGACTTTTTGTCCCTGTTAGCTCTAACTTTAACATTAGGAGTGGGCTTAGTCTCATCTGAGAAACCCTGGGAAAACCTTCTGAGGGGCTAATCCTTCTGGCAGCCCACCTCTTCCTTTGGCAGTCACTTTCAAGCTTCTCATTTTGTCTCAGTATGTATTTTATGGTAACATGTCCTCTTTCAAAAATGAAATATGTCTGGGTTTTTTTCTTTTTTTTCCTTACATGCATCAGACAGTTATCCTCATAGTGAGTTCTCATGTATTTTAGTGGCATTTACAGTCTGCATGAATAAACAACTGGAGGCACTTGAAGGATACAAGCTTTGCCTGCCTTTGAGCAAATAATATTTTCTTCTGCTCCTGAACCCTGAACTAGAAATGATTATAATTCTACCTTGCAAACATGGCCAGGCAGAAGTTATTACTTGGCTGTTTCAAGATGAATTGCTTAAAAAAATAAATAAATCTCCCAACTCTTGGAAATCATTAATCCTTTTTTTTTTTTTTTTTTTTTTTTTTTGCCACTGCTTCTTAACCCTAAAATGGGCCACCCAATGTAGGCTTTGAAGCTCAGCTACTCACAACTACTTGGCCATGCCCAGTCCTTACTTCTTCAACAGTGACTTGTCCTACAGACCAGGGTCCTTCTGTGATCCCTCCAGTCGCTGTTAATGGAGACAATATTACCAGGGTGATGGAGGTGACTGGTTTGATTCCAGTTAGATATACTGTCACAGACTATTAATTTCACTGCAGCCTCATTTGAAGGGAGGGGTAAAGCAGCAGAGCATGCAAACAGTTACTGTCTGTGCAGGAGCACTAAGCGCCCAAGCAATTAGGCTTCTTGTTCACCAAATTTAAGCTGCTCCCTGTTTTCATTTGTTTAGACTCCAGCTTACTAAAGCAAATACACTGCCTGTGCAAGGTGAGATCTGGCTAAGAGGTGAGATGCTGGGTTAAGTCAGGGAGCTCCCTCTGCAAATAGCTGTAAAAACAGAAATAAGAAAAAAAAAACGGCAAAAGGGACTAAGAACCCAGATCTCATCTGAAGGCAGCCAGCCTGCCACCACCTACTGGGTGGTTCAGTTGTCTGCAACAAACCAAACCAGGAGAGTGAGGAAGGAGAAAGAAAGATGGAGGTGTGATTTTTCGGCAGTAGAGACGTATCCCAACACGATACCCAGGAATCAGTTGATGATTCTTTTCTGAGTCATTTAAGAAGTGGAATAACTTGGAGGTTGTGATTTTGTTCTCACACATGTCAGCATTCATCAGCCTACATCCAGCCCACTGGAGGTAATGGCATTAAACCTAAGTGAGGTTCAGAAAAGCCCTCCAGGCAGTTTTTTAATATCTCTTAACTTGGGTACCTGGGTGAGGAAGTCACACAAGACAGCAGGGCCCCAGATGGTCAGGAGCAGCCAGCGCCAGGACGGTGGCAGTGGTGGCACAGAACAGGCAGCCATGATGCCTTGGAAAAGGCAAGATGATTTAAAAAGTGGTGAGGGGGAGTCTCTCAGAAACAAAAGGGCTATCAGAGCCAAAGCCATGATAGCTTCCTACGTCAGATACCAAGCACCCACTTCTAACAGGCCGTCTTCTCCAGTCTTTTCCTTTTGGCTCCTGGATGCCTCAGGCAGCACCAGGAACCTCCCATGCTCTCACCTTTTCCTCCTCAGCAGCCAGATGGAGCTTTCCTTTCCCTTTCCCCCTACCTTGCTTGCAAAGCTCAGCAGTTCAAAATGGTTGACTGAAGGCTCTTTGCAGCCTGTTACTCAGTACTCCCCAGATGCACTGTTTTTTGCATGGTGGCTCACCAGCCCGACCTCGCTGCAGACACAGCTCCTCCCCACTGCTGCACCAGGAGGAGAGCAGGCAGCAGCCACCAGAAGCAGGAGCCAGGTCTCCCCTGCTGATTGATGAGCTGCCTCTCACCATACTGTAAGACACAAAGCCAGTTATATCTGATTGCACCCCAGGAAGTGTGGCTCCTGTAACTGAGACACTGAATGAACTAGGTTGGGATAAGGAAGTGTATTAAATTAGTATGCTGATAGCAGAATAAAGCTATTTTTAAAACCACTGAACAGCACTGCTCTTTACTATGATTGCAGAGATTATGTAAGATGATGATTAAAATCAGGTTCCTGCATCACGGAGCGATTCGTGCTTCAGAGATGCAGCAACAAGGCTGCAAAGGAATGAGAGGAGAGCGTGTTTTTTTAACAGGCTCTGTTTGCCTGTCCTAATTAAGGGCAAAGCAGCCATGTTATCAGCCTCTTCATTGTCATTCTAGCTCATCCTACTGTTTCTATTATATTTTGCCAATAAGTCATTTGTTTCTTATGGCGGGGTGTGTACATACAGAAATGTTGGCTCAGGAGGAATCTGCTGCGTCATCCCACAACAGGCAGCTGCTTACGGGGTGTCCCTGATGCTCAGCTTCTGACTCCTGAGGTGCATCGAGCAAAAGTGCTTTGCTCCTATTTGTTGATGTACTAACATTCATCTAAAAAAGCAGGATGAAAAATGTCAGCACTATCTTTGTGTATTGTCTGGCTGATTGAAAACAGAAGTTGTGTCCCAGCAGCAGGAAGACACTGCATTTCAGGACCAAACTACCAAAAAAGACATTGTTGTTTCCAGTGACAGATTTTTGGGAAAAACCTCTAGAAATTGATTATCATTAAGGACCTGGAGAGAACATTGCTTACAATGATAAGCAGAGATTTTTAAATTTTGTGTTTACAGTCTCCTGCACTGTAATGCTCAGATTGCTACATACACACAATCATTACTTGATTTCTTACACCACGGTGAATAGTAGCACTGCTGATCAAATATAAAGCAGCAACCAATCCTAACACAAATAGAAATAGAAACAAACCTAGCAGATTTATAGGCAATCAAAATTATGTCAAACTGTGTAAGATTAAATGCAGAGTGTGTATTTGTTATTAATTCTGACAGATGTTTACCGTAGAGTGCCTTAGAGTTTGCCACACTTTCTTACTATTGTTAATAATATGTATTTTATGATGAAGTTTAAAAAAATCTTTAATTATTTTATGTGGATTGGACGTGCCCAGTCAAAGCATCATACTGTGTTAAAGCTGAAGATTTATTCCTTTATAATATTTTTTTTTTTCAGGAGTAGTCATTGAAGAAAACATTGTTACTTCATTTCCTGGCATAATACAGGATCTGGAGAACATAAAGATTTTCTTGGTTATTTATATTCTTTCTCTCTAGGCAACTTCACCTGACAGTGTGCATGTGCCAGCAGAGGGTCAAATGCAGCCTCTTTACAGTTTTCTGTAAAGAGTGGCTGCACTGGCCGGAAGGGACCAGGGGACCAGATTTTGGCACAGGGGCAGCCGGGCCACCCATGTGGGAACTAGCCAGGAGCCGCCCTGAGCTGGTCACAGAATCACAGAATCATTCCGGTAGGAAAAGACATTTAGGAAAATCAAGTCCAACCATTAACTTAACTATACCAGTCCATATTCCTAAGCACCACATCTACATGTCTTTGAAACACCTCCAGGGATGGTGTTCACCCTTCCCGAGGGGGTCTGTGCACCCTTCAGAGACTGCAGCCCACGGGCCACCCATGCTGGAGCAGGGATACCCGTGAGGGACCACAGCCTGTGGGCTACCCCTTCTGGAGCAGCATCCTGCAGAAAGAGCAGGAGACGAAGCGAGTATGCTCAAAGTAGCAGGACAACCAGCAGGCACCAAAGAGCTGCAGGAAGAGCTGACAGACAAAGCACTCAACTGCTCATGCTGCCCAACAGCTTGCCAGAGGCATTTTGACAAACTGAGCATAACCCATAATGGGAATAAGGGCATTGAGGCAGGAGAGGAGGTAGAACAGGTGATTATGTAAGTGGTTGTTTGTTTGTATCCTTTCTAAATAGCCAAATGAGCAATCTAAAGTCTGTGTTAATTGGCAATGAAGTCAAACTTGGAACTTGAGACTGTATTGCCTATGACAGGCAAATTGCAAGGTTGCACAAAAAGCCCGCGGCACAACCGGGATCCAACTTATCTCCAGCAGGACGCCTGCTCTAGATGGTTTAAGGCCCTCCTTTCAGGCCCTGTGCTGCAACAAGCCCAAGAGCAGTCTCCTGGCAAGCTTGCTGGCTTGCATATAAAGGCAAAGCATTTTCTGTGCAGTTTGCAGGTCTCCCTGCTCCTCTGCACATTGCTACGGATCCATCCAGAGCGTGTGGAGTGATCCTTGCTTAACTGGAAGGGGGGATCCATTAGAGGAAGATGGCCCAGGGAATAGTTAAGTGTTTTTTCCTTCTCACTAGTCTCCTCTTATCTCATCTCCTTGGCTGAGTTACTTTTTTCTTTTTGCTCCACTGCAGTGGCAGCAGATGTGGAGGACAGGTTGCAAATGGAAACTCCCTCAGACAATGCACTTAAGTATCAATTGTTTGGTCAGATATTGAGGCTGGGCATTTTTATGCTCTTTTATGTATATCTCAGACATTTGCTTTTTCTATTCCACTCTCTCCAGGACCCATTTACATCCAACTTGTCCCTAAAGATGCTAGTTGCAGTGGTCCCCAATATCAACTGCTCAGGATGGCATCAACACAGGTTGGGAAGCCACTTCCATGGCTCTGGGTCAGATGGAATTGCAGCTTCAGCAGCCACACATTCTCATTATACATCCTTCCTGGCTTCAGCAGCATCTCAAAACACATGTAGGAAAGATTTGACAAAAGAACAAGAGGTCTTTTATTCTTCTCAATCCTTAAAAAATTTTAATCTATAGGTACATTAAGGCTGTTCACAGAACACTTTCAAACCAGTGTTTGGGGAATAATTTTATTTAATGAAATCATAAGAATCACAGAATGGTTTGGGTTGGAAATCATCTGGTTCCAACCCCCCTGCATGGGATGGGACACCTTCCACTAGACCAGGTTGCTCAGAGCCCCATCCAATCTGGCCTTGAACACTTCCAGGGGTGAGGCATCCACAACCTCCCTGGGCAACCTGCTCCAGTGTCTCACCACCCTCACAGTAAATAATTTCTTCCTAATATCTAACCTACATGTACCCTCTTCCAGTTTAAAGCCCATACCTCTTCTATCACTACAAGGCCTTGTAAAAAGTCCCTCCCCAACTTTCCTGTAGCCTCTTCAGGTACTGGAAGGTTGCTGTAAGATTTGTAAGATTTTACATTGCTTAATTTTATTTGGAGAAAGCTATGAAGCAATTACAGCTTGTTTAAACCCTCTGTTGTTCACTCTCTGAAGAGGTGACTTTTGCATAGTTTTCTTCAACTCTACACTTAGTTTGGGTTGCTGGATCTGTACAGAGAGGCACTGAATGGGCTAGTTTTTACCACCAGTGAACAAAGAGCATTACTGATTCCTGCAGCTGTCCAAGGTGATCAGGGGAGGTTCCAAGTCTTTCAAGAGCAGGGTTCCTCCTAGCTGGTTATGGATTGTGTCAGTTCAGGCAATTAGTTTTGAAGCTCTTGGCTCTGTAGAATTTCCTCCTGCAAAAAGACCCTTTGTGCCACAAGTTAAAGGAGTATCATGGCAAAAGAATGAAGAGTTCTGGTGCTGCAGAAACCAGAATAAAGCCTGGAGAGGGTTGATGCAAAGACAAGAAAGTAATGTTTTTCAGGATGTGTTACATCATCAGACATGTCTTATTACTGAATCTCTTCTGAGTTCTGCTAATAAACAAACAAACAAACAAATAAATTTAGATAGATAGATGATAGATAGATGATTGATAAGATGATAGATAGATAGATAGATACACACACTTCCCAGTGAAATCAGCTTTGTTTCCAGGCTGCAAAACTGATGTGAAAGGAAGGTCAGGTCCTACCTTAACAGCAATTTTGTGTGCCTGGCCATTTGCACATGACAGAAAATTAACATGAGCTGGTATCTACTGCAGTGAAGTTACAACTAACATCTCACAGGGGCTAGAACTATTTACTAATGAATTAATTTATTTTTTTTCAAAAACTATTGTTGCTCCTCCTTAACTATCTGAGCATATTTTGAAACCAAATTCACACAACTACAACTGTTCAATTGATGCAACTCAGTAATTTTTATTGCAACTGGAAGACAATACATCACAGAAACTTTATGGTAGGTTTTGGGAAAGTGTTATTTACAATAATAATTGATGAAATAGTTTTGTCTTTGGCAATATGATTACACATCAAGAAAATGTAAAATGCAAGTATGCCTCTAAATCAACATTTTCTTATTTCCTAAAGATCAGCTGATTGCACTTGCCTTCGGACTGCTCATTTAGGTAAACACAAATACAACTTAACATCACTGTTCATTCCCATCACAGTTCGTATTTTAATATTGATGAAATTGGCAGTTTCAGACGCCAAGTACAGGAAAAAAATTGGCTTATCACTGTACTAAATTAACTTATTGGCCAGTTAAGGTCCTGTGACCCTTAAGCATCGATACTAAATCTCTTGGTCTTTTGATTGCTTTATCACTTTTTTCTGTAAAACAAAATATTTCAGATATTACAGATCAGAGTATAAAAAAAATGTAAAAGTCCATAATGCTTTTTCATACACACAGAAATCATTCCCCCCAACATTTTACATTATGGCAGTTTTAAGTAGTGAGTGTGAATGATGCAGGCATGGAACTGGTTATCAAATACAGGTATGACTTTCAACTGTTGTCCCACACACATACTCAGGAAATGCACAATGCTCTACCAACTTAAAAATGTAATCAAGTTCAATTGCATCTGAACTAAAAAAAAGAAAGTCTTGGGATTTCAGGCCAGAGTAAATAAATGAAAAAGATTCTCATTTCTAGATGATCAGCCATGCCAGAATCCAGCACATAATTTTAGCATCCAGTAAAATCCCTTCTAGCACTGAGGGCTAGCACAAGTTGTCATTTATCCCTTAAACCCTCAGACAATGAGCTCTTGTAACTGCTGGCCTGATCCAAAGCCCAATAAAATCAACTGAAAATAAAAAAGTGAAACAAAACCCCCTTCCACTGACTGTGAAAGGATGTTACATCAGGTTGATTTCCCTCCCTTGCAAAAGGAAATGTGATACAGTAGAAAAAACATCATATAGCTTCAGATAAATATATCTTGTTTCAATGCTAAAACAAAACAAACCCCAAATCAGGAAAGGCTACTTAATAGAGCAACTCAAAAGTGACCTTTAAATCATTTCTGGTTTTAAACGTACACCAGCAAAATACAGCACCATAGACACATTAGGTTGAGACTTTTTTTTTCCTTTTTTTTTTGGTCAGTGAAGCTAGTACTTGTTTGCTGAACTGTGGAAGAGTTAAAAGGTCATAGACATGATCAAAGATAAAGCAACCCAGCTGACAAGTCTCTGCTTAATTCAAGAATAACCAGTACTAAAAATAAAAACGCAAAAATAAAAACCCCTAATAAACCACCATCAATTAACACTTTCTAAATAAAAGGGGATTAACAGACGAATTCACAAATGTAGGCAGATTTATACAGAACACCCAATGTTGTGTGTAAATCCTTATAAACTCCAGCTCAAAACAGAAACACATAAAATGTATAGTTTGACTTACACATCCCATTTCAAAGGAAAAGAGACATCATTACAACTTGGTAACTGTGCTAACTGCAATATAAACCAAACAGAAATTCAAGAGTTTGGCAGATAACTAAGAGGGTTATCACTTCGGTTATATAGCAAAGTGTTGATGTATATTACATAGAGTAGTATAAATAATAAAAAAGTATTATTTAAATTAGATCACAGTGCTGCATTATGTGCATAACAGTGTTTGATATATTACTGGAGGGCTGTGAAGAACACTACTAAAACTTAACTGGTCAGACGGTCAACACTGATAATCTGTTACAATCAGGAGGATGTATGGTTCAAATGCTCTTTTGGTGGCAAAGTCAAGAAAAAGTTTCAAAATATTTCCTACAAAATATGCCAATGAGCTACTCAGGCAGTAGTGACATACCTGAAGGAGCAGGGTTTGCATTCTCCATGAAGTGAAGTAAACTGCAATGGATCTGAAGCTAGAAATGCACTCTCCTGATAGTTGCATTCTGACCCCAGAGCAGAGGTGAGTCATGTTTTAAAAAAGCCTAGGGCCAGATTGAAGGAAAAATGCCAATAACAATAATTCTAGTGGAAGGGTAAAGATTTCCAGGAGAACTTGAGTATGTGTAGCTCTGCTGACTGCAAAGGAGATCAGGCACCTTTCAGTTGTAGAATACCTCAGGTTGTGCCTATCTACTTCTTTAGATGATTTGGGAGCCAAAACCTCAGTGAAAATCAATTGCAGCTACCAAGAAAATGGGACGAAATGTTATTTTGCTCATTTTATTTACTGGTGTATAATTTAGGATTTAATGTGCTGCTGAAGTATGATGTAACTCTACCTCACTCCAGTGAAGAATGCAGCCCCCAGAGTTTCTCTGTATCTTTACCAAAAGTAGACAGTGATTCATTTGAACATTGGGAGCTGATGCACTTCCTTCGGGATTCCCTTCTCCCATTAAGGTAACAGAGGAGCCAGAATATGGATTTCAACTGAATTGCCAGAAAGAAGAGAACAGAGTCACAGGACAGTTCTCTAGTCCTACATGGTACACCTCCTTATTCCCACATCAGGTTTTTCAGCTGTAAAAGCCCATGATCTCAGTAGAACTACTGCTGGTTTTGCCAGGAAAATGAAAAGAATCAGCCTGCTTTCAGAAACAGCTATGGGGTGATCCATGAAAGCTGTTCAAGACCTGCACTTGAGTTTTAAATGCAGGCAAAATCTGCATCAAAATGCAGTCGGACATTCAATTGCTTGCAGAACACAAGCACGACCAGCAGACTTCACCTCCCTGCAGACACCGGTGAAATCTGCTTGTGGCATCAGCTCTGGCCTGCAAGAGCTTCTTGCTGCAGAAGGCATATTCCAAAGGAATCCACCAGGAAGTCCAGCAACTCTTACAGTTCATGCCCATGTGAAACTTACAACTCAATGCTTGCTGACCTACTGGGACTCCCCAAGTCCCTACCTGTCTTGGAGAAACTGATTGCTAATTTGGCAATTCTGATAAAGTGAGGAAAATGGAAAGTTAGAGATCTGATGACTTCTCACCCCAAAATGGCTTAGTTAGGAAACCAAACAAGCAAAACCAAACCATCTCACATCTGGCAAGTGAGAGAGTTCATAATACAGTGCATTTACCACTCTGTTTTGGCATGAGTCAGTCAAAGTAGGAACAACTGGATTGAAAAGCTGACAGTATTTTTTTTTTGGAAAACAAATCCGTCTCAGTTCTTACTAAAAAAGAGAACTTCTCTGATGGAATAGAACCAGTTCTGACAAAGCTGTCATTGTCAGCCAGGCACAAAAATGGTTAAAAGGTGATTCCTAAACATTTTATATGAATCCAAATTATGTACTTCTCGTCCATAGTCAGAGTTAGGGTCAATAAGGACCAGCTGTTTTTAAATGTTAGAAATACTCTGGTGGTGGCACCAGCCCTCAGCCAAACTGCTGGTTCCTGAACATTGTAAATTCCTACCAAATTATACCTCCTTAGTAGATCAGACTAGGAGCAACAAATTTTACATGTAAATAGATGCTTGCCAACATTTTAAGTTTACCAGCAAGTATATGTGTGTGTGTATATATATATCTATATATATATGTAAAGATAACATGCCTGATTAGATATTTACGTAAAAAGACTTTTTTCTAAGGTAATACTAATGGTAATTATATATTTAGCCACCAAGAGTCCACATTAATAAATGGTACTTGTTCAGCAGACACTGATCTCATTTGCACTGAAACACTGCAGTCAGTGAAGCTGCTCTGGAATTAGTGTTCTGACTGTGGACAGAATCTGGCCACCGACACACAAACACATTGCTTTTTCTGGAGGACAGAGATGGCTGAGCCATGGTTTGAGTGTATTTTCTGCCACTAAATTTGACTTTTGAGTGTTTTTTGGTAAGTACTAAACCACTTCTGAGTTGGTACAACTATGCATTAATGAGAAAAGGTGGTGGTGAACTGACACTGTAGTATTTTGTATTTCAAATGGCTCTTCCCAAAGTCCATAAAAAATGAAAGATTACATTTTCTTGTGCAGGGGTTGTGTGGTTCAGACTGTGCCTGCAGACTGGCTGTAGGGAGTGTGGATCTGGGAAGAAGCCAATTATCCGAGTCCAATCACACGAGGGAAAACCTATGGCTTAGTCATCTCTGAGCTACCTGGCCATGGGACTGGTTCTTCCTGTTTCCCCCACTTTATCTTGAGGGCTACAGGCAAACAACAAGAGGTAGTATCCTTGTATTCTTGACTTAACTACTGGGAACCAACCCCACCTGTATTTGCCCCAGCAAACTGAAGGGAGTGCACTATCCTTGCACTATCCTTGGCTCTCTCCTTCCCTCTCTCCATAGCTGGGCTCAGTTGTGCTGTGCTCGACAGCTGTCAGGCAGCTCCTGGATCCCAGGACACACTGGGTCAGATGGCAGGAAAGGCGTCACTTGGCCATGCTGCTGCCAGTGTGGCCCCGTCCTTTACATGACAAAGTGCTTGCCGAGCACAGGAACAGGTCCTGACCAGCCCACCCATCAGTCCTTCCAGCTCCTAATTGAACGCACACCACTGGCATCTCCAAATGCAATTTTTAGTCCACCCCACTGAGTGGGAAGTCAAACCCTTCTCTAACTCACTCTTCACAAACTAGATCCATCTGCTGCCTGAAACAGCTGTTAGGGATAAATATAAACCTATATTCTTTTTAAGGAACAGATCATTTAATTGTATTTAGTGATTGGTTCTTGGGATTTTCTTCTTGACTCTAGGATATTTTAAGTGTAGAACTTTTCATGCTGAATTCATGAATCCAGGTGAGAGAGACTGCAATTTATTTCACAGCTTCCCTCTGCTGTAGGGATCTCTGATCAGATAGTCATCATTACCAGGAGAGTAGCACTATACCTGAATTACACTCTCTATAACACTGTTTTTAATCTGGACACCTCAGTAAGGCTCTTTACTTCATTTTCTCATGGTAAATTAGCAAAGCTATTTTCTTGTCTATTTATTCCTGAATCAAATCAGAGAGTTTTCCTCAATTAACCTCCCATTATTTTCTTGATTCTGTCATACACACTCACTACTAAATTTGCCCTCAGATTATTGCGTCATGTTACACATGTACAGACGAAGAAAGGACACACTTTCACTTTTTTTTTTTTAAACGTAAGTAGGGAGAGGGGGGCTGAATGTGCAGAAAGGCAGTATAATTCAACCATCCAAGCCCTACCAGAGCATGAAGATTTTATTTTTTTAATATTGCAGAGTAAGTTCCCAAACAGTCAGTGTTTGTCCCTGAAGAAGGTTAAACCTTAAACACCTGCTTCAAAAAAACCCAAACAACAAAAAAAGAACCAAACCAAAACCAAAACAGAACAAACGAAAAAAACCAACAAAACAAAAAAAACCCCAACAAACAACAAAACAAACCCAAAAAAAGAAACTCTAAGCCTAAGGGCTTAAAAATTAGAGGCATAGCCTTTTTCTCTATTTTCTATATTTATATGAAAATAATTCATGCTTCATGCTAAATACATTATTTACCTTACAAGAACTTTGTCATCTTTGAATAAAAAAAATTGTTTGCTTTTTTGTATTCCCCCCTCCCAAAAGGAATCCATGCAATGTGGATCAAATTTCTTTCGCTGGCTACGCTGGTTGAATCTGGAAATCTGTGGTCATTTTTGCACAGATGAATCCTGACTGACGGTGCCTGCGCACTCGTTTCTGAGGGCAGTGTTAAGAGCTCTTTTGTTGAACTTCTGACTTTTACTGTTCACCAATACGCTTTCCTTGTATTTTGAAATACCGAATACTACTACTACTGGCAGGTGCTGTAGCTTTGTTTCCCCAGTTAGATCAAGGATTTGATCCACAGAAAAAGATTCTGATGTATTTCTTTCCTTAATGTCTACTGTAATTTCTTTGACTTGATTGCTTTTCACTCAGGCAGTTTAAGAGACATAGCTTCTTTTTCCCTATGACTATCATTTTTTGCACGCAGTGCCAATCCTCGGGCTTATGGCTTTTTGAACATTCTTTTAATTTACTATAGAAGACAGATTCAATGATTAACAATGCTACTAAACAGTGACCCACCCCTCCCATTTCTTCTTGCTATTTCACTGAAACCCATTGCATACAGAGCTGAAGTTACCAGTCTTCACATTAGGAGCCACATGTAGTACGTGAAGCACTGAAAGTGCATGAGGGTTTGCGCAGTTGCCACTAGTGGCTGTCCAGAGACTTCTACGGCACAACGCATCCAAGTGCCACTAGATGCTTCCTGGGTTGTTTTTGAGAAGTACGTGCCTCCTCGTGCCCCAAAATCTCTTTATTCACATTCACTTCTAACCCAATCATAAGGCCATTAAATTCTTAAGGGCCACGCCTGAATGATCACTAAATTATGCACAGCTCTTCTAGTATAAGAGGGATTTCCAAGTGCCCAATCTTACTCCCATCACATCAATGCTGATGTCACTGTGTATTCAACCATGCATTTTTGACAAGCCGGAAAAAGCAATGGCAATTTTGGCTTTTTTGTTAACTTTTTGTCTTCGGGTAATGAAAAGCTTTTGTAAATTAGCTGAGTGTCACTATGAGTTCTATGGCTTCAATCTCCTTTAAAAATAAAAAATCTTAAGGGTTCAAAAAAAAAGAAAACAAAAAGAAACAAACCAAAACCAAATAGAAATAAAATAGAAGGAAAAACAAAAAAGGAAAAAATTGCTGATATTGCCACAAATCATTAGAATTCACCTGACGTGCTGAAACAAAACTTTTTAAGTTCAAACAAATCATTGATTTGTTCTAATTTTTTGTGGTTTCCTTTTGATCTTTCTGCCCCTTTGCCGTCCGATTGGTGATGTTGTTCAAACAGGATCGAATTCCTGCTAAATGTAGGAGCGATCCTGCTGCTTCTTTCATCTCCTCATCATCACTCTCAGGGGGCTTTTCTGTACGTCTCTTTTTAAGAGGCAGTGTGTCACTCGGTACTTTTCTCGCCTTCATTAAATGTTGCCTTTTCTTGTGCTGACACGCGTACCCACTGTCCGCTAAAGGATCCTTGGTCTCCTTCCGACTTTGCTTTTTGTCCTCCTCTTCTGTTTCACTATGGCTCTCGTGGCTCTGGAAGCTCACTTCACTTCCTTCACTGCTGTCTTGGCTACCTTTAGTTGCAAACTCATACTGGTCATCAGCAGAGGAAGAGGAAATGGAGTCACTGGCAGGTGATGTGCTCCTGTGGTTGGAAGATTTGGCACTGCTGTAGTTGTGGTCCTCCTTCGGGTCACCGCTGACAACTGGAGAGCCACAGGACTGCTCGCTTTCCGTCCGCATCCGGCAGTTTGTTATTCCATTCCTGCAAGAACAATTAAAACAGTCTTAGAAACCACAGAGATGTGATCCTGCTTCAATGCAAAAGATGGTAACGCCAACTGACAGATAATCTAAAATCACAGCTATCAGAGTGATGTCCAGGCAAGCTGGTTTCAAAGCCTGACTCAAAGTGCCTGTGGATCGGACTCCACACATAACACGAGCCAAAAGAAACGTAACAGCACAAGCGGAAGGAGCAAGCAGGGGATGATTACGAATAAATGATGTCTGAACAGTCCTGATTTACGTTTCAAGCAAGAGATTACACGTCAAAAAAAAATTAAGAAAAAAAAAAGCCCATTACTGCATCTGCTGGATGTTAAATCAACTCTGATGAGTGGTATAAATATCCTCTCCCATTTCCCATATAAAACGATACTACCAAGAACATGGGGAAGAGACACTAGCTTTCTGGAGTACTTAATTTTCCTGCTTCCAAAGGCTCTTCTGCTCTAGCACTCCAAGGGTAGGAGATGTTTCACCTCGAAGTAGCACAGCTTCCATTTAGGACTCATTCCAACAGAAGGAGCAATTAAGTATAAAACCCAGGTCCAGTCACATTTCTGACTGTGATCAGTTTATGAATAGTCTTAAAAGCAATGCAATCTTAAGCGATGAGCTGCCAAGAAAATATTGAAACATGTTTAAAAACAAACATTAGGGAAAAAATAATCTGGTTTTTCTCTAGAATTTGTCATTTTCCTCTTTGGTTTTATGGTGCTTGGTGCTGCGGGAACTCCTGCAGCATGATACAAACTAACACTGTTCCTTTCTGCACTGGAAAGTACTACAGCATTGCCACTGACTTTACAACACAGAACACAGTGCTCTCAACTCTGTTAAGGAAGGGACTAACCCTGAGCAGAGCTTAATTCCTGCT
>NW_009954241.1:1083071-1103577 GCF_000747805.2 Chaetura pelagica
GAAAGAAAAAAAAGAGAGGAGAATACTCATCATTGAGTAAAGGCAATATCACTGCCACCCACCAGTTCACCAGCCTTGAAGCCTTCAATCAGTTAAAAAACAACAAACAAGCAAGACTGTTCAAAGTATCACATGATAAACTGCTTTAAAATCTATTCCTGCAATCTTCATGCTATCACTACAGTGCTTTTGCACACTCATGGCCATTCTGTATTACAACCTATTCTTAAAAGCACAGACATTTCTTAGGAGGAATGGCACAGTGGCAATTCCAGAGTATTACTGCTTTTCTATTAAAAAAATGGGAAAGTGCTCCAGGTTTCAGGGAATGGACCTCTCATCTTGTTTCTTTTCAGCAGAAACAGTGGAGTATTTATCCATTGCTGAAAGGTAAGGCTGAAAGCTCGAAAATGGAGGAGTGGTATATAATTCCACAGTTCCTATTGATCTAAATGCTCTTGTCTGTACAGCTTGCTGAAATAAGAAACAGGCTTTTGTGAGCCAGTGACAGGACAATGTTAGAAGGTAGCAAATTAATCAGTCATTTCAAATGTTCTTATTTACAGAATTTTCAAACAAATTTATATAATAGACGGCCCAGTTACTAGCAGAGAAAGCCTCTTGCCAGCCTCTTTTGCTCAAGAAAATTGTTTTCCCCTAGATTTCTGAGTAGCTTTATGATCCATAAATTATATACAAAACCCAGAAGGAATACACAGAGCCCCTTCAATTATTAATAACTAAATGCAATGTCATTCATGATTGTGCAGCGAGCCAGCTGCATTTACTTGGTGATGGTTTGCCACTGCAGGGGTTGTCATTAGAGGATGCCAAATGCTTAAAAGAAGAAATCATCCACACTAAACTAGTTGTAAGGTGAATTTATAACCAACTCCTTAAGATCAGTCATTACAAGGAAGCATGTGATGAATTTTAAGTGACAGATTCTTCATTTTTAGGGTAAATTTACATTTAGGGATGTTAAAATTATCATAAATTAGCATAAAATTAAAGTTATTTGCTTTCACTAGGCAGCTAATAGTCAGATCAATGTGGCTCAATAAAAGTCACATGCTGCCGATTTTCCATTATGAAATAGCAAAAAATTCTTCCTCCAAGGAAACAAATACAGGACAGAATAGGTGGGAACTCAAATGGGATTCCTACCGACTAGGTTATTAGTGAACAAGGTTTCTAAGAAATGGGATTTAAATCAAGATGTCCATTTTCATGTTACTAGATCTACTCCTATTAGTTTGTACTGAGAGATTATGAATAAAAGGAAAGCTCCAGTTCTGTGGAGCAGAGTAACCATGTGCCAAAAAGACACCTCAATTTGCCCCACTCTTGAGTCTCTAGTGTTTGCGTTTACATAAAGGGGCTATACTTTGGATTCAAAAGCTCTGCTCATGGGACTTACTCTAGATCCCAATCCTTACAAAAACCTATAAAAATCGAATGAAAGGGATTACAGAAGGAATGTCCCAAGAGAAGCTGTACTACTATGGGGTTAGCATCCCACCGGGAGTGACTGCAAATAGGGATGATGACAAAAAGAAGTCCACAGAAAGGTGCAAAAAAGAAATCACTTTAAAAAACGGGAGGAAAGGAAATAGCAATACACTTCAAAAGAAAGGCATCTGTGGTGGAACTGGTCAGGAAATGGACAGTATTTGCATCTCAGAAAAATCGTTGGTTTTCACTTACATTTTGAAAGATTTCCAACCAGTTCTGCTTGGGGAAATAAAAAAGGAAGAGAAAGCAGGTCAAGGAGAGAATTAGCAAAGAATATTCACAGAAATGAACATTACTTATACAGGCAGAGTATTTTAGGGTATTCACAAAGTTGAAGTCATGTCTCCTGAAGTAAATTAATCTGGTTTGTATCTTGATACACAATAGCTCAAATGTAAGATACAAAGAATTACTTATAGCTGATAAAAGTACTTTAATAGATATCAAATAAACTAATACCTAAAGCATTCATATTCTGTACACATTTCCAAGACCTTCTCAAGCTCCCTATTGCTCTAATACAGTCACACACTCACTAAGAAATGAATCCATGATCCATTTAGTTCAATATAGATCACCAGTGGACAGAACTCCCCTGCAGTACAGGGGACAAATTTTGACTAGCAAAATCTATTTTTGCTCACAGTTTTCATTATAACTCTATTAGTGAAATAATAACAGATTTTTAAAATAAGTGCTCACTCTGATGTTTGGATTATTTTTGAATTGCAGAGAGCAAGAACAGGTTTAAGAATTTTTTGCTTATTAAAACAGTGAGAGGGAATGAATTTAAAGTAATACATTATTTTTCCCCATTTTTTTGTTTGGGACTTTATTTCAAAATTTTCAGAAATTTCCCTATATTCATATGTTTTAAAGTAGTTTCTTGCTGTTTCAGGAAAGCACATGGGACAGTCTATATAGCTTTTCATCCTACTGACATGGACTGTTTTATTTGCTTGAAAGATCTTAACCATAGCTCTAGACCATGCACAGATTCTTAAACATTTAAATTTGACTGTAGCACAATGACACAGCTCTCAAGCACTGCAAAGATAAGTTTGGACTTCTGAAAGCCTGACTCCATTCCCATTGTAATGGATGGCAGTTCTGCTACTGATGTCATCAGGAGCTGGATGGGATGCTGAGCAGCTGGATCTAGTCAGTAAAGAAATCATGTCCTTTGCATAGTGTTAGTGCCTGTCTTTAAAGGAGTCTTCCTCCAGATGAGATCCAAGTCTCAGTCACTTTTCCAAGGGCAGGTATACCTTCCTTAAACTTCTCTACTAGCTTTAAAAAAAGACAGGTGATCATGTTTTGTTTGCAAGATGGCAAAAAGTTCTGTGGAAAAGTACTTACTGTATTCCACTCCAGAGACAAATATACTCCTTTGATGAGCAAAACAAACCTATGTGGAGTTTAAAGATCACCTTATCTATCTCTGATCCTTGTGGTTGACAGATACTGTACACCCATAGGTGACAGTTTTGGTATGTAATTAGAAACACTCAGTTAAAACACACTGCTGGTGAGATTCTCTGCGGAATGAAATTCCATCAACCTCACATCAGTGGATTTGCTCACGTCAGGCATATGAGGCTCAGGCTCTGCAGGGATACTGCACAGCAGCGGGACGCAAAGACAGACACAAACCCCTCGTGCACTACTGATAACCAAAGAAAATTACAAACATCATGGTGGAGGCTGTCTGCTCAATGTGCCAAAACTGTAGTTCAAACAACTCTAATATTATCTCAGTTTCCAAATGCATGCTCTTCCAAAGAGTTGGTGTAAAGCCCTAACTTGTGTGGATGGTAACTATATATATGATAGAGCTTCTTGCACCTTGCCAAGATACACATTGGCAGATGCACTGACCACTTTGATAGAGGCTATGCCTACCACAAGGGACATAGAAGTCCTCATAATCAAACATTTAAAAGGTATTTTCCAGTGGAGGTACATAGTAAGAGCCAGAGCTCACCTTCAAAGCATAGCCAGCTCCTTGCTGCATGTAAGGCACTACTGGCTTTGCTTGCTTTCATTTAATACCTTTGTAAGTCAGTATCTTCTTTTCTACATATCACTGCATTTGCTCTTAGATTCTCTCAGGAAACTGTATGGGGATATGGTCTGCCAAAAATATTTATGATGGATCTCATGTTAGAGACAAGCTACACGCTGTGCAGCTTTGAAGCATTATTTTCCCCTGCTGCCTTGGGGTGGGTCTTAGACTTGTCAGCCACAACACAGAAAATATGGATGGTAAACAAGCTAAAAGTGGTGTGAATAAAGTAAATAAAAAGCTACTGTCAAAACACATCCAATTATGCTCTTCTGTGGAGATTTAACACCAGAGGATGATTTCCAAAGTAAAAATAGTGTGGGATGCCTTTTCCATTTGTAGAATAGTTTGGAACAAAAGGCCTATTTGTGCAATTTCAGCCAAATGCATTACAACATAATGATGCTTTCCTCAGTTGTTGCTCTTTATTCATGGAAAGTGGTGGAATTGTCGTGTTTATTAAATACTTCTGAGTAGGGTTTTTAACCTAAACTACTGAATCCAATCTTACTTTAAATATAAGAAATAATGACATGTAATTACATGGGAACAGCAACACATTGATACCTTATGCACGAACAAAATACACTAACACATTCAGCCACACTGTTGAAGAAGAACAGCACAGTAAAGTTTCCAACTGATAAGTGCTAACACATCAGAAATCACAGATTTCAGCATCTTAGTCCAATGCTATGGCTTAGGACTCCTTTCTGAATAACAGATTAGTCAAACCACTCCAACTAATTGCAACTGCAAATTTAATTCAAGTCAGAACTGTTTTGACACTGGGAGTCTGCACAACAGGACAAGTTATTTGCAGGTAATTTGGGGGAAAATAAAAAACCCCAAAGTTTAATGTATTATGAAAGGATCCACTACCAAGAAACTACTAGAGGTCCTCCACATGAGTGATGAAAACCACCTTTTTTAGGCCTTTCAGCAAAGGAACTTTTCTCAAGAAAATACAAATTGAATAAAAACTTCTTGGAAAGAAGTTGTCTGGCTTCTCAATATATAAGCAGACACACACTTTCTGCAGATAACTGTAACAGGAGACCTCCTGTGGCTGCTCAGCAGACTTCCTTCCTTGTGAGAAGTGGAAGAGGAAATCAACCTTCTTGAACCTGAACAGGTCTAAAACCATTCCCTCCCAGCCTGACTGGAGCATCCCCCTCTATGCAGGAACGACAGCTCTGTCTGAGCAGTACTCCTAGTCTTGACTGCAACAGAAGAAGGTTGCATGGATGCTGTAGCAAATTCCTCCTGCTGCACGTGATAAGCGGAAGTTATTATCATGAGATGCCATGGAAGCTTCACACAACAGGTCCTATATAGCCCTATGAATCCAAGGAGAAGGGTAAGCACCAAGAAACAGGGTATCTCTTTTACAGTAACTGATAGAAGTATCCAGTTTTGAGAGGACCAGATGTTCTAAGCGGCGTCCTGCATCCAGGCTGACCTTCTTCCTAAAGAAATTCTGAACCTTGATATTCCCAAGAGAAAGGAGAAAGAACTGCCTGCAGAACTTGCTCTATTGCAGAGTCCCTCAACTTCTCCAAAGATTTCAAAGCCTCTCCCACGCCCCCTTGCCCCTTCTCAAGAATTAAAAGAGAGGATATTGCAGGAGTCCTTAAATATGAGCAGACATCATGCAGACCGGGATATATTCATAGCAAGCTATTTCTAATACTGCCTAAGGCTGGAGAAAAGAACAAAAAGAATTAGAAATGTCTGCATTAACTAATTATAAATGCTCTTCTCTGAGACAGAGCAAAATGAACATAAGCAAAGGAGGGGTAAAATTCCTAATTTCCCAAATCTACATTAGCAGGTAGCTGGTAAAGATCCTGTTCTGCCTACTGTGAAAAAACGTGAGAAATAGTCCTCGGAAAATGCGTCAAATGTAACCATATACAGGCTTACAGCACAGCAATTTGAGGATGACTAAGCAGAAGAAAGTTTTCAAGCAGCTTGGAAGGAAAAAAGGTTCTTTCTCCTTCTTGAATCAACCCCAGTTACGAAACAGGGTCCATAACCCCAGTTATGAAGCAGGAAATGCAGATAAACTCAAGAGAGAACATTCAGACCACTATGTCCTTCATTTAGCTTGGACACCTCATAAAATTATATCTAACTTAATATTCCAGTAGTCCCACAGCTCTGCAATCCCCACTGGCGCAGAGAAAAAGTCCTGGCTAAAGTCTGTAGCAAAGCTACTGAAGACAGCTGACCTCTGCTAGCAAGGCCAGACCGTGGTAAAGGGAGATGAACTCTGCAGATTACTGGAGGATGACCCTCAGGGTTGTATCCCCTCAGTGCAGCAAATGTGAAAAACAGCTGAAAAAGTTGCCCACAAAAAATATGGATTTTATTCCAATTAGTGTCTTCCCTTCTATGCATTTTAAGCAACCAGATTATAGGAATGTCATAAGTTCTCTCTCCATTTATTGGCTAGAAATACTGCACCCAAAGGGCCAGACACTAATTCTGGAAAGGGGTAAAAAATGTAAAGAGCAAATAGGAAAAAAATCCCAAATAAATAATAACAAACTAAGTAGCTATCAAGACACTTTATTTCACTGCCTTGTAGCCATTTACTGAGATCAGAGAGTGTAACTGGAACAGCCCAGCAAAGTGGGGTCAGTGCTAATTATTAAACCCCACCCAAAATACCCATTGTCTGAGCTGAAGCAGGTTTTCCAGATACTGAGAGTTCTCAAAGAGAAGGGCACTGGCAGCACACTTGACTAAATTAGTCTCTGTTGTGACTGACTGAAAATGGAGCTACACCTGAGGCAAATTGTTTTTCCACCAATAAACCACCACTGCTTTAAGTAAAGCAATCCACCGAATCACAGTTCTTACTGTTATCACTAGATGTCTCTTACTGCCCTGCTTTCTGAAAGACCTGATTATCTTCAAACTACATTTTACCTTCAGATCTTTCGGTATAACTTCGAAATAGAAACTGCAGTGAAAGAAACTGCTTCACAAACACCTAAGTTAATAATAAAATTACAGCTATACGTTTAGATATCTTTCAGAACTTGCTTTAATATTATTGATACTCTTCTCACTGGTATTTCATCTAGGAAAAGGTCTTTCAGAAAAGGGAGGAAGGAGAAGGAAAAACCATTTGCACTTAGAAGAACAGGTCACTGTAGGTTTTCAACATAAACAGCCTGTTGTTTGCTAGTGAAAATAAAACCGCTTTTTACAAAACAGTGTGCAACAGAAATATGCCATTGCCATCTTGCAAAGAATGATAACCTAACAATTTTAGGTGGCAGAGTTTTATTTCAAGAGGACAAGGGGCAATAGGCATGAACTGGAATACAAGAAGGACTATCTGAATATGAGGGAAAAGTTATTTATGGTGAGGGTGACAAGACACTGGAACAGGCTGCCCAGGGAGGTTGTGGAGTCTCCTTCTCTGGAGACATTCAAGACCCACCTGGATGCAGTCCTGAGTAATGTGCTCTAGAGGATTTTGCTTTAGGAGGGGGGTTGGACTAGACAATCTCTAGAGGCCAATTCCAACTGCAGTGATTCTGTGATTAGAACCTCAGAAGTATTAGCTAGCAGCAAAGGATCTGCTGACCAGAGCTTACATATGCTTTTACATTCCCTGCAAAATACTGATTTGATTCATTTCATGAAGATCCTGCAATGAGCCACTCTTACCTTACTGCAACAGCCATGCTTCCTATAGGGTTGATTGGCAATGGCCTGGCTCCAGGGAATATTCCTCTACTCAGAACTCGAGCTCCATTTTGTATCACTCCTGGAGGAACTGAAAAAAAAAAAAAAAAAGAACATTTTTTCTTTTAAAGGAAAAGTTAGACAAATGTAGGAGTAAATTGTGGAACTTACGCTTTTCAAGGAACTGAGAAAACGTTAGAGAGGCTTGTGTAGTGTACTGCTTACCTTGAACATCTCAGCCTCAGCTCTTGGAAACACCATGCTACTTCCAATTTTCATGGCAAAAAAATTAAGAGCAACCAATGATAACATGGCTTGTGGACGCCACTGCCTGACCTAGTTGAACATAAGCACTTCCTAGTAGAACATAAGCACTTCACTGCAAGAACATAGGACATAGCTTTTTATCATCTCAGCTTACTTTCTGAGCAGCAATCTCTTGGCCTATCTCTGCTGCAAAATAAAGTATTAACTACAAATATGGATTTACCAAAAGAGACAAACAAGGCATTAGCTCCATATCACTAATTAGATGCTCTCTCCTACCACCTCTGTCCCCCAGCCTGGCAGCAGTCATGCACTTCCAGCACATGGCTGGGGCACAGCTGAGCCTCCTCCATCCAACACAGCACACTGAGGCCACTGACACTAGAATGTGTAGGTACTGGTCCCTACAGATAAGAGATTTCCCTGGTGCCTTTTAACTTGGTTGTGTATCAGAAGCTGCAGTTCTGGCCCACAAGATTTTAACCTACAAGAAAGTGCTTCTTTTCTATCCAGGCAAGCTTCTGTGCCCTGCTTAGCCTAGGGCAGCCAACCTCTGAGTTGAAGGAAAAGCAGAAGCAGCATTACCATCGCACCACCAAAGGAAGTGTCTGTCCTTAGCAGGTCCTCAGCATTTTTCTCCTCCACTATGGGATGCAGGACTACTGAACACAGTTCTAGACCATGCACTTACCGGGGACTTATGCATAATGCCATTTGTTTGCACAGATATTATGCCCCTTCAGTTTGAAACAGTAACCTCCAACAGCCTCAACTTGAACTTGCTTCTTTAACATTCACAGATAGCCAAGTTTGCTCACTTTTTCTTTGTTATAAAAGTCATCATTCATACTGTAACTTCCCGTGATGGATAATGTCACAAAAGAGAATGATAATCATTACTCTGGATGTATTACTTTTAAACATACAGATATTCTATAAATACATATATAAAATGCAAACCATATCACTTTATAGACACCTACACTATTTTATTCTTAAACAAATTACAGGGAGACTAGAAAAATCATTCAGCCTAAGAGTCAACACATACACTTTACCTGCCCAACTTCAGATGCTCACACCTGAAAATATTCTGAGGCAGAGACAAATAGGCTCAGAAGTATATTATTTCTAAGCTTCTGAGGTACGTTTCTAATGTCCTATCATCATCAAGCCAGATCCACCTCCCCTCCTGCTACCCTGATGCTCACCTTGCTTCACTCTAGACCACACAGATTACTTCTGGGAAAATAATCTTCTTTCTCCTGCTGGTGAGAGCATATCACCCTCCCTAATCAAATCCTGTCACTGTGTTATGCCCACCCTTGCTTTTAAGCACCTCTGAAGAAAAGGTCATTTATATTTAGGTGTTTAAGTACAGCCTCAAAATGGCTAAAATTACAGAACATACTTTATAACAACTAGGGTCAGCTTTCAGTGACCAAAATAATTTAAAAATTGCTTGTTACTATTTATACTTCACTGCTTTGTGCACTTTTTCCTCCAGCACTAGATTATGAGAACTCAAACAAATCTGTTTCCCTCAGGGGACACTATCAGGCTTTCAATGAACCAATGTTTGGGTTTATAAATACTATAGAGGAATCTTATCTTGCTAAAACCTCCAAATTTTGATTTTCTAATTATGTTTGTTTCATTAAGATGGCCAAAATACCAGTGTTACAAAAGGAAAGCAGTCTGCTCAAGGATATGGCTTATCTAAAATGCACAGATAACAGGTAAATTCAAAGTACCACATAAACTTGATAAACCTAAAACCAGATTACACTACAAAATAGTTTCTCTATATTTACAAAGTCCGGTTAAAATAAATTCACCAGGAGTTTTGACCAAGAAAGATCTGGGAATTTTCTCTTTACTCTGATACAAACCAGTTTTATACTGAAATGAAACACTTATGCACACACACAGAGCCACCTATCAGTTAGCTATGGATGTTGCCTAAACATATATATGCACATAAAACTTCAAAGCAAAAACACTGACAGTTCTTTTGCAAAAAGACATCAACAGGCTCCTTGATGCCCAAACTCTTCTTTCTGTGGTTACCTAATTATCCAGGTTGGCAGAGTTAGCTGATGCTTATCCTTTCTCCTCTCCTACCCTGTCTTTCTGCCTTACTGAAAAGTCCCATTGCTTCTTTAAAAAATCTTGTTCACTTCTCCATCACTTCTTTAAAAATACTGTCTCGTGTTTTTCATTCTTTGCCTTCTCTGAGTTTTCTTTTTTCCTGCATTCTTATATATAAAAAATATATATTGCCAAGTCTCATAGCTCAGACTTTCCATGTATTTACATCCCCACTCAAACCCATTCTCCATCTTCCTTGACCCTTTGCAGGTTTGTAAGTCATGGTGTGCTGTTCAGAAATACTCTCTTCAAAAGCTTCACATGTAAAAACATCCCCACCACAACACACACACACACTCCACATCATCCTTTCAAGAATTAACAACTGTTAAAAAAAAAAAAAAGTTTGCTCTCTGAAAATATCCCCCAAAAGACAACTTGGTACCTATTCTTGCCAATGAAACTCGTTTCAGTGATGTCTGGTCTGTTCAGCATTGACACCAATCATTAAAATGCTTCAACAGGCCTATTAATGCCAGAAGGGGCCTTTTCTGAAGTACAGCACATTGAAATTACCATTCAGAATTCAGTAACTATTTCAGTTTGCAACAGCAGTGTTATTGCTACTGATTTTATTTTTATAGTTTCCCAAAGCTCTCTGAATTATGACTCAGCAAGATCACTATGTCACTAGTCAAGTTGTGCAGACAGACAAAAAGAAAAGTTGTATGCAAGGGGTCAGCTGAAGGAGGACACTGGACGATGCAGTGTATCCTTTCAGGAAACATCTGGAACCATCATGAAAAAAAACCAACCCACCACAACTTGCTGGTACATTAGTTTCTGTAGCATTCTTAACCTAAAATGAAAAGCAGGATCACAATAATTCAGTGGTAGAAGGTATTAACTTCTAGTTATCCACATAACCAATGTGCCACTGTAAGACTGATCTCTACTGCTCATGCATCTCTCCTTACAGTATCTAAAGCATCGATACTCATCCTTCCCTAAAATGACAGCAATTATTTTTCTTTAAAAAAAATTCTATGTATATAAACTGCTAATACATGGTCCCTGGTACCTGGACAGTTTCCCTGCCTTTGTGCAGGTTGTATGAAGATGTCTACTTATTATACAAGGAATTTTTTTCCACATGTAGGTTCCTTTGAAGGGTTGTGGATTATTTACTGGATTTACTTTATTCCAAAGATACCTTTATGCCTTACAAGCTTTAATTATGTTTCAAAACCATACTTTGAGGTGAGGTATTTATATTTTAGATTGAAGATTCAAGGTGTGGAGGCAAGATAATTCACTCTAAGCCGTATCATCAATCAACGGCAGTTTGGACTAACACCTTACAGTCCAGACTCCTCTTTCATAATCCTTCTTTAACCAACAATACAAGCAGGTTACATGGCTCCCAGTTCCTCTGCAGAAGTGTGAAATGTAATTTGCACCTCTTCTGTGAAAGTGCTTAGAGATGTTTATATCTTAGAAACTAAGCTCAAGAAAACAATGCAAAAAAGATCTGTGAATTTCTTTGATTAAGGTTTCTTCTTTCACAAAATGTTCCTAGTGAAATGCAAAGAATCCAAAACAAAAAAATAATAATTCACCTTTAGCCTTCATCACTGCTGTGTTTTCAAGGAGGCATTGGATCTCATTCTGCTCTCAGGAAGCTTAAATTCAGGAAATACTTCCACTGGAGTAAAGTTAAACTGTGTACAGAGAATCTGCCCCTAACCTGCTGCATGAATGGGAAAATAATTTTGGGATCTTATGCTGCTTTTCCCACAACCTGAGTAAGATCTGCTGACATTTCAAGTCTCCAAGAGCTAACTGCAGAGAGAAGCTATGCATCCAAGGTAACCACTCCAGACTGCACCTCTGAAATTCTGAAAGGGGGAAAACAATCTGTCTATTGTAGCAAATTTTCACATTACATTTTAACAGACAATCAAGTGAATGCCACATAGGAGAACACACCATAATAAGAATCCATCAAAAGACCATCTTCAGCTAGTGTTAAAAAGACCCAACAGAAGCCCTCAAAAATGTTTGTTTTGTAGCCTGTACTCAGCCTCTGGTGATGAAAATTAAGTAGGTGGACATATGATCACTCCACAGCCAGTGTGGAACTGTTTTAATTCAGAGCATAGTCTTGTAAGCACACGAGCTGAGTAGAATATCCCAAACTGTGGACTTCTTCCGTCGCATCCCTCAACAGATCGCATCTGTAATCTCTTGCAAGTGTGCATGCAGGTAAAGCAAACTTCCTCCATCCAGCTGAGATAAAAACCTCATCTAAGGCCTTCAAAACAATCAAAACCATGTTAAACTAGGTCCTTCCCTGAGAAGTGATTGATTTAATACACAATAGAGCTATTTGGCAAAACTAAAATGGAAAAGGAGGTAATACTCCATTAATGGAGTCATCAGACACATGGGCACACTAACAACTCACTAAATAAGGAAACCAACTTCCTGGCTAAATGTTGGCACATGGAAAGTTAAATGAAATACCAGCGCTGAGAATGATTTGTTGTAAACCAAGGCAATTCAAAAGAAAAGAGCTAATATGTTCTTTATGTCATCTGGTAAACAAGAACACACTTAACTAAACAGTCTGACTCAAGGTGGCCAATATATAGACTAGTCAGAAAAACTGAACAGTACTTATTGAAAACTAACTTTAAAAAAGTGGAATATGAAGGTATAATGTAGGGACTGGTTCTCTGCCTCTTGTGTGATCATGTAACATGTGCATTTACCTCAGAACTCTCTTCCTTGACCTATCTCTTCTAGCACAGAAGAAAGCATTACTGACAAGAGATACTGAATTTTTGCTAATACCTATCAGCTTCAGCTTTTTGTCTGTCAATCTCTCTTCCAGGACAGCGTTTAGCAGAATACTTTTATCTCAGGCTACAGAAACTGAAAATAGGAAATTGCTAATGATGTATAATTGATGGGACATCAGAAGTTGCCAAAAGCAAATGTTATCGACCAGATGCGTAATTTCATTCACTTCAACTCTCTTATCCAAGGCATAAATTTGATGCCATGTGCCTATCTTCTTCTATTTTACTGCTCAAGGACAATTTTACTTCTCTTAAATTCCATAGTCTGGTCCTAACAAACTGCAAATCAAGGATGCATCCAACAAGCCATTTATTCTGAACAAAAATCAAGGCGGGGAAGAGAAGTGTATCCTGACAATCCTATCACACTCATACCTTGTCTAACGACACCTAATAAAAACAATGAAATCTTCTGAATGATTTTTTCTGTAAGTAGAAAACCATGGCAAGTTGTTCTTCATTTTGGGGATGCTGTAAATGCTCAACATCAAACTAAATCATGCTGCTAAATCAAAATATGAGAAGCAGGGAGA
The DNA here is from genome assembly GCF_000747805.2 of Chaetura pelagica. Classification (NCBI taxonomy): domain Eukaryota; kingdom Metazoa; phylum Chordata; class Aves; order Apodiformes; family Apodidae; genus Chaetura; species Chaetura pelagica. The sequence goes on from NW_009954241.1 coordinate 1,096,112, forward strand.
AAGAAATAGAACGTATTTAATGAAAATAAGTTTTCTTTCCAATTGTCTTTCTTCAATTTAATGACTTAACACAGAAACAATTAAGTAAAACTGAAAAAAAACCAACCAACAACCCCCCCCCAAAAAAAAAACAAACAACACCCCAAAACAATTTACTGCCAATGGTTTATCTTGTTCTGATACAAAGAGTTAGGCTGGAAGCTGTCTAATAAGTTACAATACGTGACTTGTCCAGAAACAATACAAACAGAACATTACAGTTATTGAGTTTCACCTACCATAAAAATATCCCAAGAAAACAGCACGTTCCATTTGATCCTATTTGGAGGATTTCTGTCTGTTATTAAGGCAGTTTTATACAAATCTTTTGTCTTGATTCCTGTAAATATTTCTTCCACATATACAATCCACTTCCATTAGCTTAAAAAAGCATATTTCATTGGGGTACAATTTTAGAAGTATAGAGGTACAGTATTAGTAGACCTCTTTAGGGAATTACTTCTTCTCCTGTCAAATTTAAAATATATGTACCTATTCTTGGCTTTACATACTTTGAGACAAAGATTAATAAAGATTTCCAAACCAGGCAGACATTGATCTTATCCTTGGACAGCTTATTTTTTAAGAAGCACCCAGCAAAACTCCATGTCACATGCTTTCCAAACATCTTTAACATGGGGCTCCAGTCTCCTGTAAGGAACCACCCACAAAATCAGTGCTGCAACGTTTCCTGAAGGCCACCACTTTCCAGGTAACCTGAGTGAGCAGTGGTATGCAGTTTCGAAAACTGAAGATGGATGTTCAGGGCTGAGAGGACCCTCAGTTTTATAGTTTCTACCCATATCCTTCCTGCAAGAACTATTCAGAACTGTTTGCAGTATTGAACTTCAGCTTGAGCAATGTACTTACACTTGTGAGCAATTTCCAAATGATATAGCAACAGGCAAAGGACAACTCACGAATTCAAAGCTATACATAATATCGCTGAGTCAGCAGTTTCCTGAATTAAGACAGGATTTCCAGTAAAATCACTTGGACCACAGTCTTGTTTCACTAGCAGTAGCAGCAATACACTACACACATTCCATTTTTACTGGTCCCTTCCAAAGAAAAAATGGTTCCAATGATTCAGAATTACCTCACCAGTTAAGAAGGTATTGCTACTCTGAGGCACTGGAACAGGCGGCCCAGGGAAGGGATCATCATCCCTGGAAGTAACTAAAATACATGTAGCTATGGTGCTTAGGGGCATGGTTTAGTGGTGAACTCAGCAGTGTGCTAGGTTAATAGTTGGATTTGATGACCTTAAATGTCTTTTCCAGCCAAAACGGTTCTATCATTCTATTTAAATGATTACAGTGATTTGCATCTCAGGAAATTCAAACCCACTACAAAACCACAAAAAAAATCTCCACTTTATTAATGGCAAAACACAATGGTTTAGCAAGGCTAAATGGCATACCCAGGCTGCTACACTCTTATATAAGAGCTGTGAATGCCACACTTGAGTGACAGGTGGTAACATTTACTTTAAAGACATTGGTAAGAACTGTAGTATTGAAAACCTTTTAAGTGGTACAAAACTAACCCACGGGTTTCACTGAGTTAGTAGCTGTGGGGCATGGTCCATCTTCTCTCCCCCCATGTCTGCTAACATGAACTTTGCCATTTGTTCACAACCTCCTTTTCCTCTGTCATCTATGAATTAGATTCTCATCACGGAAAAAAGGCCCAGAAATTTGATGCAACTTGCCCAAGATGGCCTAGCCATTACCCAGCCCACTGCAGGTCAAAATACAGTTCTTAATACAAGTAATGTATTTTGGAATTAATATTAATGCACTGGCTACTAATCAAATCCAAAGTATTCATAGCTTGTGATAGCTGCTATTGAAGAAAGCAGGTGGTTCAGTTGCTGTTTCTTTTTAAACATAATAAAACCATACGAAACATGATGAAATACAAGGAATTCCATAAACTGAAGCAAATGAAGTATCAAAACTAGTTACCTACATGCCCTTTCTTAGCATATCACAGTATCTTTCATGCTTTATAAGTAGTTGGCTACTTTGAACTTCTGACTTTAATTACAATCTGGAAATATTTGGTCTGCAAGGTGTTAATATTTTTAGAAATTAACTTCTGATGTCAACACCCTTACTACAGTTGCATTACTTCCAATCTTTAGTAGCCATGTAAACAATCAATTTCATAAGACTGTAAGGCAAAACCTCCACAAATGCAAAATAATCCTAATAATGATGTTTTACTCTTTTATTCTGCCTTTTTTTTTTCATGAAACCTAAAGCACAGTGTGACTGGGGTAAATGATAAGCAATGTTTGTGCCAGCTGAGACAGCACTTCAAGATTTCATAGAAAAGCAAAAGCTGATTTCGAATCCGTGTGTGGTTGTTTGCAGTGTTTCACACATGGGTACAGAGTTTCAAATGGTCATTTAAAACCATAAAGCTAATTCATATATATGTTACAAAGCAGGCATAGTTCACTCCTGATTTGCTAATACCAGTGAGATGTGATTTTTTTCTGACATACTGTATTAGAAGAAAAAAACCAAAACATTAATACTTTAAATGATGGCTTTAGCTAACTTCATCCTAAAGATGCTTTTAGCACCCACACTGCCTAGATGACCACGGATTTTTACCCTGCTCAAAAGGTAGCTTTTAATCCAAGAAAATGCCTTCAAATTCAAAAGCCAACTCATGTAACGATCCACATAAATATGAATCCAGACTGTCACAATCTACTTTGGATGTATCTATGTTTCACAACAATGGTTAAGTGTTTGTAGGACCAGCAAAGGTGTTAATGAAGCAGTTTTAAACTTGTTGACTAGCCAAGTTGTTATACCATGAAACGACACTCAGGTTCTGCCTTCATCTCACCATCTTTGTTGTGGAAGTAACTGGCACATTCAGAGTTAAGAGTCTCAGACCAAAGGGTGTTTCAGTCAGGCATTAACACCTGTGACCAAACAGTAAACTAAGAGCCTCTCTCTTCAAATCTTGTCTTCAGAGGATGGGGCATTTGCAGCCCTGATGGCTTCAGCCCATGCTTTGACACCACAGTCTAATATGATGAACACAACTCTGAATCTTCAAGGGAATAAACAATACCAGCATGCTTACTGCCCTGATTTTTCACAGCTTGATTTACAGACACTGTAGTCACTGGCAGAGCAGAGAAGGAACTGTGAACTTCTAGATGATGCTCAGCATTGTGATGAATTTTTTATAGCCCAATTGCCTTTTATTTGAAAACTAATTTTAAATGTGATTTTTCATGTAGTTGTTTCTTAATGTGCAGCGGTAATTAATTTGTTTTAAGTTGCCTAAGATCTTCCTAACATGGTAGATCAATAAGACCCAACTGCAATTTATAGGACAGGCTGATTTACTTCCTCAGGTATCCATTCACATACACACATACAATACTTCTCTTTTGTAATTTATAGGACCTCCGAGGTTATGATAAAACTTCTGCCCTTCCCTCCTGGCATCAGCCAATTCTACCCAACATTTGGAGGACTCATGAGCATCTGAGCAGACCGTGCATTTCAGTTTAAAGGCACAGAGACTGCTGACACTAAGCAAGGGGGGTGGATTAGATGATCTTCAGAGATCTCTTCCAACCCCAAAAACTCTGCAACTCCGTGACACTGTGAGGGACCAATGCAAATGAGGAGCCATCTTTCTGCTCTCACCTCCCTCTCCCTGTTTTCCTCCTGACACAACAGCCCACTGGGAAGGTGACATGGGGGGAGAGATATGCCAAACTCATAGAAGGCTAGAATTTCCTTCCTCAGAGCAACCTCTACAAACTAAAATAGCAGTAAGTCATTTATCAACCTCCAAGCTATGATCTCTACAACATGACAGTGCCCAAGCCTTCAAATCACTTCCATGCAAACACCTGCAGTGCTGGCAAACATATGTGATAAAAATCTGCAGTATGTTAAGTATATGCAGCTTACTATGGATCTCCTCCCTTTCTTGTCTGCAGTCTTCTCCTGGTCTCCAGTTCCTTCAGGAGTTCTGATTATTCAGCATTTTCCCTATTCTTTTCTTTGCACATACTGCTTTATTTCTCCTTTCCGCTCCCACATACTCTTTTACCCCAAAACACTCATTCTACCCCAACTTCTTTTCACCTTATTTCTGCCCCACAAACCTAGCTTCTTTAAATTTTTGATCCTTTGAAGATCTCTCATTTTACTCTTCCCACTAAGCCCAGTGATAATCTCCTCTGCCTGATAAAATCTTTCCTTTTTCCAACTTACACATAGCCGGGATTGCTTGGCCATTTACTGCACACAGTCCCTGAAGGCTGTTCAGGAGAGGAGGACAAGGACCACTCTTCCCTCTTTCCAGAATGGACCATTTCTTGGCACATTCTGCTCTCCCCAGAGAGGAGCTTCTCAAGAGGCACTTCTCTGGCAGGGTCACAAAGCAGGCTGACAATAGCTTTCCTTGGCTGCACAGGAAATGCTTTGATGGTAATTGACTCTCTTCCCTAGGCAGAGTATCAAAGTTTAAATCAAGGCTTCCCCTGAAATTTGGATTTGGTTGCATAAGATAGAACAATAGTGGTGATGCTAGACAGGCTTGATAATGGCTTCTATTTTAACTTCTGCCTTTATTTTTTAGAGCTGCCTGTCACTTAGCATTACTACTGTGCTTGCTGACCAGTGATATGTTTGTTTTCTTCTACTCCCTGCTTTTGTGTGGCTGTATTTCTTTACGAATTTCTCTAATATCTTCACTACAAGCTCTGTGGGGCAGGATGATTCCCACCCTATTTGCATAGCTCAGTACACTAGGGGCCAAGGCCCTATCAGTGCTCTGTTAATACACAGCATCAAAACCTCAGGTCTGGTCATGAAACAAGGACAGTATAGGCAGGAAATGAGACCTTTCCTTGCTCCCGGAGCCTGCCTACTGCCTTGCATCAGACAGAGGAAAATAGGCAGGATGTGTGCAAGGAAAGAGTTGAAACAGTGCCCAAGTGAATGGAAACTATCCAGATGGCTGTGGTAACTCACACGATGGGAGTCAAATCAAAACAAAATGAAAACAAAACCATATGCCACGTCCCCTTCACTCTCTTGCTCTCTTTCTCTCCCTGCCTTTCTCCTTTCTATCAGTACAGATAACAGTACGTTACTCAATTATGTGTATGTCATGAATAACAATAACCTTTCTTTTCCATTAGAGATCATGGATTACTGTTATTCATATGACAAAGAATGTAATATGAACCACAAAATTACACTCATGTAAGGGTCAAGGAAGTGTAAGGGTCTACAAGGGAAGACGTATTTCTTCATTAAATTCTTCTTTTTATCTGGTACGCTGTACACTTATAAAAGAGAATATTAACTTTACACGTCTATGTTGCTATATGCTATAGAAATATCTACTCACAACCTGCTTGTATCTCAGGGGGAGTATTCAAAAGCATCATGGCAGTGGCAGCATCAATGTCAGGATCTGGAAAAATCAACCAATAAATACATTATTTACAACTGGGCTAATCTTCTTGCCCCCACTGCTAAACTACAGGTTCAACCAAATGTCTGCAGTGCAAAGGTGTAAGAGCTTATTATTCAGAGGGCTTGTCGATCAGGCATTGAATTTACCCACAAACTTGCATGTGATCCCATTGCTACTATTAAGCAGAGCACAGTGATGAATGTCACCAAACCACACTCCTGTGTGTATGGCACCTTGGCTGTTAGCCTCAAGAATTCACTGTTTAATTCTGTGGAGAGTATTATGATTTCATTACAAAGGATCTGTGAAAGCAAGTGCAACATGACAATTTGGAAGCAACACACAAGGATGAGCTGACAATAGGGAGGGAAAGCATAAGGAACACCTACACCTGAGCAAGTACAGAAGATGATACCCGATCATTTGGATTTGTCTGTAAGGATTTCAGCAATGTTTGAGAAAGTGATGGAAGCCAAACAGCTACAATTATGGGGGGAAAAAAAAAAAGAAACTAGCATTTCATTGAAGCACCAACTGATTTGCATCCTCACCCATTGTCACTTTAATATAAGCAAAAATCATCGGCCAGCTGCTGTTAATTCTTAAATTGCTTTCTGAATCCATCACAGTCAGTTGACAGATGGTAACTTATAGAGACAGAACAAAATATGATCCTTTTATAACTATATTCACTTGCTTCGCACACAGCAGCTCGGCTGCTATGGAAATGTAGGTAGCTATGACAACAGTAAACAAGCCCAGAACGGCCACTGAATAAGCTGAAAAGAACATCTGCCCCAGCAAAGCGTCCCAGCTGCCCTGGGGCGCAACTTGCTAATCGTGCAGTGATGCCGTGTGACAGAGAAAGCCGCCTATGCCATGTCCAAATAAATGAAGTGTGCAATTGAAGCAGACATAAAAACACACACCCTGGCCCAATGCTGCTTCTGTGCTGCTAAACTGAATGACTAATGAGTATGCGTTTGTTGCTTGGTTTTGGGTTTTGGTTTTTTTTAAGCTTGTCAGTATTTATACTAAATTACATTTAAAAAAAAATCAATTTACTGCTAATAGCTTCATGGTACTTTATTTTGGCTATTATGTCCGAAAATTACTTTTCACTGTTAAAAATATACGTATATTGTACCTTTACATATTCCAAATCTATTTCCAGTAGAGTAATGTGATGTGGTATAAAGTCCTGCAATTTATTAACAATGCAAATGACATAGAGAGGATTTCAATATCTGCTTAAGGAAAATAGAAATTTACTTGACCAACTAGGGAAAAAAAGATGGGAGTTTTTGTTAGTTTAAGTATTTCCATGGATAGCTGGAAACACACTTCTAATGGCTACTCTATTTAACAGTAAACATTAACGGTGCACTGGGTGTAAAACTGAAGTTGAAGCAGCAGCAGACTAAATGGGTGTAAAAGACGTCGATATACGGGAAAGCAGGTGTCTGTCTGTCTCCTGGACAGGGCAGCATATCCTTTTCTAAAAGTTACTAACAGACTTCTTAGAAAAGCAACTTTACCAACTTATGTTCATGTCCAAGTTTGTAGATGCATCAATATGCTGAAAGTGCCCTTTCCAAACAGGTTTATTCCCAAACACGTTATGTCGCAGGACTGGGTCCACACAGAACACAACCCACACAGCAAGAGTTTCCCTTTAGTCAATCTGAAGAGTGATAATCTAACACCAAAAAGGAAGGCACAACTCAAAGAAGCCTGAGAAAAGAAGTTGAACCAGAATTCTTCCATCTCTTTCCTACCACACAATCAGAAGATTGTTAGAAGTTGAATATAATGTGTCATAATTCACAGAACCAACTTCAGCATTTGTTCATTGCTTTTTCCTAAATTTTGTTTTCTTATTTTACTTTAAGTAAGATTTCACCATTGGGTAACGTAGCATAATCTTAATTGAAATAATAAAAGAACAGAAC
>NW_009954241.1:1103589-1111723 GCF_000747805.2 Chaetura pelagica
TCCTGCTGACTTTGAGTTTTGCTTGTGCTTTGAGATAAAATTGATGCAACCATTTTATCTTGAAAGGTGCATTCTTAGCCTTTGGACCACTAATGGTATCACTGTGTTTCTGTAATCATTTCACAACACGAACATGAGCCATTTACAATACATGACTGCACCCACAGTGGCTTCAAGCCCATCAACACTGGCTATCGTGTGTAGCTCTGTTTCTATTGGTATGTTCTTGAAAAAAACAGACAGCTATTCCACAATGCCTTGGCAGAGGTAAGAGGGCTCGGAGACACACACCCAGGGTGGTGTCAGCAAGATCCACAGCAATGTGCTTTGAGTTGTCTTTCTGCAGAAAGGAAAAAGGAGCAACTGGTTGCACAAGAAAGTCAAGCACCGAGGGCTGGCAGTCAGAGACCACACAAACTGGTGCAGAAGCAATGTCTGAAGGCAAACTGAAAGGCCAGCTCATCTTTGTGCAGCATTTATGCTTGCAAATTTGAAGGCGTTCTCCTGAGAAGGGTATCAAAGAAGAGCCATGAAGTTGTCATGAGGAGCAGGACTGAAGGCAGGCAAATGAAGGGTTCCTTTCCTTGGACTGGCAGTTTCTGCTTAGACTCCTCATACCCACTAATGTCCTCATGCAGATGGCTCTTTCCTCACAGCTGGCATCTTTGTGAAGTCTCTTCCATGCTGATCCTCTAATTTCTACTAGTAAGGGCTGAGCTTATATGTCAACCAGACCATCCTGGTGACTGGATGCTCTCCCTTCTACCTGCCTGTCTGCGTTTGTGAAGCTGTGGATTTCATAGTTGAGATCTCTGCCCTGCCTCAAGTCTGAGATCAACACAAAAGCTCCTGAAGTTATTAACAGTGGGTGGTTAGTGAAAAATGATTGCAGGAGCTTCCTTCCCCAGGAAACCAGGTTAAAAATAACTACATACAAAGTTTCAGAATTCAGAAAATTAAGTATTTAAATTAATGCATTCTGGTTTCTTTTTGCTAATTAAAGTGGTGAACGGACTGCATACAAAATTTGTATGTTCATTTTTTGCTAGTGGAAAGTAGATGTCCAACTTTCCCAGTGAAAGAGGAAAGCAAGAAGGAGCAAAGAAGAGGAAGGATTGTGGGTGTGGTATGAAGAAGGAAGAGTACATCAAAGTCTCAGACAGGCAACACTGGAGAGTGACAATAAAAATAGTGACAAAAATTTCCAGTAACCACAGCTCTCCCTAACAGATGGCTGCTGTCTATATACTCAGTGCTTCATGCTACAGTTGGAGTTTCACTGCTTAGTGCCACATCCACCAAGCATCCTTCACTGGGTATCAGAAAAGACCTAGTAGAAACCTTAAGCACTTACACAAACTCCTAAGGCATGAAAGCATACACCCCAACATTTCAGAGCCAACAAGGGGCAGGAGCTCCACCACAGCTGCAGCACGTCCCCTTGCAGTGGGAACCTACTGTTATTTTTGCCACCACTGCTTTCAAAGATGAAACTTTTGATGAAGCTGATACCAATGGAGGATAAGTCACAAACTTCATGGCAGGTCTGCTCACTGCATTTTAGATTCAATCCCCTATTCAGCAAAGTGTTCAAAAGTGAACACCAAATCAGTAAAGACCATCTAATTCTTTCACTGAAGATCTAACCTACAATTTATCACTGTGGAATTATAATCCAGTGCATACTGTGAAGACATGCTATGAGCCAAATATCACTCTGCACATTATCTGTATAGATAAAAATCTGTCCTGCACAGACATGTGAAGGGGCGAAATAGTAGGCATGAAATATTTTGGCATGGGATTACATACAAACATCTAGCAAGAGGATAACCCTCAGGTAAGAGGCTGTTTATTCAAGAACTGATGAAAAATAAATAAACCCAAACAGGTACCAGACAAAGCTGGATATGACAGCTGTCCTTCTATTATGTTTGTGATCTCTGACCTGAGTTAATTTCATAGACAGAGGAAGTGTTTTATAAGAATTAATATGATTTTGATTATTTTTTTTTTCAAACTTTGGTATCACTGAATGCTTCAAATCCATTCCTTTCCAACTGAATAATAAAAAAAATTAGTTACACAGTCCCTCAGGATTTTGCTAGAAGGTATTTGTTTTTACAACCATACTATAGGTTTTTAAAGAAAATAGCACTTGAAGCAGTTCAAAGCAACCATGGCCTGACTTTTTCAGCACAGATGCCTAAACAGAGGCACTTAAGATGCATATTTAGGTACTACTAAAATTTTACTGCCAACTACGTAAAAAATTTAGTTAGTAAATAAACTGCACCATCTGTATACGATAACCATTGCCCTGTTATCTCATCAGGAAGGAATTTATAAGATCTTCTTTTAATTTAAAGTTACTACATCTAAAATAGAACTGTTTGTAAAGAATTCTACTTCACCATTCAGTGGACTAGTTTTCAGCCCCTTCTACTGCCTCAGCATCATCCGCTGCTTTCTTCCATTCAAATGCTCTGCTCTACCTGGAATGCATAAAACTTACTGCCACTGTACTCAGAAGATAAAAGTCCGAAAGCCGTGTTTATTCCTTTTCTACAAGATCAGTCTTTTTATTATTTCCTGCCTCGATTCCTAGTACAGCCCATTCCTACACATTTTTTTGTGATTTGATTCATTGATATTTTCCATTTTCAGCAGCACGAAAATGTTGCAAAAGCAAGACTGTCTTTCACCTTTTACCTTTGGGTTTATTAAACTGCAGCTTGCCTCTATTTTACTTGTCTGTTTATAGATGTGCCTTTTCCCTTCCCCACATCATGATCGGTAATGTTGGTATGAGTCAGGTTAGGCTGAAGACAGAGAGAATAATTAAATAGTGCGAAGGCTTTTTTCTCCCTGTTTGTTTTTGGTTTTTATTGTTGGTGTGTTTTTTTTCTTTTCTATTTTTCATTTATTTTTCCTGATGACAGAATAAGAACATAGCTATCAAAATAAAACTCCAATGTGCAAGAGAGAAACAAATACCTGAAAAGAACTGTAAGTACTGTAACTGTCAGACTCCTTGGTGTAGGATGCCACTGAGTCCACTTCTGAAATATTTAAATAGGGTTGAGAAGAGCTCTTAAAATAAACAGAACACTTGTGGAAGTGGATGGTAAATCAATAAGATTCAGAACCAAGATCTTGGGAAGAAATAAGATATTATATTCATACCTCAACAACAGTGCACAAAAGACCAGGAATGACAATTCTGGAAGCTATGTAATAGAGGAGAGGAGGAAGCAATTTCACTAGCAATAAAACTTGTCTGGCAGCCACAGTGGCTTTCCCACTCCTTTGAACAGATCTAGTATTAGATACAGAAGCAGAAATGTATGGGTCTAAATGAACCAATATTTTTCACTGATTTTTAAGTAGATCTCCAGCACTGCCAAGTAAGCTATGGCACAGATTATTCTGAGAGGTCTAATTCTCAAAAGCAGAGAACATTTGTAGATGAAACCTTCTTCCTGCTCCTCTAGCTTGTTAAATTTGTATTGTCAAGGAGTTACATACACAATTTCCATTCTCTAACAATACCATAGTATCAGCTGATTAACTGTATAAACAGTTACAACATATATTCTTGTTAAAAATATCAGTGTTCATAAAAAGAAAGGTAGGAGAAAGAGCTACAGAAGGTCTTACACATGCCCAAACTCAAACAGGTTTATCAATCATTTGGAAAACTGAAACCAAAACATATCATCCTAACTTTTCATCTCAGAAGTAAAGATTCAGACCAATTAACTGTTAGAATAGAAGACCCATAACACTGATACATATTTTACCAGTGCAAGATAAAAATCTTGTAAGAGACAGCTGACTAAAGAGAGATGAGATATAGATCTTACTCATAAAATAGGCATATTACAGTACCTTCTCTGCTTAAAAACAGGAAGGAGACGTTTGCTTTCGTTTTGTTGCTTTATTTTTAACATACTTTTTCATGCTGTCATACATTACTGGCAAGCTTAATTTTCCATGTTGAAGGATGTGAAAATAAAATTTACCCATCACAAAGGCAGCAGTAAAGTCTTTTTTGACTCCATCTAGTCTGTGCAGCTTGTAGCACTGAACAGAAGACATCATCTGGAGAAAGCACGAGCCAGCAAGCCTAGCACTGAAGAAAAATTATTTGCTGTTCTACCAGGTACTTACCCACTTTGTTATCAGGAATTTCAACCATCTTCTTAACTGACTGCTGCCACCTCAGCTTCTCCAGTAGAAGAGGGGATTATGAGGGCTGCAACTCCTTGCAGTCTTACAGGTTGTTTCTTATTTTTACTAAAGGATACACATACACACAAACATGCAGGCTCTTTGTCCCCAGTTATCCAGATGTGTATTATCTCTTAATTGGGACATCAAGGTGATCATTGCTCAAGCTTTCATAATGGTCCTGCTAACAACAGGTTTTCCTTCCAGCAAGGTGGGAGGACAGCTGGCAAACTGACCAAATAAACAAAACTCCGACCACTTAAGACCAAATAAACCATACCTTATTGTCCCACGCAACTATGGTAAGCACTAAGTTCCTTCTCATGCTATTTCAAAATACATTCATGTCCACCAGACCTTGAGAACCAAGAACGTCTTTTAGTCCAGCAAGTGCAGGGCATGCCAGCTGGAACAGACCCATGCATCTTGAACAGCCCGAGCAACCCCTGGGGAAACGCTTACAGCCCCTCTCTCTCAGCCACTGGTTTTCCAGGAAAATGTGGCCTTTGGGTACCTTCACTCCAAGATGAGTCTTCAGGGGGATCTTCACCCAAACATCTCAACTGCTAGAAGCACTATGGCACAACCCACAGCATGAACACATCAGCAGAAAGCTCGAGGAGGTGAACATAAATTTCACGCTAGTTTCAGGATCCAGAAAGCAAAGGGGTAAATGTCAGATGAATATGAAAACAACAGTGAGAAAGGTATTCCAGGGATTTGAAGGAAAATAATGCTAATGATGAGAAAAAAGCGGTCAGGCATGCAACATAAGCAGTGAAAGGACTGTATATACTAGGGAACCAAATGCAGTCTAAAACAGAAGAGCAGAGCAGAAAAGGTGAACAATAGATGTGTACTAATAACACAGGCAAACTGACATAATAAAAGAGGAACTTGAGGCGCTAGTGTTATTATAGGAAAATTCACAAACAGGGTGGAACAGCAATTACTACTGAAACAGGTATCAAGAGGTCTGTGCTTTTCAAGGAAAATAAATATGGGGTTTATATGGTAGGAGACTGTCATGCAATAATGAAACAGTAGATATTGGAAATAAAACAGAAAATGTTTGGAAATGCTGTGGAAAGATGGTAAAAGAAGACATTTAAGAGAGAGACACTGGGTCTGTTCTTCACTTCTTGCCCCAGATGCAAATCTGGATAGAGCTCTGCATCATTAAAGAAATGGGAATTACATGAAAATGCAAGACTAACTTTATAGTACAGGTTGGAGAACAAATGCTATTAACCGTGGTAAGGCCAGTTATTCCTGGATGTGACAGCTGACAAGTTTCTTTATCAATGCTGCTAAATGAGCAAGACTAGATTATTTTCTGCTCTTTATCTTAAGTAATAAGGATGACTTTGGAACAGGGGACCACAAAATCATTCAGTTTAGATTAAGTGGGAAGGATAACAGCAAGCCTAATTTTGTTTAAGATCTATGATTTCCAAAAAGCAAGTTCTGATTAACTAAATGGTTCAACTGGAACCCCTGGGAAACAGGCTGGGCTGAGAAACTCTAGGCCTCAGCCTGGGGAAGGACGCAGTTCCTCCAAGTCACTGCACAAAGAGCTCACTACAACTTGTATCCTGAGAAAAGTAGGAAAGATTAATTTTAAAAAAGAACATAAAAGCTAAAAAAACCAATCTGGTCAACTGAGCTGACACAGTAACCTACTTTAGGTAAGAAAACAGAGAGCCTGGCCTGCTCAGTTAAGCAAAATAAAGACAAAAAAAGAAGTAAGGCTATATCAATACAATGAGGTAACCATGGGATGCAGGGGAGAAAGGCAAAGAAGAACTTTTAAGTTTAAAGACAGCTTCAGTAAAGCAACATTGGCTGAAGACAGACTATTTCTAGGTAACCAGAATATTTCTAGGCAACAGAGCAATGGTATATTGGAAAACTCTTCTAAAAGGAGCTGGAACAAAGTAAAAAGACTAAATTAGAGTTTGCAGAAGTTGCATTGTTACTGCTCACAGTGTGACACTGGGAAAGGGACTATCCAGAAGCTGCCTTTGAAACTGTGCTTCTCTAGGGCAGGTAAGGCCCCTGCAAAACTATATGACTGAGAGGAAAGGAACACAAAAACAGAGCAATGAAGAAACTATGCCAGTGGAGGCCTCCAAGCACAGAGGCCCATCTACATAAACCTGCAGAAACACCAGGATGATGTCTGACATTCCAGGACCAGACCTCGCACCAGTTCATCATTGAGTCGACCCACAGAAAGCTCAGGGGCAGTGCTATGGAGGCAGAAGACCCACACCTATCAGCTTCCAGTGTGATGTGCCTTGAGCTGCTGAACTCAGGTGGGATGCCTGAAGCTCAGTGGCCATCAGCACCTGGAGGAGAGCAGTGCAGACCTGGAGACTCTCACCTGACGGTCAACACAGCAAAGCAGTGATGTGAGCCCACAGCTGTCATACACAGCCATCCTGAGCCATGTGGCAGCAGCCTTAAGCATGTAAGCAAGACTCCCAGTAAGTGGCTCAACTCTCCCATTGCACTCCCATGCCTTCAAATAAACTTCTGTTCGGACTCTTGCCTTCTCTCTCCTGCTCTCCTCTGTAGGACAGTGGAGCAGGTCCAGGTAGGAAGGTGCGGAGAAGTCCCAGCAGGCAGAGTCATGTACGTGGAGGACTGGGAATACCAGAGGGGAAGGACAGAGGCTCACAGCCTAGGGAGGTCTGTGCAGAGGCTTCTTTGTCAATCTAGGAAAGGCTGGTAAAATCAGCTGCAAGCCCCCAGTTCCCACTCTGGTGTACGCTGTGCAATCCCAGGCTTCAAGGTGTGGATGTAGGCAGTACAGTTAGAATTGCCACCAGAAGTATGTTTAAAAAATGGTATAAGCATGACCAACTAGCAGGTACATAGGCAGGCAGGCAGGCAGGCAGGCCTGCAGTCTGTCGGCTCTCAACTCCACACCACACAGCCATGACAGCCAGCCCAGGCTTGCCCTTGTTCTAATGAGGAGTTTCTTCCCCCAGAGGGACAATGGATAAATGGAGGTGTGTTAGTGTCAATTCTTGAGTGAAGTCACACCTGAGAGAACAAATCACTTTTTGTTTGAAGACTTATATCCAACACACAGAGACATAAACGAAGAAAAAATGGAAGTCTGTACCATTCACTTCCCTTCTTCCTAAGACTGAGACCAACAGTCACTAACATGAATGAACAATAGACAAATAAAATTACAAGTTTTGAAAGCCTATCATAAAACACATTGGAAAGTCCTGGGGCAACTCTTTCTCCCTTGCTAACCTTTGTAAGTTTATCTCCATTAAAGACCAAGAGGACTAGACACAAATTCACCCAAACAATCAGAAGCAGACTAAAGCCTATTTGCCATCAGAGCTCTTGACAATTGTTACTTTGCTTTGTTGTGTGACAGCCCCAGCCTGTATGTGAAGATGCTGAAGACTCACTCAGGTCTGTGGATGATGGCTGAGCACTCTCCACAGGGAGTCATGTTCAACATGGCTGGAACAAGCTGCTCTTCTGCTTCTCAGAAGATCAATGGAGGAGATAAGATAGGCCCAGCAACACTGCCATCATCTGACAGAACCAGTTGCACTCTTCCTGCAATACTCCTAAACTTCAATTTTCAAATTTCAAGGAAATGACACACAAGCAGGAATCTAGTGTTTAGGACCTTTGGATTTCTTCTGCTGGAGAACTTGCAAGTGGGCTGAAGGATGAGGTAGAGCAGGAACTAGTATTGTTTTTGAAGAATTATTATAAAGACATAGAAAAACAAAGATAGCCTTTAAAGATCTTGACATTTCCACTGCAGACGCCTACAAGTTAACCAGTGGAGTAGCAGAATTACTTTCTAATTATAACAACTGATACTCTGAAATTGTATTTGCCTTTTTTAATGAAAGCTCCT
>NW_009954241.1:1111757-1113647 GCF_000747805.2 Chaetura pelagica
GACCTTTAAGACTGAAACTCGTCAGCCTTAGTTTAGGTTTTTAACTTAGCTTAAATAGCATACATAGTAATAGGATTTATTTAAACAACTGCAACACTGTTTAGACTAAACATTACATCCTGGTTATTAGGGTTTTTTTGTTTCTTACTTCAGTACTTCACAAAAGAGATTTTGCAGAAGACATTTTGCAAACCTGAAAAAAAAACTATCGAAGTTGCTTTCGCTTACATTTGTCTTAAATTCAGCTGCATATGCACCTCAGATCTTCCAGTAAACACTTTGCTAATGCAAAGATTTAGTACCATCTGTGCTATATACTAGCAAACATGTAAGTTAGATATTGACTTTGGTGGAATTCTTCGCTTAAACATTTCAAAAACAGAGGAAATATGAAATGCCATGAGCTGAAATGTGGTGAGAGAATAATTCACTCAAATCTCTAGAGGGTAAGCAGTAAGGAAAGACTTAGCAGCTAAGTTGTATTTACAGGCTCCTGGGATGCTTCTAACCTGCCAAACTGCTATCATGTAGCATTTTTCTATCCAAAACGGTTGCACCAACTTTTTACTTCCTTTTATTTGTTAGATTTCAATGAAAAAAGAAGGGGAAACACAGAAATGCACTTCTGTCAACCTCTGATTCACTATGAATGATTCAGTTTAAATTCTTGTCAACTGCCACAAGCTGGCAGGGCAGTAAGGAATAGGCAGAATAACAGCAGAATTCCCTTGCACACCTTCAGATCCTCAGCTGAAAGGTGTAAAGCAAAATTACTTCACAAAACAGAGTAGGTAAGATAAAGGGCTCTCATCCCATTCTTTTTATGCAATGGATGGGGACCCAGGCTAACCATGTACACAGGCTGTGCCTAAAAGAAGTTGCTGGATATTTAAAAAAAAAAAAAAAAGAAATTAAGCTTTATCCAGATAGTAGTGAGAGCTGTGGCTGTAATCCAGAAAAGCACTTATATGTGTATACATGCCAGAGAATGAGTAGTCCCCGTGGAAGGGGATCAGAGTATCAGCATCCTACAGGGCTCAGTCCCAGACTGAAACAGCTGGGCAGCTTAACTATAGCCCAGGATAGCTTTGTAAAAACATCAGTGCTTTCATTAACAACAATCCCAAGTGTGTTCTGCACCACTCTCATGGGCACACAAAAAGGTTGGTAAGGAAACTACTTTTTAAATGGTTCTAGATCTTGTTTCCCCTGCAGCTCCCCAGCATAGCTCCCTACTCCAGGAGGCAAAAGTTGTCACAAAGAAAGAGGGACAGAGGGCTCGCTTAGAGTAAGTATGGAGCCTTCTTGTTGTTTAGGGGTTTTTTGTTTGCTTTTTTGTTGTTGTGTTTGGGGTTTTTTTTGCAACTGAATAGAGAAAATACCCCACATTTCTTTTTGCACTTCAAAATTTTAACAAACTCTAGTGAGAGCTGGTTTACTGACTTGAACCACAGGTTTCTGTAATCCCTGTCAGAGAGGCAGGCAGGCATCCCTCTGGCCTTTTAGAAGAGTTCTGCTTCATGTACGTACAGCAAACGGTTCATACTAATGCTGCCAGCTCAAATTCAATTTAGTAGCATGATCTATGTGTCAGATCTCTGTGTGTCTGTGACAGTAAAGCACCAGCTGTCTGGGGAAACAAATCTTAGTAATGTTTGGTAATCAGATCGATTACAAAAAAAAACAAAACAGAGAACACACATTTATCTTGCTCCTCTGCAGACCCCTGCTTCTCTGCACACTGATCTTTACCAATTGCCTACCCTCTCAAGGGAGAGTCAAACGGACCCACTACCCACGACCATAGAGGTCCTCCTGACTCATCTTTATCACCCTTCCATGTTCAGAAGATGAAGAGTTTCTAAGCACTGCAGTGCCTGTGGAATATTT
>NW_009954241.1:1113675-1124673 GCF_000747805.2 Chaetura pelagica
CTCCAGCAGGGGGTAGAAAAATCTCAAAGTACAAGGATGGAAGGCCTCCAGAAAAACAAACGCAAGAAGAAAAATGCTCCTATTTATTTTTCATTTTAAGACCATCATTTATAGGCAAATAGTTGTCTTGCATGCTGTCAGGAATAGAACAAAAAACTTTATAGGAATCCTTACCCCTTTCCTAGCACATACCTGATGGCCCAATTTAGAAACAATTATTCATAAATTTGGTGCAACATTTAATCTGGTATAACAAACATGGTAACAATATGTATCACAGTCTTTGTAGAGCCTTTGTTGTAAAAGCCACAAATATTCTTCCATTGGGAACACACAAACAAAAATACGTCTATTTTATGGAAAACTGTCAGTGGAATTCCAGTAAAGCAACAGAGCTGGTAGTTACAGGACTCCGTAGAGCAGAAAACCAAGTGTTAGATTGCACAGTGATAATATAGTTATGGAAAGCAGTGTAAAGCCTTAAAAGGGCTGAAGGTAAGTTGTATCACTCACTTGTTTCAGAGGAGACTAACAGTGGTAATTATGCCTGATTAAAACACAAGTTGCTAGACTTGATGTAGCCGAGGAAGGGCCTGCAATTCATAAATCCCCAAATTCTTTATGCTGCAAAAGAGATGAGCTACATCCTCCTTCATCAGTGATGTAGGTAAGCAGCTGCCTTCGTTTTAGTTTCAAGGTGAAGTATCTGGAAACATGTTTTGAGATTGGTTTTCATGTAATTACTGGGTATTTTAATAGAAGTGTGAGGCTGTATTTGTAATGCTACAAAGAGCTTATTTACAAAGCTAGTTTTAGAAGTGGGAAAACTTCCTTTTCTGTTCCTCTCATGTCAGCCTGCAACTTAAAATCTGATCTGGCCCTCAATCATGATAATGTAGCACAGCTTGCTTAGGCTTTTTACTGATGGGGCTGCTTTGAGATGGCTAGAAAGGATGCTGATGAGTATTAACTATGATGTCTGTCATTTTCTACCTCTGAGTAACCCTACAGCTTTATCATTATGATAGCAGAGTGCCTCTTAAGAATTTAAGCACAGAATTTCTCTCCTTTCTTTCCAAACTTTCAGGTTAAGTAGTTTGACTAAGGGTATATCTGTACATCCAAGAAAGAGGCGTGCATGTACGTACAGGGTACCGGAGAAAAAGCGTAAAAGGTAGAAAAATTAATTTTGCAGCAAAACCTGTGATAACATTCTGGCTGAGCATGTATCCTACGTGCACTTTACCTTATACAGTCCTCAAAGCTAAGGCTACACTGCAATACAATTATGGAAGGAGGTCATAGCTTCTCAGAGGGCAAAACTGGGGGAAATACCTTGAAAAGCTTTGACTATATGGATAACTATGTTGGGTTTCCAGGCTGGAAACTAAGCAGATACATTCATAAGAGCCCACATACAACATAGCAGAAAACTGTATTTTAAATCAGTTGGAAGGTTCTGTCAGAGCAGCAAATCCATTTGTACTGGCAAGTCATATGGAAGTATATATTCCACCCAGGCCAACAAAGAGGGCCCTAGTCCACTGTTACAGACGGATGGAACAGTTATTTCTTGCTAGCAAAACAGTCACCCAATAGTTCTGAAAAACAGAAAGGCACAAAGAGCAGAGGCAGAAGTAACAGTGTGCCACAGAAAGGGCATTTCCTAGTGCTGTCCCACCCTCCCCACCACCACACTTTTTGTCATTTGCTCACAGCAATCTAGATTTGCTAGAACAGACCAAAGCCCTGGTTCGAAAGAGCTGCAGAGCTGCTTCCCATGTTGGCTGATGCCATCATCTCCATGAGATGAAATAAACATAACTTTCATCACCACTGTGTCAACAGCTGACCAAATCTATAGGAAGCTCCTCACTGACCCTGCACAGATGTTTAGTGTTTTCCATATTTGTTTGTTTGCACATGTTCTTGTCAGCCCGACCCTTACCTCACTTTAGGAATGAGGCTAGAGAAGAGCAGCTGACTACAATCACCTCTGAATTGCACAAGCTGGAGAAACAGTTTTCCTTTCAGGCACCCTAGGTGTGCCTACAGCTATTGCTGTTAGTGACTTGCCCCTCTTTACAAAACAGAATGCAATCAAAAACTCTTTTGTGGTCAAAACTTTTCATAATACTTAAACATCACTCCCCTCCAATTTTCCTTTCTTTATATTTTCCTGTTCCTCTTGGCAATCCTTCCAGTAGGCTTTTTTCCTTTATCCATAGTGATAAATGTATGGTGCCCACCAAGAGCTCCTCATCAACAGATGCCCCCTCTGACCCTGCTCAAGGACAGAACCACAACATGACTTTTCCCAAGACCCCCGGCAAGGCTGGGACAGTGCTGGGGCCCCGAGTTTTCATGAGATTAGAGATAGGAAACACAACCCCTCTGGGGCAGACAGCCACAGCTGAACATTGAAATACAATGCGTTAATAAGTAGGTCACCTTGTTCCTATAAAAGCAACGAGTTTAACGCTGACCGTGCCTGCCCGGAGCAGTAGAAAGAGACAGTAGTTTCTCCTGTTTCCCACCCTCATCCTCTCTCAAACCACGACTCCCCTCTGCCATTGCCCTCCAGGCAGAGGGCAGGGCAGCCCCAGCAGACCTTGCCCTGCAGCTCCTCCACCTTCCCAGGGCTGCCCTTGGGAGCCACCAGTGAAACCTTGCACCAGAAAGCAAATTCCAGGAAAACAAAACACTATCACTAGGCAATTGAAATGCAGTTGTTAGCAACAAACAAACCATCTGCAACGAGGATCTAGGGCTCTGTTCTTGCTAACAGGTTCAACAGGTTTTGAATATTAAGTTCCCCGGAGCTTTATCACACCCTGAAAGAGAAAGGCAGTGAAGATCTTGCCACCTGGGGTCTCGCCACCATCCCCGCTTTAGTGCAGATCCTCCCCTTCATTTCTCTCCCTTTGGCAAGACAGTATTTTGACTCTCCTTAAAATAGGCAAGAGAAGCATTTGCCTCCTGTCTAATTAAAACCCTTGGCCGTCCCGCCCGGTGCCCGTGCCCGAGGCAGGGCTGGGGAAGGGGGGCGGTGGGGCCGCTCCCTGCCCGCAGGGGAGCGGGGACACTTCGGTTTCCATTGGGTTTTTGGCTGCAGAAGGACGCGGGCCCTGGATGTAACGTGGTGCCGAGGTGGCAGCGCTGGCCCTTGTGCAGAAGCCCACCCGGGCTGCCCGCTCGCCAGGCCCCCAGAAAAAACCTGGGGCTGAACCCTACCTGCACAGCTTCTTCACCTCGTTACAGGTGATAAAGAAGCGTTTCTTGAACAAAAGGATCATTGCTTGCAAGGGGCAGCCGTTTATTTTAATAAAGGCTCTGACATACTCTTGTCGTTTTCTTTAAATATAACAGCAGGAAATGGCATTTGCTGAATATAGTGCAAAAGGTGAGAAAGTTCAATTCAAACGTTTGTTCTCCCCTCAGTGAAGCAGCTCACTATCGTGCCTCTGCAAGTGCATCTCGACGAATCAGCCCAACGTGGCAAGACCACAACACAATGCCCAAATACTATCTGCTCCTCCCACGAGCTGGTCTTGAGAGCCTTTGGCTTTTGTAAACAACTGCTGCTCCATTTTATTTTGAGATGCGACACAATGAAGCAGAACACACGTACAAGCTGACTATAATAAAAAGCTTTATAGTCTGCTAACCTTGTTTTAAATAACGCATAATGCGAAAAAAATACACACTGTACTCTTCATCAGTTTTCATGTGAACTCAGATCTTAGTTGCACTTTCTGTTTTTAGCAGCATGGCTTTAAACCACAGAATAAATGGTATTATTTTCTATTCCATTTTAGCTCTAGTCCAGAAACATACACTACATTTAATTACTGTTTTGGTAGAGTCCACCTACGCAGATGGGCTGTGCTTGCATGAATCAACTGGTATCTTTGGATTCAGAGCACAAAGAGGTTAAAAAAAATGGGGGCACTTATGTCAGCCCTTCCTTCCTTTCCCCTGCATTTCATCACACTGAAAGGTTTTAAAAGTAAAAAATTCCTTCCACATCATATAATCCTGGCATCTGCTGTGCAGCAAATCAAGCTCACTCATTTTGCTGTGTTATTCCCAAAAGTAACTGTACAGATTCAGGTCTAGAACTCCATTTTCCATTCTCTGAAGTTTCCAAATACCTGTTTTTCCTATTTAGGCACATCGGAAAAAGCAGTAAACACAGCTAGTAAATACAAAGCAATCTCCTCTGTCTAAGTGCAATTCTGACTGCATTACTTAAGAAATATAATTTCCTGAGGCTTTTTACTACCTTACTTTATGATACAGATGATATGGTATCAATCCACTAACCTCCTTCTGCTGCCCCTTTCTTCAGTGACCCACATCTCACCCGAGACATTATGTAGTTCAAATAAGAAGCCATTACCAAGATTAAGCCACAGAAGGAATCCAGTCTACAGAGTGAGTAGGTCGTTGTGGTCATGTTTATTATTTAATAACAGTAGGAATAATTCATATAACAGCAACAATTCTCTACACTCCATTTATCAATTTCAAAGTAAAGTACCTCAGGCCTTCAGGCAGTGATGGGAGACCAAAAGCTCAGTCCATCTGGACTCTCTCTGTTAAGCCCTAGGCTCATATTCAAGGCTGGACTCTAGATTAAGAGATATGGGAACCATCCTTCTTCACCTGTACCTTCATCCAGAAAACTCTTGCCAGCAAAACCTTGGGAGTAGCACAGCCTCAAATTCACATCCCATTTCCATGCAGACACTGTGGTTTCAGATTTTGTGCTTCATCCTCCCTTCTAAATGGATGAAGTTTAATTTTTCTCCTTTACACGGGTTGCCTGGCTGGTGTACTCACTCTGCAAGCTTTCTGAAGCAAAGACTGCCTCTTACCACATGTGACTTGGTTGGCAATGATTCCTGAAGTTGTCCTGAAACCTACAATCTTTCAGATTTTTTTAATGTGGGTGAATAAGAAACCTTTCTCAGATATGTATCTCCTTTGCAAAACAGGGCAGTGTCTCAATCGTTAAGCTAACATAATAATTAATTTTCTACTTTAACATGCTTTCCTTCACCCCCTCACTAATGTGATTTTCAATACATATTGAAGCTGCAATGAAAACAGGAACAGGAAGAGAAAGGAAGAGGTGACATTGAAACTTAAAACTTTAACCCAAGAATCCCCCCATTCCTACAGATTACTCATTTTACTTAAAGCTTGTTTTTTTCAACACGCCTTTATCCTGCAGCCTCAACAACTGATTAACTACTAACTGGGTTTCCAAATCCATACAACAGGGCCAAGGTTTTTGCCTTTTTGTTTGGCTAATCTTTTCACATCTATTTGCTTTGCTGCCACGACAACTAAACACCAAATAAGTGATCTGGGTTCATTCAATAGATTCCAAACTGGGAGCCTGCCTATTTTGTTTGCCTAAGGGCAAAAGGAGGAAGCTAACAGCAGCTTTGTAAGTGAAGCTGCCGATATTCTTCTCTCAATTATGGCTGTGAAAAGATATAGAAATGCAAAGTACCCTTTACAAACAGAGTCACTTTATGCTGATCCAACTTGTTTCAATTCACTTTAATTTGATTCCACCTCCAGAAGCGGTTTGATACCTAGTATGGTTTTTTACACTTGGACAGTTTGTTTTTAACTCAGCAGAATGAACCAATGTTAAGAAGTTCCACTTAGTTTTGATTATTTGCTGAAAAGGGGGGTGAGGGCTCACAACCAAAAAATCCTGAGATTATAACCAGCTCTCTGGGTCCCGAATGCCATCTTCTCATTTATATCACCTGATCAATTCCCAGAGCTTACACTGTGTAATACTTTTAATACTTTCCCACTAAGGTGGAAAAGAAATAGCTATTTTTAAAAGTCTGAAAAAGCCCCCCAAAAGCATTTTTAATAATTGCTTGTCAAGGATGTACCACTGCATAAGAAATTTGAAGAGCAGCTGTAGCAAGCAATCAGGTCTGGCTTATCATAGTTCAGCTGCAGTTTGAAATAGGTATAGCTTTGAAGCACAACTTTACTGCTCTATGACTTTATGGCAGTAATTTGAAGACTTCTTACTCAACATAAAAAAACCCAACACAAAAAACAACAACAAAAAGAGTGCATTTGAACCAACACATTCTTTAATGAGATAAATGCATTTTGAAACTTTTGAAATTTGTTCAGCTTCTTCACAACCTGGCCCTGGCAACTAAACAAGTACAACACACAAAATGGCAAGAGGACAGAGGAATACCACAGCTAGGAAACCCCTTTTCTTTAAAAGATCACTCAGCTGCATCAATGAGATTCTGCCTTTTTTAATCGGTTTAAAAAAACCCAAACAATTCCTGTTTCAGAGTCTTCACTGAAAAGAAACTCTCTTAAAAAAATATGCAAGGAGCAAGGGACACAGAGGAGCTAACTCACTTAGCTCCTGCAGAAAAGCAGCGATATCTCCCCTTTCAGCTGCTCCCTAAGTACCACATGCATTAGCAGAGAACTGAGAATTCAGCATCACCACGCTGGGATGTAAAACTCCACAGCCACTAACACAACCTATCAGGAAGTCCCTAATGCCGTGTTAGTACTCTCGCCCTTACTTAATATGTGCTCAAAAACCATCATGGCAACTATATAACTAAAAATTAAATTAACTGGGATTATTTCTGGAGAGGATTGAGGAATGGAAGAAGGGGGGAGAAGAAACACCTGAAGATGTATGAGTAAAGAATCAAAGAGATGCTGCCTCAGAGGCCCAAGACATTCTGGGCAACTGGTCAGGCAAATACAAAAATGTACAACTGATACAAGATTCATGGACCAGGAGGGGGACGAAGTTTGCTCCTTTGTAAGCTGAAAGTAGAAAGTCAACCAAAAAGACATGAAAAGACCTTAACAAAGTTGACTCTAGTTTCTTGTGTTGATTACAGCCCTGTAGAGACATACCCCCCTTCCCCCCCGGCACTTCCCACACGAAGGTTCTCACATTACACAAACACTACGAATGATTAAAAATTACATGAAATTTTACAAAATTACATGGTATGCTTCTGCTCCTGTTGCCAGCCCCAAAGTGTTTAGCACACTGTTATGCTATCAAGTTTTGTACTCTGTGCCAGTCACTCCCCAAGGTGTTTATGTGAAGCACTCAGGCAAAATGAACAGAACATCTGTATTCTATTTGCTAATGAGCAATCATAATTTCTACAATTCTCCAGCTAGGGATTTTGCTGTTTGGAATACTAATGCCATTAAAAAAATTAAAGGAAAAAAAAAATAAATGTTTTGCTCATTAGTACTACAGTTACTAAAATACTTTTGCACTATTTACAGTGCAACCAGGCTTCCCTTTCCATTGCTTTCCAGTATTTTTACAACATTAGAGCTTTCAGACATAAAAACTTTGATGACATATACTCAATGTATTTTCAGAACTATCATCATTTTCAATGCAGCTCTTGCTTTAATTACTTTTAACCCACATAGAGTCAAGGATTTGAAATAAACTATTAAAAAAGCTTTTCACAGACCGTATTGAAGATCCCATTCATTGCTTGCTATTTATTTTGTGGCAGCACCCAGAGCAGGCTAGATGAGGTAAAAAGAAGAGGCATAAAAATTCAGGCTATGGCCTAAAAAACTTAATTACGTGAAATTCTTAAGTGTGCAGAGAGAGTGAGGGAATAGAACAGCTTTGAAATCTGGAACATGTTTTGTCTGCAGACAGAAAGAGCTAGCAGTTTCCCTCTAACCAATGGTTATTTGCAACACATGAGGATCAGGATTATTCTCTGATGGAAAGGCCATATTGTGAAAACAGCCACATGTGAGGGACCGCTCCCAGCTGCCTCCCCTCACTGCTGCACTTGGGTATTTTGGATGTGAACCTCTCTCAGCATCCTGCACATTAGAAATTGTTCTGCCGAAGTCAGTGAAGTTGAAGAGCAGCAAATGAGATCAGAATGGGATATTGAAGTCGACAAACTCAATTAAAGTGGCTTACATAAGAATCATCTTTATTCGTGCTCATGGCATACTGAAACGTAACTTATCAAGCAAGAGAAAGAGGACTAAATACAGAATGTGACAGATCGAAGAAAGTCCGATGTGGTACTTGTGCTCTTGTGTGGGAGCATGTGAGGGGAAAGAATCCTTGCCAGGCAGCAGGGACACAGTACACCAGAAATGTCTGGTTTTCCACATGAGAGCAGAAATGTATTTCAAAATACTACGATGCCCTTTCAGTCTAAAAATAACCTCCCTCATCCTATGATCCACAATCGCATCAGGTACTGTCAGGACATTTCAGTCACTGCTGAGATACTGAAAGGCAGCTCTGCTCCCCAACAGGATGAGATGTCTCTGCTGCTGTAGCCATTTCCCAGCAGAGACATTTCAATGCAGCATTTCTGCCCTCAGCTGGGGAGGCTTTCTATTGCCATGGCAACTGGCAGCAGTCCACACACCACAGAGGACACATCGTAACCCCAGCAGGACAGGAAACACCGTGTCATACTTAAAAGCTACCTTCCTTAAAGACAAAATGAAACAACACAGAAGACAGTGAGAGACCTCGACTCTCATGGATACTGAATGAAATAATCTGCTCCTTACAAAGCTCTCCCTCTCCTCACGTGCTCAATTGCAGACTGTGCTTCAAATCACTCTAAGGGAGGTATTTAGTTGGACTGAAATACTCTGCTGTCCTCATTTTGGCCAGTCAGACAGGAGGCAGCTCATTGGGGTTTTTTTCAGCATTTACCTCTGTTTAAGCAGTCGCCTATCAACTTGGCAATACAGGTCTCTGCTTCTCACAGAGTGTCCAGCTGGTGCCAAAGCCAAACCCAGCCTGTGCGGAAGAGCTGCTCACCTCAGAATGCAGAAAGCCCCCTAAGTCTTCTACATCTCCACCGAGTATGAGACAGACCAAAACCCAGGCTAGATGATACGCAGGAGCAAGTAAGTGTTTCTTGTGCCACGATAAGGTAACTTGCATCTGTCCCCTTCTGCCCTCAGGAGTGCAAGCTGCTCTACCCAAGCCATGGAAAAATGTACTTCAGTTTGGTTAAAGCTTTCTATATCTGATAAGGAAGTAACACAAACCTATTTTAATACATAAATGACCACAAACTGTAACTCTATTTTGCTTCCCCAAAACTAATGACACACATGTCACCAGTCTCTTTCCACCTACAGATCATGTTTTTCACTGCTGCAGTCTAACACATTATACACTAAACATTATTGACCATGGAACAGTTTAGGGGAAAAAAACTCTAGTCCTTCAAGCAACGCATGTACTTTTATAAACTTACCTAGTAAGTTTATAAAGACCTAGAAATAACACTGACCTATAAAGGTCATTATTTAACAACACATCCAACAGTGAAAAATAAACCACACACCTTATATAAATATCAATAAAACCTTTCTTCTTACTGTGGTAGTAGTAGCCTCCATGCACAGCAACAGCAAATACAAAGGAACACCATGTACTTGCACTGAAACAGCCAGCATGCCTTTACTGTGAAAGTAAAGCATGAAACCATATTTAAATGCAAATTAAGTTAAAACCTGGTCCACGCTAACTGAACACAAAGTTACAGTTTGCTTGAAGGTATGGAACTAATGACCTTGCTGTTTGAGCAAAGCTGCAAAAATATCTATAGAGGGACGGAAGATTCTTTTAAAGAGAAATACAAGAGCAAGTACCCAAAAGAACCTGGAAAACCTCAAGCTACTGATGGCAACTGTCAAACTGACGACACATAAATGCCTGCAATAAACAAAATAGCAGGAAAACACCAGTCAGAAAGACCAAAATAGATAACAGTTTACTCAAATACAGAGTGCCCTTCATTTCCCCTTTTCACTATGAATAAAATGGACACCTAGAGTCAAAATTAGTTGTTTTCATCATGCAATGCCTATGCAATTTTGCTATAATATACTAGCAAAGAAATAAGCCAATTCAGTTTCAGAATACCTTAGAATCACAAATATTGATGTGTTTCCTCAACTTCAAGAACAGAAAAAGCAAAACTAGCTTTGTAAGTTGAATGGCTCGCACATACTAAAAAGCAACAAAATAGAACTGAACAAAAAAGCCCAAACAAACATGAAAAAGCATAGATAGGCTTTTGCCTCCTCTCAAATCTCCGAACACCCTCTCTCCCCTCAATATGACAACATGCTGTACTGGACCATGTCCAAGAGACACACTACAAATAGAACAGGCTCCAATACTGAACTAATGTCAAGAAACCACCTCTTCAAACTAAATTTTAAATTAAGTACTTCCATGAAAATTAAAAAATATAAGGACTCCAATAAAATCTAATGGAGTTCTGTAGAACACAAATAATTGTGTTTAAATTTTCAGTTTCTGTTATAAGTTAAAGAGCCAGATCTAGAGGATGTTCACACAGGAAGTCCACTATTGAGGAAGCTGGATGTTTTGATCATAAAATAGATAGCATATTCAAATTGTAAGCATGGGAATAAAGTACCTACCATGAAAATAATTGTGACTAGCAGAAGTCAAGGGAGTTGGACCCTATTTTCTTCTTTGGTATTAATGAAGTAATGGCCACTCTCCCAATGACTCAGTGCAAGATTCTATGTAGGAGGGAAAATTCATATGCTAGCTCTAAACAGAGAGACATACAAAAAGCGTCAAGAAGCAGGACTGCAGGAAACATCTGATAACCAAATGTGTGCACACAACATAAAATTGAGACATTTGTTTATTGACAGTTGCAAAGTAGGCTGAACATTTTATTTACTGTTATCTCATTTTCAGTATTACACAGATAATTTGAAAGAGGGCAACAGGGATAGAAGTTTAACAAGCATGAAGCACATCCGTGTGCATATGTTTATGCTAACAACCACGGGGAACTTCAGCTCTTTACCTTCTGCCTTTTCCCTGC
The DNA here is from genome assembly GCF_000747805.2 of Chaetura pelagica. NCBI lineage: Eukaryota > Metazoa > Chordata > Aves > Apodiformes > Apodidae > Chaetura > Chaetura pelagica. The sequence continues at coordinate 1,124,601 of NW_009954241.1, forward strand.
GCAGGGCTACGACAGCAGAACAGCTGCAGTGCACGCCAAGCACGCAGCACAGGCTCTCCTCCTGATGTCTTTA
>NW_009954241.1:1125038-1152454 GCF_000747805.2 Chaetura pelagica
GTTTTAGGGCGCCCGCTAACCCGGGCTACCTGCGGCCAGCCACAGCCATTCCCCCTCCAGCAGCAGTGCTGCCTGCTTCTAGGCAGGGTTTACAGCTCTCTGGCTTCTTACCTACTCACCCTGAAGTGAGGGGTAACCCTTACCTCTGAAGTGAGGGTTCAGCCGTTCTTCCCAGCCAAACCTTGGCTCCCGATACAGAGCAGTGGCAGAAAACACTTCTATCAGCAGAAGACAGAGTCATGCACTTTGTGTTCCATGATCAAGCTTTTCAGGTTGGGATAATGTATTGGTAGGACTGCTACTGCTATGCATATAAAGGCTTGAAATAAAAAAGTCCCCAAAACATCCAGCCCTCCTACATGGCGTGTATCCCTTTTAAGATGGAGAGTTCAACCAAGTTGTTGTGCCTAAGGTCAAACTAAGGAAGGAACAACCAACCTGATCTTAAACAATTAGGGTTGTGATAGAGAGATACTCACAAAATCAAAAGGCCAAGTCAATGTGAGTGCCGTGCAAGCAACGGAGGATGTCTCTTACCCGTTCCTGCAAGACACTACACATGACTGCACAGACCCAAAGAAAGACGGATACAGACATCCTCAGTCCTTCCAAGCCAGCATCTCTCCAAGGAGCTTTGCACCAGGTGAGCCTCGTCCTTTCAGTGCACTGCATTAGGGCTGTTACCAGAGAGCTGCTCATTGAAACAATTCGCACTCCACAATTAGCACCCATTAGAGCTATGGATCTTGCCCAGTTCCAGCCCTCCTGTACTAAATCCAGGATAGCAATTTTACAACACACTGGAGTATCCCATGCAGCTGTGTCAAAATGGCATAACACTGATCGCCTGTGACAGGAGGCATTGGTACTTAAGAGATTTCTGAAAGCGGTACTGTATTTCTTTGTGTGAAGTAGCTGAGAAATAATACTCTGAATCCCCCCACCCTTCTTTTCTTTTGTGCACTGCCAAACAAAACGGGCCCAAAAACATGTTCTCTTTATTCTTTCCCTGATGGAAATCACATTAGAGAGAAGCCCAGCACAAAGGAAGTTTTGGCAAGAAATGTGCCTTTTATGTTACGTTCCATAAAACACTCAAAGATGTATCGACTGATATTTACAAAAAGATCTTCATACATCTATACACGGTGTCTGCTGCAATGCTGACCTGATCTGCACTTCAAACTGGCAATCTGAAAGAAAACATTTTAAAACATATTTGATATAAGCCATTTCTTAAGAAACAAAGACTTGAAAAAAAACCTGCCAAACCCTATTCCTTTATGCCTGTATTTTAAACTAATTACAGGAAAGAAATGCCAACTTACAACATATTTCTGAGTACTGCTGAAAATACAAATAGCCTATGTATCAGCAACTGGTTAGAAATGTATATGGAGTCTTTGTTCCTAAATAAAAAACACCATAACTAATGGCATAAGCAATTCCTGTAACCTCCTTTTCTGAGCCTTAAGAGTCCGATTTATTCCCCCTGCTTGTTTGGTGCTTTACCACTGGCAGCACTGCATTTCTGCCCTCCTCAGAGACTTTTGGAACTTGAAATCCAGAAAGCCTTTTGGTTTCAAATTTGTGCTCCATTTTCAGCAATAGGAACAGTGGTCTGGAACAACTTTAGTTGTGAGACAGCAAAGAGTCAACACCACAAAAACAAAGGCAAGGTGTGCAGTCCTCACCTACCACTGCATGTGCAACAGGATCTTGCCCCACCACTGGCCAGGGACACTTCCACATCACCTTGGGATGAAATCAGGGGTGAGCAGAGTGCATGAGGGTTGGGGCATGATCCTGGCATGCACAATCTTGCACTCCTGAGGATCTGGATCACAGCCAGTTCTCAGCAGGTACGCAGGCTAGGTGAGGGAGCACTGCTTCAGTAACAGTCACTGTGTGCCAATTTGCATTTGGTGATGCCTCTGCAGATATATTCCAGTTAGTAAATCCAACTGTGCCAGCAAAAATGCTTTTTGGTGGCGTACAATGTTCTTTTTTACAATTTACAGGAGAATTTACCTGTAAAACCACATGAACAAGCCCTCTCCAACACAAAATTCACCCAAGCTTACTGCCCAGCAGGTACAGCTACAGCTCTGTATTTGGTGTAGAACAAAATATAGCACAATCCATCAAGTAAGAAATAATACTCTGAATTATTTCTGAGTAAGTACTTTTAAATAGTAATTGTAGCTACGATGCTTTAAAAAAGTTACTGATATTTCAAAACATTGATGCTTTGTGTATTAAATAATTTCTACTGCACCTGTAAGAGTTAGAAGCTTAAAGATCTGAAAGATCATTAAAGAAATTAGTTTTCAAAACAATCAAGAAACTTAATTTGCTTTATTTCTTTTGGCAAATCAAATTAGTATCATAACTTATTCTCCCTGACTTTGGTAAATTACTATCTTACCTGAACACAAGAAAGGAGTAAAACCAGCCCAGCATTTGGGAAGTTTTAGGTTACAGACAAAATAAACATTTAAAAATGCATATAGTGAACCAAAGTAATGACTCACCACCCATTGCATCCCCCTAAATTTACTTCACAAATTCTATTACTTTGGGTTTCTGTCTGTTGTTTCTGGAAGGAAGAGAAATGCTTGCTTGAAGGATACAACTAAATAAAAAACAGGCAAGGGGGGAGCTGTTCTCCTGCTGGACATGTGTTGCCCCCAGAAATGTGCCTGGCAGTCAGACACAGCAGCATGCATACAAAGAAAATATTTTAAACTGATTGGTAGTCAAAGGGCCCCTTCGAGAACATGGTAGTACTGCTGTAACCTCTTCAGAGTTTGTCTGTTTACTTTCAAACACGTGTCCCAGCCATAAATCATACTATCAGGACTGCATAATGGTCTGTGACGCACTAGGAGGAAAAGTTAGACAGACAGAAATCTCACTTCTTTAACGTCTTCCAAAACCACACCAAAACCTCAACTTTTCATAGTTAATGTTATATTATATTCAGTAAATTATGTTTATGAAATTCAACACTCATCAATGCAGTAAGCAAAAGAAAGCCAAAGCTGCCAGCTGAAGCCTTGCATACAAACCTTGCGCTGCCACAGGATTTGTCCTGTGCAAACACCCAGTAGAAATTCAGGTGATGATGAGTTGCTTCCCTCCCAGGTCTCTTGAACATAAACTGTTACAGCAAGATGATTTCACTTTCAACTGCTTGCCTTCTCCCCCATTTATCACTCAGTACACCCCTCTGTGTTAATTGCTTTTTAAACATTGCTCGCACTTAAAATTCAGACTCGCCCTATACAATTTATTTCCCAATATAACTTGATGTTCAGAGTCAAACACATAATTACTGTTCAAAAGTTGTACAAATATAATTAAAAATAAGGTGGAAACTTTTCCCCCCCGTAATTCATTTTACAACATACATGCCCCAATTAAGCTTAAAGCCCCAAATTTGTGCTAATATTTCAGAACGCTCTTTTTTTTTTGCCTGTTCAAACTGCAGCTACATGAAAGGGACCTGTCAGCACTAACTTCCACAACAAACTCTCAGCCTTTATGGGAAGGTTTTCTTTAAATATCATTGACTGAGAACACATGCAGTCTGAAATCTTTTGGTGAAGGCTTCTGTAACTCAACAACCTTCAAGGGGCTGTGACCTAGCTGAACATCCTTGCTGGTTTTTCTGTCATCTCCAAATTAGCTCATCAGATACAACACTGCACTGTGTGTGTCGGACACCCAGGCTGCTTGGTACCAGGACTCCACACATGGGCAGCTAAGAAGTGGCTTAGTACTACTACTTGTAAATTGTGCATGTGAAAGCTTTTATGCTGCTGTATCAGCTGATACATTGCTCCCTGAAGGTCCCTCATAAAAGAAGGAAAACAATTAAAACCTGTATTTACACAAGGCAACACTAGAACACTGTTCTCTGCATCAACACTAGTAAATACGCACTGTAAAAATCTTGCACAAACTTTTTTAATTAATGTGTCTGTGTGAAATCAGGACTTCCCCAGAAACTAAGCATATCAACACTGTTAAAAGGTTGGGCAGAGAAATACCAGATTTTCCACCTAGAAAGAAATGGTAGACACTTTCTAAAGGCTGCTGCTCTTACCAACACCCAGCACCACTTGCTGTGAATAGTGCCTTATACCACAGGCTCAAGTAAGAGAAACCTGTTTGCTTTTATTCTGCTAATGGGCAAATGAGAAAATTACTGCAGGAATCCAACCTGGAGCTTCTTTATCTTGAATTTACCCTCTTAGGAAATGTACATTTTTATTCCTACTTCTGGACAACAAGAAGCTCAGTTCTTCACTGCAAAGACTGCGAAGTCTGGGGTTAATTATTCTCGGAAAATAAAGATTTTCAGGAAGAAGTGAAGTTATAAGATGTTCTGGTTTTAGTTCAACAGGATAACACTTTCTTTCCTTTTCAGTTGATTTCCCATGTAGTGCTTTGGGTCACTGCCAATTTCTTACATTTTTATCTAGCAGCTCAGGTACTAACTCTTCCTTCTCCACAACACTCACATCTGTCCCCACAATCTCCCTTCTAGGACAGGACAACCATGCCTTGAAAAGTGTAAATATGAAAAGCCCATTCTTCTTTCTTGATTCAGTCAGTGACTGCTGCAGAAATGGAGGAAAGTCAAAAGTTCAAACATTTTGAGAATGCGAGCCTACTTCTCACTTCAGAGCAACAACTTCAGAGTTGAAGTGGTTGCCACAGTACACGGCAGATTCAGATACACAACCAATATGTGGTCCCAAACTTTAAGTAGTTGGCACCTTATTTGAAGCTTGATTAGAGATCTTTCTAGCTACTGATGGATCCCTCCACCGGCCACAGCAGAGATTTTGAGGAAATATAATTAAAAAATTATTTTGTAGCTTATTTATAATACTGGTACAATAACATGTGCCTTCCCCTACAAGTACATGACGTAATTGGAAGTAGCAGAAGAGAGTGGGGAAAAAAAGGAAAAGCACTGCTAGGAAATCATTATCAAAACTAGCTAGAGTGGATCAACGATTTGCTCCTGCTGTTTGTCCTGAGCAAACTGGTCAGTGTCTCACGGAGTGGACACCTATCACTCTCCTGAAATAAAGAATCAAGCTGTGCTAAAACTGCCAATTATACATGTACAGCACCAATGCAGCAAAATCCTTTATCGGGGAAGAGAAACGTAGGCTTGCAACAGATGCTGCAATTAAAATGAAAAGACCTGCAACCTACTCTGCATTTCACTCCAGAAGCAAATTGCTGAACTGTAATTACTGATTATTTTATTAAATAAGCATCAGGCTTGTACATCATAATTCTACTAAAATCCTTGGCTGTTACATAACATGTAAGACTGAATTTACACAAGCTACTTTGGTTCTGAAACCTCAATGTTCATCTATCCATCAGGGGCCCAGCAGGATACAGTTTACCATTCCTTCTAACATCAAATACAACACGATTTTACTTGCTTCTCAAGATTAACTCAGTGTTTGCACTTTCACGTGTCAGGTCAGTTTTAAACACTCACTTTCAGAAGTCCCTAGAACCCACTGCATTTAGCACAGGTCCTCCTTTTTTTTATGTTTACCCTTTCTTTTCCCATTTATAAAAGTATAGTATTTTCTGGCATTCTTTTCTTTCCACAGTCACTTTTAGCACACCCACACTCCAACAAAGACTATCCATTTAATCGCATTTACTGAGTCCTTATTGTGAGAACAGATTACAGATTTGTCAGCGAAATGCTGAAGTTATTATCCTCTGCTAAAAAACTCACTGTAATGCAGTGCAATGCAAACAGTTAATAGTAGCTAGTTTGCAGAATAAAGCAAAAACAAGCATGTTCTCGGTGGCAACAACGTTATTACCACACATCTCAGCTTCAGTACCATCTGAGAGAAAAAAAAACACAACCTCCAAGTTATGCTTGAAAATCCCCAATCCATAGTGGAGCAAAGAATGACAGGTTTTATAGCCCTTTCAACTAACTCCAGAGAACACGAGCAAAGAACAAAATACCACCCTGTCAGCTTTGAGAGAGCTGTTATGCGCTGCTACCCATCAATGCAGAGAATGATTAAGTCTTGATTCCTGGTGCCAAAGACTTCAGATAAAGAAGCGAACCATTCATTTCCAGCCATGATCACATTCAGCAACTCAAGCAAAGGAACCAAAGAGTAAAGTATGCTCAGCTACTGAACTTTGTTGTGAACTGCCTGGAAGTAAGATTTCTTTCTATGATGATGTAAAAAAATCCATTATGTGGAGGCACCACTAGGTATTTATTTATCTGAGGTTAGCATGGCTTCATGAAGAAGCAATAAATACTTAGCTTGGATGACAAATCATTCCGCAAACATTATTAATCCTCTGAGCAGTAAATATTTCAGGTTTCAAGAGCCAATTAGAAAGGTCAGCATTTATCTTTTTGTCTGTTTCTAGCCTTAATAACTTTTGCACTCTGCCTGTAGATTAATCATTGAAGAGAAAGATAAAGAGGCTTATAAATAGGAAAAATAACCACGGCATACTAAGAGAGAGTACAGACTAGACAGAAATTATCTCTACCTGTTCTGGTTTTGATGACTATAGGCTAACTTAATCCAAAATGTAATTATTTGGATTAGATTAGGACAGTGGATTTACTGAAATGCCCAGGCAAACCACATGCAATTTCATATTTGGGGCACAGGGTTGCATTTCATTTCCAAATCTCTTAATTCCCCACAGGCATTTGTAACTTCTTTTTCCCATGACAGGAAATATTTTCTCCTCTGCCTAAGTTTAGAAAACAAAATCCCTGCCTCTGAATACAGCAGAAGACTAGTATTTGGTTTTCCTTGTTATCCATTTGCTACACCTGAGGTCACTGCAATTACTAAGAACTGGAGGAATTCTACAGTTTTTCAAGTGAGAAGTATTTTGCAGGGGGATTTATTTGTTGTTTTTTTGAGGTGGTATGTGCCTATGCTCCATAAAAAGAACAAGTAGCAAATAAAAGTATCAGAGCAGTCCCCCCTTCTACCAGTGCATGAGACCATTCCACCTGAGATGTATGGTTGTTACACAGAAGTAAGGATGCATACAAATCAGTCATGAATGCACAGTAAGACAGAGAACAAAACAAAACCTGCAAGATAATGAAAAACATGCCTCCCATGTAAACAACTTTTGTTACTCAATGGGAACTTTGTTTCCACACTTACCAGAAACACACAATCAGACCTACCTGTAACTGCTTTAACCTATCCAAACTGGTTCTTGGTTTAGTTTGTTCAAGTAGTCTCCATGAAGTAGCATCATGAAGAAGTAAGTAAAACTTTTTTACCAATAGCAAGTATTTTCTTTTAAAACTGATTACTTCTTTCTATACTCCTGAACTGGATTCCTCCATCTCACACTGTTAACCTCTACTGATCTGACAAACATGGTTTTGTTCCTTCCCTGAAAGACAAAATGCACTAGTAAGAACAAAATAAAAACAGGTTCCCTGTTAAGAGGCTGCACTGAACAGGTATGTACAACTAGAAAATACTTCCAAAACATCCCCTTAGGAAAATATAATCTGAAAAATTTCCTAAATGCTCATTTGTAAACTACATGTTTTAATTAACATAGAGAACAGAAATTACCATTTAGATAAGGTAATGCTCCGCAGCCACCCCACTCTTGCATTCTGAAACTGCCAGGTTCTACAGTCCCTCATCTGCATGCCTGTTTCCAGCAATCCTCAGGCCCTGGTTAGCATTAATTTAGCTGCAGCTGGAGAGTTTCTCCAAGGCAGTCTCCTCAATTCCAAAGTGCATGAACTTTAATTTGAGTACTCTGTAATTTGAGTACTTTAAATAGAGAAAATACTGCAGGACATGACAGACTTGCTCACGTGACTGTTCCAACAGCTGTATGGACAGAGCAAGCTGCACACGTATGTGCAAGCCCCAGCTGCCAGTACAGACACCTAAGCAACACCACCTGAGAAATCTATAGTCTCCTTCCCAAAATTTCAGAGTTAACACGCAAAAAGTTCAGGAGCCCACAGCAGTGTCACTGGGGTTTGTCACATGGAACCTAGCCCAGATCTTACACAGCAGCTAGGCCTGCAGTGGAGAGACAGACAGATTATCGAAGATAAAAAGATACTCTGGTGGGTCATGGAAGTACTAATGGGATTTACAACTACTTCACCCTGATAATCTGTTATTCCTCAGTTCCCTTCCGCACTCCTTGGTCTTGTTGTGCACTTTCTCACTTGGCAGAAGAACTTCCTTTTCCCTTACCACCTTCCTATTTCTGGTCTCCTGTAAAGCAATCTTGCAGCAAATGCCCACCACCAGCAAAGAAAACCTATGGTAGACTTCTTACCAAACTGAGAGACCATACAATTATTCATTCAGGGCTCCAAAACTGAAGTGTCCAAAATGTACAGGCAGATATTTAACAATACTGAGGCACATTTCTAGATATGACAGGAAACTCTCTCTATGTGGATTTTAAAGAAAGTACGCAAGAATCAAGGAGGGATGAGGGATCCTGTGAGTCCTGCCACACCTGATGGGCATAGGTTTGTCCTGAAGTAGATGCCCAGAATTGCCATTTAAGTCAGGGGTACTGGTGCTCACCCAAACCCTCAAAAAGGAGTCTGTGTGATTTTAATTAGATAAGGCTTCAAAGCACTTTGAAGATGTGAAGTGCTGTATGTAGCAACTGCTCAGTTATTACCATGATCAAAGTAATTTACAATTCTTGAAAATATGTCATCATTTTTGAAGGGAAAAGAAAAAAAAAAGTGGTTGTTTTTAGACATGTCACATTTAGATGCTGGACATCCCAGGGCAGAGGTCTGTTATTTTTATTTTCTGCAAAGTGCCATGCCACCTACGGAAAATGATGGCCTGAATAAACACAGGTATCATACACTACACTTCTGTCAGAGTAACCAGATGATCAGGTCCTAAAAAATGCAAATAGTTTTCCTTAAATGCAGAAACTGACCCAGAGTTTCCATTTCAATAAATGAATAATGACACCAGCATGTGTAATGGGCAGAGGTAAAGGAAACAAACCCCTGAGTAACAGAATAATCTCTTTTGTTAAATGGATACCTCAGTCTCTATTTGAGTAGATTTAAATTTTTAGAATGGGTGTCCAAGAGCTTCTTATACATTTTTTTTTTTAATCACCTCACATAAACAAACTCATTTCACCTCATACAGAACTGGCATACAGCATGGAAAAGCAGGGCAGAACCAACAATTTACATGTTCTTACATATACAACTAATTAACACAAATGAAAATCATGAAGGTGGCAGAACCACAAAACCCCAAACTTAACTCCACCTACCAAAAGGTGAAGAACTTAAAAGGTAAGAAATGCTACATTTTGGTGGATTTGCAGTAGTCCCCCAAATCTCACTTTCCACAGTTAATGCACTGAACAAAGCAGGAGACTAATATAAGAAAAAGATTAAGTGATTATATAAGAAGAGGAACTGTATCCTAGAGTACATGTAGCAGGAGAGATGATTTAAAATTGCATGGAGAGACAGCTTTTTATTTTTCCCAGGCTATACTCTACTTGTGGTAGAAAAATCACTACCAATAGCTAATTAAATGTAGCTGACAGTTAGCTTTGTCCACAGCATGTCATATGGCAGAACTGCAGCCTGATGGGGTTCAGCAAGCATAGCAGAAATACGACTTCTGAAACCACCACCACAAAGCAGTGCTGCAAAAGCTGGGATGAATCTTTGTTTTGCTGTAACAAGAACAGCATGTCAAAATCTTCCCAAACTTCAGCATTTGTCCTGAACTCAGGAGAATTAGCTAAATCTTGAGTCATTTAGGAACCCTGACACTTGAAGTGTAACAAACAGTTCCTTGCCAGCTCAGGGAATCCAAACAGAGAAAAATATACATGCAGATTCTCAGACAGGTGAATCAGATGCAATGAGGCATCTCTAAAGACATCTTTAACACTCACCACAGTTTACTTCAATTAGTCTTCATCACCTAGTTTCTCATTCCACAGGTCTCAATATTGCTTTTCAAATTGCCTCTTTTCAAAACAGTAGCTGCCCATGCTCAGATGGAACCGAGAAACTGTTTTCTTTTACAAGGGCCACCTCACTCTGCCCCTTTGCAGGGACCCTCCAGCACAGGCCAGGGGAGGATCATCACCTTCCCCAAGGATGGCTAATTGCAGCTCCCTGCCATGTAACACTAAGTAGCCAGCCTCCTGGCCAAAGGCAACCACTGCTCTCCAACCAGTGAGGACAGTGGGAAATCCTCATTTACTATTTTGCATGCAGTCTGCATACTTAAAGCTACTTATCACACAAGCTTTTTCTGCTTCTGAATGACCAAACATTGTGCATGGGAGAACTTCTTCAGCCTTCAGCTTGTTGGCTTCCTGTATAAATTCAGTGGCATTGCACTTCCTGATTTTTGGTTACTAAATACTGAAGAAACAACCTAAACAAAGCATCTAAGAAACCTGGGGTGTTGAAAAAAGACACCTGTAATAATACAATGCCTCAAGTGTGTTGGGTGCTGCACTTCCACGCAAGTGTGCTGGATGAACACAACCAGCAGCCCCAAACAGCACTGCAGGTGGCTCTTTTAACTAGCACAAAGTGGAGGCCCATGATGCTAATTAGTTGCCACACAGTGATTCACACAAATCATGTCCTATGATAAGAATATTCCAATTTTCATCAAATTATTTGTGAAGTAATATACGTAAAATAACCTGAAATGTGTGCAAAGCATGGAGGAGGGGTTACATATTTACAGACACGGTTGCTCATGTGAGTTAAGAGTTCAAAACTAAATCATGGCTTGTTGTTTTCAAACCAGTTTTCCAAGGCAGCAGATGGGCAGCACAAACTGCTGAAGCTTGCAGCTCCGATAATCTGTTATTCCTCAGTTCCCTTCCGCACTCCTTGGTCTTGTTGTGCACTTTCTCACTTGGCAGAAGAACTTCCTTTTCCCTTACCACCTTCCTATTTCTGGTCTCCTGTAAAGCAATCTTGCAGCAAATGCCCACCACCAGCAAAGAAAACCTATGGTAGACTTCTTACCAAACTGAGAGACCATACAATTATTCATTCAGGGCTCCAAAACTGAAGTGTCCAAAATGTACAGGCAGATATTTAACAATACTGAGGCACATTTCTAGATATGACAGGAAACTCTCTCTATGTGGATTTTAAAGAAAGTACGCAAGAATCAAGGAGGGATGAGGGATCCTGTGAGTCCTGCCACACCTGATGGGCATAGGTTTGTCCTGAAGTAGATGCCCAGAATTGCCATTTAAGTCAGGGGTACTGGTGCTCACCCAAACCCTCAAAAAGGAGTCTGTGTGATTTTAATTAGATAAGGCTTCAAAGCACTTTGAAGATGTGAACTGCTCAGTTATTACCATGATCAAAGTAATTTACAATTCTTGAAAATATGTCATCATTTTTGAAGGGAAAAGAAAAGTGCTGTATGTAGCAACTGCTCAGTTATTACCATGATCAAAGTAATTTACAATTCTTGAAAATATGTCATCATTTTTGAAGGGAAAAGAAAAAAAAAAGTGGTTGTTTTTAGACATGTCACATTTAGATGCTGGACATCCCAGGGCAGAGGTCTGTTATTTTTATTTTCTGCAAAGTGCCATGCCACCTACGGAAAATGATGGCCTGAATAAACACAGGTATCATACACTACACTTCTGTCAGAGTAACCAGATGATCAGGTCCTAAAAAATGCAAATAGTTTTCCTTAAATGCAGAAACTGACCCAGAGTTTCCATTTCAATAAATGAATAATGACACCAGCATGTGTAATGGGCAGAGGTAAAGGAAACAAACCCCTGAGTAACAGAATAATCTCTTTTGTTAAATGGATACCTCAGTCTCTATTTGAGTAGATTTAAATTTTTAGAATGGGTGTCCAAGAGCTTCTTATACATTTTTTTTTTTAATCACCTCACATAAACAAACTCATTTCACCTCATACAGAACTGGCATACAGCATGGAAAAGCAGGGCAGAACCAACAATTTACATGTTCTTACATATACAACTAATTAACACAAATGAAAATCACGAAGGTGGCAGAACCACAAAACCCCAAACTTAACTCCACCTACCAAAAGGTGAAGAACTTAAAAGGTAAGAAATGCTACATTTTGATGGATTTGCAGTAGTCCCCCAAATCTCACTTTCCACAGTTAATGCACTGAACAAAGCAGGAGACTAATATAAGAAAAAGATTAAGTGATTATATAAGAAGAGGAACTGTATCCTAGAGTACATGTAGCAGGAGAGATGATTTAAAATTGCATGGAGAGACAGCTTTTTATTTTTCCCAGGCTATACTCTACTTGTGGTAGAAAAATCACTACCAATAGCTAATTAAATGTAGCTGACAGTTAGCTTTGTCCACAGCATGTCATATGGCAGAACTGCAGCCTGATGGGGTTCAGCAAGCATAGCAGAAATACGACTTCTGAAACCACCACCACAAAGCAGTGCTGCAAAAGCTGGGATGAATCTTTGTTTTGCTGTAACAAGAACAGCATGTCAAAATCTTCCCAAACTTCAGCATTTGTCCTGAACTCAGGAGAATTAGCTAAATCTTGAGTCATTTAGGAACCCTGACACTTGAAGTGTAACAAACAGTTCCTTGCCAGCTCAGGGAATCCAAACAGAGAAAAATATACATGCAGATTCTCAGACAGGTGAATCAGATGCAATGAGGCATCTCTAAAGACATCTTTAACACTCACCACAGTTTACTTCAATTAGTCTTCATCACCTAGTTTCTCATTCCACAGGTCTCAATATTGCTTTTCAAATTGCCTCTTTTCAAAACAGTAGCTGCCCATGCTCAGATGGAACCGAGAAACTGTTTTCTTTTACAAGGGCCACCTCACTCTGCCCCTTTGCAGGGACCCTCCAGCACAGGCCAGGGGAGGATCATCACCTTCCCCAAGGATGGCTAACTGCAGCTCCCTGCCATGTAACACTAAGTAGCCAGCCTCCTGGCCAAAGGCAACCACTGCTCTCCAACCAGTGAGGACAGTGGGAAATCCTCATTTACTATTTTGCATGCAGTCTGCATACTTAAAGCTACTTATCACACAAGCTTTTTCTGCTTCTGAATGACCAAACATTGTGCATGGGAGAACTTCTTCAGCCTTCAGCTTGTTGGCTTCCTGTATAAATTCAGTGGCATTGCACTTCCTGATTTTTGGTTACTAAATACTGAAGAAACAACCTAAACAAAGCATCTAAGAAACCTGGGGTGTTGAAAAAAGACACCTGTAATAATACAATGCCTCAAGTGTGTTGGGTGCTGCACTTCCACGCAAGTGTGCTGGATGAACACAACCAGCAGCCCCAAACAGCACTGCAGGTGGCTCTTTTAACTAGCACAAAGTGGAGGCCCATGATGCTAATTAGTTGCCACACAGTGATTCACACAAATCATGTCCTATGATAAGAATATTCCAATTTTCATCAAATTATTTGTGAAGTAATATACGTAAAATAACCTGAAATGTGTGCAAAGCATGGAGGAGGGGTTACATATTTACAGACACGGTTGCTCATGTGAGTTAAGAGTTCAAAACTAAATCATGGCTTGTTGTTTTCAAACCAGTTTTCCAAGGCAGCAGATGGGCAGCACAAACTGCTGAAGCTTGCAGCTCCTCTGCTCCCTCAGGACCCTTGGCCAGCCACTGCAACACTTGGGTGTGCCCCAAATTGCAGGTTACAGGCTGTTCCAAAAAGCAGTTTTAAGATTCCTCACGTACTGTCTCAGGTCTATAAAGCTGTCCCTCCTCCCCATCAGGCTTATAGAGCACACTCCCCTAGGATATTATCTGGAAAAGAATTTCAGCTTATAAAACAGGTTTACCAGCTGAATAAAACATCTAGGGGAACTGTGTATGTTAGAATCTGTTTTCACATAACAAATCTGTTCTAAGGTACATTTTTTGTTACTACTATTTTAACCTCATCTTCGGTGGAAAAGATTATTATTCCATTCAAAGTACTGACACCACATCTCTATTTGTTCAGATAAACTAAAAAAAAAGAGAGATGCCGTTAGACTGGTAGTTTACTATCATCATTACTGTGAAGGTTACAAAGCACTGGAACAGGCTGTCCAGAGAGGTTGTAGAGTCTCCTTCTCTGGACATACTAAAAACTTGCCATGATGCAGTCCTATCTAATGTGCTCTAGGGGATCCTGCTTTAGCAGGGGGAAGGCTGGACCTCTGGAGGCCCCTTCCAATTCTGATGATTCTGTGATCATCTTAAGCTATTTTACTCAATCCATAGATTTTTGAACAGTTGTTCAGAGTTCCTGCAAATCTCAGCTAGATGTTTACATGTATTTTTCCTCCTGTTGCAAAATCAACATTTAAGATTTGTCACAGTTAATCACAGAGAAGGTAAAATACCAGTGAAAAACTCAGGTTTTTTTTTTAATCTTTGCTCACTGTCCTCCGAAGAATGGAAACTCAGGGCTATCTGGAAGAGTTTCATGTGTGTCACTCTTCAAGAAAAACACTACATGTAGACAGAGGGTGCATCTCTAAAGATAGTAGTGAAATCATGGAATGTTTACAAAATAAATCATGATGCCAATGACCTACATGCATTTGCAAGTCTGGAAAGAGAGTAACTGCTGATCCTAGCAACAAAATTTCAGAAGTATTAATTTCAGAAATCTTCCAGTAAATTTGGATCCTGTTCTTCAGAAGTAATTTGAGCTCTGCTAGTCCCATCGTGACTGAACAGAAAAGCCAGGGAGTCCTGACTCTGTAGCACAGTGTCCTCACTAGGTTCTGTCTCCAGCCAGTTCTGCCCCTTCTCCTTTCTGCCTTCCAGCATGAAGGTGTTCGACAGATGGTGTAGTGATATTAAAAGTTTGCTGGGTATTTTAAATACCAATTTGAGTAGACTGCACTGTCTGTATGAAACAGCACTCTGAGGACTCATGTCATAGAATCATAGAATCACAGAATCATCAAGGCTGGAAAAGTCCTTTTAAGATCATCAAGTCCAGCCTATGACCTAACACCACCACATTGGCTAGACCAGGGCACTACGTGTCACATCCAGCCTTTCCTTGAACACATCCAGGGATGATGCCTCCACCACTTCTCTGGGAAGTCCATTCCAAAGTCTAATCACCCTCTCCGTGAGGAAGTCCTTCCTAATATCCAACCTAAACCTCCCCTGGAGCAGCTTGAGGCTACTTTGCCCTCTTATCTTGTTGCTAGTTGCCTGGAAAAAGAGTCCAGCCCCCACCTGACTACAACTTCCCTTCAGGTAGTTGAAGAGAGTGAGCCTACAGTCCCCCAGATCCTCCTTCCAGCCCTTCTTGTGGATGGGCGTTGCACTGGCCAACCTCCAGCCATCTGGGACCTCCCAGGTTAGCCAGGACTGGTGATCAGTGACGGAGAGCAGCTTAGCCAGTTCTTCCGCCAGCTCCCTCAGCACCCTAGGATGAATCCCATCTGGACCCATGGACTTGTTGGGATCTAAGTGGCACAGCAAGGTACCTAATTCCCTGTCTACCAATTCAGGAGCCCAGACGTTCCAAGGGTAGCTATTCCTTTTGTTAAAGACTAAGGCAAAGAAGGTGTTAAGCACCTCAGCTTTTTCCTTGTCGTCCAATACTTAGTTCCCTCCCTCATCCAATAAGGAATTAAGATTTTCCCTGACCCTCCTTTTGTTATTAATGTATTTATAAAAGCATTTTTTATTATCCTTTACAGAGATGGCCAGATTAAGTTCCAGCTGAGCTTTTGCATCTCTAAATCTCTTTCTACATGCCTTTACAATATCCTTGAATACTTCCTGATTCACCTGCCCCTTTATCCAAAGCTGATGCATTCTTTTTTTATTTCTGAGTTCTCATAATACTTCTCCACTCAGCCAGGCCAGTCTTCTTCCCCTTTTTCAGCACACAGGGACAGCCTGCCCTGTGCGTTCATCATTTCATTCTTAAAATAAGCCCAGCCTTCCTGGGCTCCTTTGTTTTTGAGGGTTGCTTTCCAAGGGACTCTCCAAACCAGCATCCTAAAGAGACCAACGACAGCCCTCTGGAAGCCCAAGGCAGAGGTTTTGCTGATGACCCTCCTAACTTCACCACATGTTGAAAATTCAATCATATCAGGGTCACTGTGCCCAAGACGACCTCCAACCACCACATCTTCCACCAGCCCTTTCCCGTTCGTAAGGAGTAGATCCACCATGGCACTACACCTGGCAGGTTCAGTTACTAGCTGTAGCAGGAAGTTATCTTCTATACATTCCAGAAACCTCTTTTCTGCTGTGTTGTACTTCCAGCAGCCATCTGGTAAGCTGAAGTCCCCCAGGAGAACAAGGACTAGCAAATGCAAGACATCTCCGAGTTGCCTCATCAGTGGTTGGTTACCACTGTCCAAAGCACCAAGAGCAAGTGTCAATGCTGTACTGTGCACCAGTCGTGCCAAAGCCTTGCTCAGACACCAGTTCACATGTTTCAGGCTTCATCTTCTTACAAATACTACACTGGCTTCCTGTGCACACAAGTGCAGAAACAGATGAGTATGTGCAAGGTATTGTAACCCATTTAAGGAGACAGCTAACTATTTAAACAAACAAAACCAACTTTACAACACATTTGCTTTTTTAACTCCAAATTGCCTTAAGCATTAGCAATGTCAACTGCAGTAATCAAAATGGGAACTGCTTGAAGGGGAGAGGGGAGGAAAAATCATTAAGGGAACAACTTCAGGTTTGCTCCAGTGGACCAAAAGGGAGAACTGAAAGAAACACAAAATACTAAAGAAAATGTTCCTAGACAAAAAATTGGGAAAAAGGGGAGAGATACAATACATGGTGGTAGGAAGGACAATATTTGTCACACACACACAAGAAGTGAAACTTAGTATTTTGCTGTACTGATATCTCAAGCCTAGCAATTGGATGACACAGAAAACATTTCCAAACATGAATGGAAATATCCATGTTTCCTAGAAAAACATTAGAAGACATTTACAGGTCATTTTTTCCTCTATGAATGGGCTGCAGAGTATATGAGAACAGGGCAGCTGCACCAAATCTCTAGCATAAACCCAGATATTTTTCTACATAACTGTGTGTTTCTTTGTACATGTTCAATACATTAGATAGCTGCACATAATTACGCTTAAATGCTTTTATTTAAATATACACACAGCTGATCAGGTGGTCTGGCCTTAGCTATTTTACTTTTAAATCTCCAGGAGAAACAACTTATTTTTCTTTTTTCTCAGGAGAAACAACTTACTTAATCATAAGTATCAGAAACCAAGTGCTGAAACTCAACATGTGGTTCACAAAGCAGCATATCATATTCTATTCTAAAAAATACCAACTAATGTATTAATACAAAATAAATAATGTTTAAAAGATGCAAAGCAATGAGGTACTGCAGAAATATGAAAATGAAAGACATGCAGAAAGTGTTCTTAGAATTTTCACTGAAATTGTACATATATGTAAAAATCAGGACTGGAATTTCCTATCAATGTGAACAATTTTAATTTCACCTTATCCTTCTCATGCACTAGACAGTGGTGTTATGGGCTAGACAGAGATATAAATATTGTCAGAGAGAAAGAGAATTTATTACCTTTATTGTATGCAATTGCAACCACTGTGAGACTTTGACCTATAAAGAAGAAGGAAACTAAAAGAAATAACGTGAGGTTAAGCCAAGGTTTCTATAATAGTATTTCCAAATTGACAGAGGTTGTCCTAAAATCATTTTAACAAAACTCATGTTCTCTTTGCTAATTTGTGATCAGTATTAAATGCATTAAAGAGGATAAATTATTTTATGAGCCTGAAAGTCTTATGGACTCTTTCCAAAGTTTACCTTTGTAAGAAAATGAGTTTACCTCATTCTGCTGATTAGAGAGCACTCATTTGGAAAAGTTCATCCTTCAGGATCTGGATGCAACTTCCCTTTACAAAACGAGAGCGATGCAAGGAGGAAGTGCTGTACACAGCAGTTTATGTTCACAGTCTACTCCTTGGCAGGTGTACTTCAAGTAGCTTGAAACCAGGAGTGTGAAGGACTGCTTACCCCAAAAAGGGTCCTGGATTTGGCTTTGGGGTTTCTAAACACACTGCACTTCTACTGGTAAGAGAAAAAAAATAAAATCTTGCCTCCTTCAAAGTACCAATTAAATTTCAAATCAGTTGCAAATTGCAGGATAAAGAAGCGAATATTCCATTTCTATTAATTTGCCATTTCTACTAGATGTTTAAGAAATGCCTTTTACAGAAACAAAAACTTACCAATCTTCAACCAACAGCACAGAGACCTGCTCTGACCAGCAGGGAGAAATTCTTAGCATGTTGGAGAGGAAAAATTATTGCCTATGTTAACTGTGAATAACACCAACCCCGAGAGCATACAAAAACCGCAAGACATGAACATTGCTTGGACATGATCACCGTCATTGTTTTTCCCATAATTTTCTTCTGTTTACTAGTTATGAAGCTTTGCTTTCCCCATGAGTCCCAAAACTGTAACTGTCTATCACATAAGCAGGTCACAGCAAGAAAGCATCTTAAAAACTCCCAGAGCTTCTGTTTTAATTCTCTCAATATAGGTCTGTCTCAAGAATCTGACATGCAGACAAGGCACAGCCCACCTTGACAACAGCTTTCCCTTGCTCATAGCAGTCTGTACATCACCAAAATTGCTCACAGCAACACAACTGCAGTATTATTATTTTAGTACTCCCCATGCAAAGCACAGGTTTAAGCCTCTCTCGTAGCTGTGCTCTCAAACACACTCCACAATTATGAAAGCCAAGACGACTTCTAGTATCAGCTACTTTTGCATTTTAGGAATGCCTAACAGTCACAGGCTCTCAGCGCAGAGCATATGCTCCAGCTCATCAGCCCAGATATTTTGATGGAAATAATCAGTATAATTTCACAGTTATGGAAAATAAATCTTTACATACTCTACCATTTTCCCAGTTATTGTACAAATTTTACCATTAATTTCTAACAGTGACTTGTTCAGGGAAATGCTGTTGTTAAATGGGATCTAACTGGCAGTACATGATCACAGGCACAGTATTGCAGGCCACTGAAATTTCCTACTCTAAGCCCCAGCATAACCAGAGGTAAATTCCACCTACAGAAAAGGTTTGACACCAACTCCTGCCAGACTTGTCACTGTCACTTGTCACAGGAATTCCTAGCTATCTGACAGCTCCTTAGAAGATGCTCTCACTGTGCTGCCAAGCATCCAGAAACCCTGGGTGCAGTCAAACAGCTCCACAGTCTGAGCAGACTATAGCTCCTAGTGGGGAAAGGAAAACATTAGAGGAATCCTGGATGTATGGCAGACCAGGTAAAGGAGAAAGACACAAAACAGGAACTTGCCATTTCTCTTGATGCATCTAGTCCATATCTTCCTTTACCTGAAATCCAAGGACAGCACAGTAGTTTTCCATGTGTCAGTCAGTCCCATATGTGCTTCTCAGGGGGGGGAAGAGGGTGGAAAGGGACGCATCTCTGGATAAAAGCACCTGTACTGATGCCTAAAGAAGGATCAGTCACAGAAAATACTTTTTCAATACCTGAGATCAGCTATTGGTGATGTACAAGAAGTGGATTCCAGCATTCAAACTGCAAAGCCACAAGCACATCACTTACAGGACCAACCAGAAAAGCAGCTAAGAACATATTTGAGGCCACTTAGCAGCATCCTTTGAGCGATACTACCTGTAGGTTACCTTGGCACTGAACTCTGTCTGGGAGACCTGCATGGTTAAAGAAGGAACTACTGGGCAAACTTAAGTGGAAAAGGAAAATCTACAGATCATGGAAGGAGGGGCTGGTCAAGTGGGAGGAATATAGGACTGTTGTCAGAGGATGTAGGGAGGCAATTAGGAAAGCTAAGGCCTCCTTGAAACTTAACCTTGCAAGTCAGGTTAAGGATAATAGAAAGGGCTTTTTCAAATACATAGCTAGCAAAACTAGCAATAGAGGCAATATTGGCCCATTGAGGAATGAGGTGGGAGCCCTGGTGACAGAGGATATAAAGAAGGCAGAGGTGCTGAATGCCTTCTTTGCCTCTGTATTCACTCCTGCAGGGTCTCCCTATGAGCCCCAGATTCATATAGCCCCAGAAGAAGTCAAGATAGAGGAAGAGTTTGACATGGTAGATGAGGATTGGGTTAGGGATCAGTTGAGTAATCTGGACATCCATAAATCAATGGGTCCAGATGGAATGCACCCAAGGGTGCTGAGGGAGCTGGCGGAGGTCATTGCTAGGCCACTCTCCATCATCTTCAGTAAGTCATGGGCAACAGGTGAGGTGCCTGAGGACTGGAGGATAGCAAATGTCACTCCAGTCTACAAGAAGGGCAAGAAGGAGGACCCGGGTAACTATAGACCGGTCAGCCTCACCTCCATCCCTGGAAAGGTGATGGAACAACTTGTTCTTGGCACTATCTCCAGGCACATCAAGGACATGGGGGTCATCAAGAGCAGTCAACATGGTTTTATCAAGGGTAAATCATGTTTGACTAACCTCATAGCCTTCTATGAGGAAATTACTAGGTGGATAGATGATGGTAGAGCGGTAGATGTGGTTTATCTTGATTTCAGTAAAGCATTTGACACCGTCTCCCACAGCATCCTTGTAGAAAAGTTGATCAGGTATGGGTTTGGTGATCAGGAAGTGAGGTGGATTAGGAACTGGTTGAAAGGAAGGAGTCAGAGAGTTGTAGTCAATGGGGCAGAATCTGGTTGGAGGTGTGTGACTAGTGGAGTCCCACAGGGGTCGGTACTGGGACCGGTGTTGTTCAACATCTTCATCAACGACCTGGATGAGGGTATAGAATGTACCCTCAGCAAGTTTGCTGATGACACTAAGCTGGGAGGAGTGGCTGACACACCAGAAGGCTGTGCTGCCATTCAGAGAGACTTAGATAGGTTGGAGAGTTGGGCGGGGAGAAACATGATGAAATTCAACAAGGGGAAGTGCAGAGTTTTACATTTGGGGAAGAACAACACCATGTCCCAGTACAGGTTGGGGGCTGAACTGCTGGAGAGTAGTGTAGGTGAAAGAGACCTGGGGGTCCTGGTAGACAGGAGGATGACCATGAGCCAGCAATGTGCCCTTGTGGCCAAGAAGGCCAATGGCATCCTGGGGTGCATTAGAAAGGGTGTGGTTAGTAGGTCAAGAGAGGTTCTCCTCCCCCTCTATTCTGCATTGGTGAGGCCACATCTGGAGTATTGTGTCCAGTTCTGGGCCCCTCAGTTCAAAAAGGACAGGGAACTGCTCGAAAGAGTCCAGCGCAGAGCTACGAAGATGATTAAGGGAGTGGAACATCTCCCTTATGAGGAAAGGCTGAGGGAGCTGGGTCTCTTTAGCTTGGAGAAAAGGAGACTGAGGGGTGACCTCATCAATGTTTACAAATATGTAAGGGGTGAGTGTCAGGGGGACGGAGTTAGGCTTTTCTCAGTGATGACCAGTGATAGGACAAGGGGTAATGGGTGTAAATTGGAGCATAGGAGGTTCAAGGTGAATATCTGAAAAAATTTTTTTACTGTGAGAGTGACAGAGCACTGGAACAGACTGCCCAGGGAGGTTGTGGAGTCTCCCTCACTGAAGACATTCAAAACCCACCTGGATGAGTTCCTGTGTGATGTACTCTAGGTGACCCTGCTCTGGCAGGGGGGTTGGACTAGATGATCTCTCGAGGTCCCTTCCAGCCCCTAAGATTCTATGATTCTATGAAAGGACTACCCACTCCTCACCTCCTCCATGCCTTAAGTAGCCTCCCCTGCCTTTCCTACACTACACTAGTTATTGAAGCAGCCAAGCCAGCACTGCGGGGACTTGCAGCAGCAGTTACTTCTCCCTTCAGTGTGTATTGCAAAGTGCTGTTTTACTGCCACTGCTCACACAACAGTTGATGCTGAAGGTAAAACAGGAGGGTACACACAGAGCTATTCTCTCCTCTGCCCAAGGTCAGCACCCCAGTAGGACTTGCCTTGCAGCACTCACCCACACTCTCCAGTTGTCAAGGAAAGTAAACAAAGCCAGCAAACTTCATCTTGAGTGAGCCAGAAGTAATAATTTCAAAGTTACTATGCAGGACTGTTACAAAATAAGCAAAATTATCTGTAAAGATAGCTAAGATACCTATGCAGATTTAAAACATAAGTCACTGAGTATAAACACAGTAGGAATTTAACTTATATAGGTGTACTCCGTAATGTGATCTACCATTAGCGAGACTTGCTGCTGCAGTTCAGTTTTCTTCCTTCTGAACTTCTGAAGGCCAAAGGTAGCTCTGACACTTTGGTCACAGAGAGTATCAACAGCCATCAGTCACATTTCCTTACTACTGGCTCTAACATCACTGTTAACAGACCACACTTCAGACACTTCATAAACTACAGCTTTTGCCATTGTCTTACACACTCAACTACAAAAACAGGAATAAAAAGACTATCTACATACTGCACAGCTAATGTATAGCACTGTATATACAAAAGTCCTACTCAGAATACAGAGCTAAACATGTCACACCAAAGTGACCATTTCTGTATAAATCGCAGCAAAATGCTGTCTCTCACTAGGATTTTTTAATTGAATGTACAGTGTTAAGGCCATTTAAAAATCCTCTCACAAACACTAGCCCTTACCAGCACCCTCAGGACCCCAGAAGCCCCACTAGGGTTTTACTCACTTCCCCCAAACAAAGGAGAGCTCTACTGTTCGAATTACTCCCTTAGGGACACATTGCACAATCCCTCTGACTTAATTTTACTTCTTCAGTAATACCTCTGCAAACACATTGAATGCTAATAATAAATAAATTATTCAACTATTTGGTCTCTAAGGAAGCACCACATGAATCATCTTCCTGAGAAGAAACTCCTGAACAGATTGTCAGGTACCCTTCCCGGGGGGGTGGGGGTGGGGAAATATCTGATTTAAATAATAATGTTATGTGTATGAAAAGTGATTTATTGCAACGAGGAGATACAACAGCTTTGCTGTTAATTCAGTAGGTTAACCAAAGCCAAGTCACCAGCAAACACAGAGCATGATTGTCACCAGTTTCAAAGAGGGTGGAACTGGAGGTTGAAGAACCAAAATTTGAAAGGAAATCATGCTGAACTAAAACGGTTTGGTGATTAACCAAATTTGAACTAAACTGGACACTCAAAACCCCAGATCTCCACACAAAACAGCAATATATGGAGTTAAAGAGTCAATTTCCTAGTGTACCTCTAAGAGTAAGGAGCTTAATTGAAACTTCAATGGGAAAAAACCCCCAGCAAACCTAAAGCACACTTCCTTGCAAAAGCTAATAAACAGCACTGTTGCTTTTTACAGTTAGGTTACCCCTGTTTTAGGTCTTCTCATTGGTGGAGCATCAGAATACAGATACAGAGTCAATATTCTGCAGACAGCACTGGGCAAAAAGAAGCACTATTAGTATCCTTATTACATAGAGCAGAAAGTCATGGAATTATAACCCCAAAGGAAAAACAGTATTCAGATTATCGGGGAACACAAGATGCCCAGATATACATTAGGAAAATAATGTTTAGTTGCATTTGGGCATAAAGGTCTTGCCCAGGGTTGTATTATAGGTCACTGTACTTAAGTCTACCAATCCCAAGGCTGGACTTTCTTGCATCACTTTTTGCATTTCTTCCTATGATCACCATTACATTTAAATATTACATAATATTAAATCATATGCAATATTTATGCTGCCTTGCTATGTTGGTTTTCCTTTGCACCTCTGGGTAGTAGAAGAAAACGGAGCATTCTCTCAAAGTTTTGTTTCCTTTTGAGATGTGAGACATGCAATTGTGAAAGTTTAATGCACACAAATCTTACTGAAACCTCTGGGCTTTCAGCTCTCCACTGCTCCTCCTCTCCTCACCTTCCTTAGCACTAGCAGGTATGGATACCTTGTGTCCCAGGATGGGCTATACCCCCACATGCCCAGAGCTTGCACCTGTCCTGCTTGAGCAGATGATCTGAGTTTGCACCTGAAGAAAGAAGATCAGGTGCTTGCTGGTGGGTGCTGACAAACATCCCAAATTTTCACATTATTAGAGAGAAAATGCGTGTGGCTGCAGGCACACAGGAGTCTTCTCTTTGTGAATTTGCTGTCAAATTCCATCTTGAAGGTAATGAGAACAAATGCTCCCAAACCTCTCCACAGAAAAGACTGAGTAGCTGGTATGGACAGTAATAACTGTCAAAGAAACTAGTGCCTATTGTTATATTTCTATCCTAATGTCACTATTAACATAAAACAAAGGCTGATGTCTTCATTTGTAAGAGAGGATGATTCTCATTTAGCTTTCTCACAAGGGAAAGCACCTAACAGTTGCCCCCTTTCTACCTCCTCCCCACTACCTTACCTCCACCTCAGCAAGTGCTTCTATTAATAGCTAACACTTGGAATGCTAAGTCCCAAATCTGCTCTCTCATTTTATACAATTACTCAAAGGACAAGGGATTAAATTAACTGCTTGGTCATTTCACGGATCCTCATGCTTATTAGAAGATAAAAAGATCTCTGTTCAAATATGTGCATGTGTTCATAAATGAGCTGGTTGCCCATCTTTTTCTGTAGGACTTCTCAGGTCTGGTTTGTCCACATTTTTGTACAAAATAACTTTCAGAATTAGGGATGCCATTTTCTTGCTATCTCAATAAATTACCATTCTCATCCAAGAATTAAGTGAATCATGTATTTTGGACTTCCTTAAAGTCCCACGTTAAGGCCAGTTATCACATGTCAGTTCAGTAAAAAGTGAAAGCCACCGTCTTAGATTGAGGGTATCAAGGGCTGATACCTTTCTTGCAGCAGCACTGCCCAGAGTTTCCATTTCTACTCTGCAGCAAACTTTCTTAGGCTGATTTTTGCGAAACCTGGCCCTGTGAAAACAGTGTCTTCCAACTCTTTCCTGCCAGACCTCATCACAGGTGGTGAAAGCTACACCATGGCAATTGGACCAATGCAGATCATGCAAGACCTGCTGGAAACATCGGAGACGGACGTGTGTCATACAAGGCTTTCCCAGAGGATGAGAGGCCAAGCCATCCCCATGTAAGATTCCTATCACTTGCTCTGTTCTGGAGCATGAGGATGCCTGTTCCCTGCAGCTGATCGTAGAGAGAACAGAGCAGCTTCTGAGATCTAGGGAAGACTCCTTTAATCAAAAGGGACTGGAGGTCACACATGACTCCTCACTCCTCCACTTCCATGTCCTGCAAATGGGAAGGAATTTTTGCCAATCTTTTTTTCCCATTTTAATTAAAAGAGAATCGTGGCTTCAAAGGAAAGGCACAAAATCTGAATTCAGTTCACTGACTGCTGCAATTCTGTTCACAGGTGTGAGTCTGGGGCTGCAGGATGTGTGGAGCAAAAGCTTATATCTTTGATTTAACAACCACAGGCAGCAGATTTAAACTGTACTTATCACCAGAAGAGAATGTGGAAGACCATGCTCATACAAGAAAGTGGAGCATGGCATTTATTTATTTATTTATTGAAGTGTGAGAGCAAATAAGACAAAAATAGAGTGGTAAGTTTGGGGTTTTTTCCCCTCAAAATTAAAGTTTATCTTTAAGAAACAAAACCAAACTCCTCCACAGTTCAGCTAAATCTTACAGGTGGCACTCAGCAGCTCCAACTGCAGAGACTGCTGCTAAAAGCTAACTTGAACACATATTTTTCATTTATTCAGGGAGAACATTAGATATACTGAAAGCAAAATATAGCTTTATTCTTACCATTGATCTATGAGCAACTGCCTCCTAAAGTCTATAACATGAGATTAATACCCAAGACGAGAGCAGAGGCAACAAAACTGACCTTATTTGAACATGATGCACTAGTTTCAAGGTCTTGAAGTTAATGTGATTGTGTCCCCACCTATCTCACTCAGCACAAACTCTTGAAGAGTTTAGAGTATATCTAAATATTTTCTACTGTAAAGACTTTTTTCCATCATACATTAAATAAAAATTGATGTTATGACAGCCAAGAATTAAAAAAAACCCACAGTGTGAACACAGGCTCTCCCTACAGCCAGTTTTAAAAAATTAAGTTGTGATTTGAAGCAAAAACACAATATGTATACGAACAAATTACAAAAAAATAACAAAAATAAAGCAGTAAGAGCAAAAGCCTGCTTTATCTGGGAATCTTGAAGGGTAGAATGCAGCAGTCTCCACAGATGTACAACTAAGTTTTGAGAGGGTATCAGTCATGTAAGGCTGAAGGTCCTGCCTACTGCTCCCATGCAGTCCCCTGCATGGGACTCCATGAGAAGACCAAAAAGAACAAGATATAAGGAGCAATCATCAACTAGTAAAAGGAGCTCAGTATTTCAAAAAACACCTCAGAAGGTCACCTACTCAACAAAAACAAGTAAATTTACTGTTTGTTTTGATTAGAGAATTAAGACTAGGAAAAAGAGCACAATGATCCTCAAAAATGAAACAGAGGTAGCTACCTTGTATCTAATAAAATCATAGGCAAAAACTCCAACATATATATATTTTATTCAGAGTTCTTCAATAAAGCACATGCAAAGACAGCCAGAAAGGAACAGAGAATTAAATTAAGCCTGCTTAAGTCAAAGACATTAGGAACATAGAATAGCTTAGCTTCTCTTTCTCTTCCTTTGCTATTTTGAGGTACACAGATAAGTGGTATCTCAGTCACTTTCTCTAGAGAGATATGTTAAACGCTTCACAGCGGTTAAGATTACTTTGCCAAATAGTTCAAGTCTAAAATGAATGAAAATCAGGAGTGTCTACAAGTCTTTCTTGGCTAAAAAAAGTACTACTTACATGGCAGGATTTTTTTTTTCTTCATTCCCCAGACCAGAAAAGGAGCATTTGCCTTAACGACTCAGAAGAAATGAGGTGTGACAAGTGCAAGTGAATACAATATTTACTCAAATTTCAGAATTGTACTGTATTATTGTCTATAACATACAATGAACATTTTTTTTCAAATGCATCAAAACCTTTGTCAAGTAAAAATAATTTTAAATCCCTTTGTTACCTAACCCTTTGCCAATCAAAAAGCAGTATTATAACTTGAAACAAATAAATAAGTAAATTTTTCATTTGCTTTTTTTGCATTAAGCTGGATATAAGCACTGGAAAAAGAGACTTAAATTGGTCCTGTAAGGTAGGAGTAGACAAACCCCTCCATACCCTCATCTCACACCTTCCTGTGTCTGCTACCACTCTTCTACACAGGTCTTCTGGAAAGTGACAGTCACAAGCAGCAAAGAGGTGGATGCACTATTTCCATGCCACCTGCTGAAGCCTGGATGTCAAAGAGCTCA
>NW_009954241.1:1152578-1178719 GCF_000747805.2 Chaetura pelagica
AGGGAAAAATGAAAGAAAGACAGAAAGACAGAAAGGCAGAAAGAAAGCAAGTAACCAAGCAAGCAAGGAAGAAAGAAAGAAAGCGAAGAAAAGACAGACAGACTTGGTTATTTTCTTGTTTAAAATTAAAATCAAGAAGTGTTAAAAGATTAGTGTAATGAGGTTTTTCTTCACACTCTCTCTTCCTTCCAACCTCAGTTGTATCATGCATACTAGAATTCAAATTGGCTGCATTTTCCACTTGGAATGGCAAAGCAGAATGCTAATGCAGTTAAGGTCTGTTAGGCTTTGTTAGTTTAGTAGTCATCTCTCTCTTTTTCTCTGTTTGTCTAGTATGTGCAAATGTTTGGGGCTTTTAGGGACGTTTCCCCCCCAATTTGGAAGGCAGAGGGCAGAGGAGAAGAGGGTGGAGAACCACATGCTCTTCTTTATTGGAAAAGACTAAGCAACAATTGAGATAGGAAGGACTATAAAGTAGCTGTTCTTAATTTTTTGGTATCTCGCATTATAAGAGGTAAAACATTTATGCCATACAGACTTGACAGAGTAGTTTACATTCTATGAACTTGAATTATGAAGACTATATATGTGCAGGTACACATTTAAAGCTGGAATTGTTGAACAACTGAAAATTAATCAAGCATACCCAGTCACAATAGTTTATTTTTCTCCTTACAAAAGGTAGCAAACCCATCCTACCAATACCAAAGCCAAAAGCTGCCAAACTCTACGGTTTATACCATCTCCTAATGTTAAGAAATAATCTGAATGCTTTAATGTATTCTAAATTCATTTGAACAAATCTCAGCATAGATAATACAGAAAATGACAATGCAAATTCTTAGATATGTACAAGGCATCAGCTGAAAAACTTTCTTGGGTAAACTACAGATTCTGGATTACTCTGGGGTGTTGAAGGTAGGCCTGCCAATTCTTTGCTTATGAGCCTAGTTTTGAGTAAGGCTCTAACCTAGATGATTTGGATCGATATTCCAGAGAACACACTTAATAGAAAAATACTTGCAAAGACCATAAAGGTATCCTAAATGGTGTAGATTACTTTTGCAGCATAGACAAACACAGGCAGTCTGGGGAAACAGCCTTCTATGATCCCAATACATTTCCATTAAGTCTGAAGGTAGTTGTATGCACTCAGTGGCAGAAACATAAACACATTTAGCAGTGAATAATGATTTTTAAAAGTCTGGCAAGATAGACTGAGAATATTCACCTATCAAAACTGCAGTCATGTAACTTCCATTTATATTGCCCATTCAACCTAAGATATTTAACATTTCTCTATGAATATAAGCACTCTTCAATAGGGCAGGTATCTTGAGGCAAATACTTTGCCACTGTTTTCCCCATTTTAGCACTGCTACCTACCTTTGGGTACATTCTGCTATCAGCACAATTAGGGAGTACAAGAAAGGATCACTCTCAAATAATAACCTCACTTCATCCACAGAGTTAAAAGCAGTGTTCCTGGAACATTTCCTTCTCAGCACATTTTATCCACACAAAGAGAAACAAGAAAAAGAAAAAAAAAGAAAAAAAGACACCCATTGCCATATTTTACAGTAAGCAAATTAATAATGGGAAGAAACAAAAAAGCAGCAGTTTTCATAGACTACACTCACTGTATGTAGTAAATCGTCATTTTCAAGGCACCAGATGCGCAATAAAAGCGACAGGTTAAAGGAGACAAAAAACATTTGGTTACTTCTTGCCCAGTGAATATTACAAAAGCTGTGCAATTTGCAAGAGGTATTTGATAAACACAACAGTTACTCTAAGATGTAGTATCCATCACCTACCTTGTAGAAGGGCTCCATTTCTCTTGAAAAAGGTGCTTCCTGGCCAAATGGGTGGACCTGATGTGCTAAAGGTAATAAGAAATAAGTGTAAAGAAAATCTCATTTTCATTAAACAACTCTTAAGTTACCATTCGCACTAATGTCTCTGTTTTTAAAACTAATGTAACATCATGGCAATTTTACTTTCAAGTAAGGGTCTAAAATTTAATGTTAAAAATAGGTCAATTTGATTCAAGATTCACATTCTCTTCACAAGGAAAAATGTCAGCAAAGCACATGCCCACATTCTCTCAGAGGAAGCGAGAAAAAAGCAATTTGGAATAAATAATTAAAAAAACCCTCCAAATCACTGTCAAAAATATTTACTGAATTCAGAGTACAGCAAAATACACGCCTTTTCCCAAAGCCATCTGCTAAAAACCCAAAAGCTTTATGTTTTTTACTCAGCCATAACAACGTGCTACCCCAGCTAATGCATCAACCTGGAAAAGCCTTGGCCAGACAACGGACAGCTTCCATGCTTCTAGCAGGGAGGTTTGCCCACCAAACCCTCTCACATGCAGAGGTCACCCCACCAGGAAACGCGCTGCTCAATGAGCCGGCCCGCGAGCACCAGCGTTAATGAAGCTTGGCCCTTGCTGTGCATGTGTGCCTGGTGACCATGACAGCTCCTGTGAGACCCCCAGCAGGATGGTGGTCACAGTGGGCTCTTGGGCACCTGCGACATGCTAGTGCCTGCCTGACCTGAAGCCCTTCCCTGAACTCAGGCCACCACCAGGTCCCTCTTTTGTTTTGTCCCCTGCTCACGCGGAGGCTGCCCAAAAGTAATGGCCTCTGAGAGGCCTCTCCTGTGACAAATGTGGCTGAAGGCACAGATGCAGGAAAATAAAGGGGAAAGAACATCAGCATGATCCTCTAAACCTTGTTTCCTTTGTTGCCCTGGAGCAGCCACACAGTGCTGTAGGCAATAGGAGCGTGGAGCACCCAGGCCAACGACCTGCAGTGCCAGCAAGCCGTAGTAGAGGGAAGGCTGTGAGGAAGTGCCTGATGGCCACCTGCACCCCTCCTCTTCAGTCAAGTCCACAGAGCACCCCCACACCAACCCCACCACATCAGGACAGCTCTCCTTTCTACAGCAGCTGCCCACAGCTGTCCCTGCCAGCAGGAGCACCAAACTTCCTGGACATAAAAGGTAACATTGTTCTTTTCTTAACAATGCAGATGACTGCTGGCCAGGTGCATCCCTCCCTCCACTACAGCACAGCTGTAGTGGCCCCAGGCAGGGCCACAGAGAGTGCTGCCCAGAGCAAGGGTTCCATGGCTGCTGCTGCTCTTTGCTGTGTGGGGAGCCATCGATGGGACAGGCACCACCAGTAGGAGTTCACTGACTGCATCCTATGACTGAGGCACACCAAGTATTTTAAAAGCCAAGTGCCTAGAGGAAATAACTAAAGGCACATAAAAGATTTGTTGCAGTGTTGTCGAGGCAGGTGGCACACAATGGAACAGCTCTCCAAAGCCTGAAGACAACTGTAGGTATTTTAACACACTAAGCTTTTACTGAAATTAATATAAGGAAAC
Organism: Chaetura pelagica; assembly: GCF_000747805.2. Lineage (NCBI taxonomy): Eukaryota > Metazoa > Chordata > Aves > Apodiformes > Apodidae > Chaetura > Chaetura pelagica. Next base: position 1,155,977 of record NW_009954241.1, read on the forward strand.
TATGCTATCAATATAATTGACCTATGCCCAAATTTGAGCACAGACTTTAAGTAAGGGATAGAATGTCCTTTAAGATTACTGTATGGCACTGTTCTTTTTCAAGGTAACCCACCTTCCTCTTTGGATGCATAATGTGAACCAAGCCCCACATGCCATTTCTGCTCAGTTCCTTTTGTGTACTCTTGAGTTGACTACCACTACACAAAATGCAATGAAATGGAAAACGTTTGTTACATTTACAACATTAGCAAAGTTCTGATAAAATGCCATACACAAAAAACAGATCTATTTTGCAATTATTCCACAGAGACTCTTGTGCTAACATGTAAAACTTCAGCATATTAAACTGTGGAAAGATCCAAAGCAATTACATGAGTAATAAAAGATTTTGATACTCCTGAAGAAAAAGAGGAGTTGAGACAGAAAGACCAAAATGACCAAAAAGAAGTTAAGTAGGTCTGTGTTCATAAGCGCTGGAGTGTGCCGGGGCACCCACTCGTCTGAATACGCACACGCAATTCATGGGATTTCATGTAACCAATTGTTTGAGTTCTTTACAGTAAGCGCCAGCTCTTCAAGTGTAGCTCCTGAACTCACATGAAGGTCAAGAGCTGTTGAGGGCATTCACACTCCTGTAGGACTGGTTCACAAGTTTCATAGAACATTAGAACGCAGGATAATCTCTGGGACAGGACCCATTGAGCTACAACTGGAAAGCCACAGTGTAATCTTCACTCTGTAAAAATTTGCCACAGAAATGAAAATTCACAGTATGGCAACTACAGGCTTTTAAAAGCCCAAGAAAAAAAAAGCTGAAATTCTGAAGTGAAGCCAGAGACAGAAATTATTCCAAGGCTGCCATATGCCTGTACATGCGGAAGAGGGTTAAAGAAAGGAGAGGGAAAAGCTTGTATATTTGAATAGACAAAATGTTTCCACTAGAGCAGCAAAGCTACAGTGATTTATCTTACTTTCCAACTTAAAAAAAGGCCCAAGGCTCTCATAAAAAACTCCATCTGATTCAGCACAAACCCACATGAACTGAGGAAATTAACTGTGCCTTCCCAGGAAAGGAAGCTAAAGAATTCAAGCATGTAAATAACGTACTACAGTGATTGGTCAAGCCTTCCAAACAACAAACTTCTGTGTTTGCAGGGCTTTGCTGAAGTTTAGCTATGCCTGATCTGTGTTGGATAAATTCTCCTTCTGTTGCTAAACTTTTGCACATGAAGTCTTGGATGGTATTAATTATTACAATATATTTCAAGTTAAGAAATTACTATCTCTCACTTTAAAGTGTTCAAAAGCTGTTTCCTGCCTTTTTCACATTAAGAAAACATTTTAAGAAGTTCATTCTTCTAAAGAATGTCTATAATTTAAAAACATTTAGTCCATCCCAGGTGTTTTTTCAAATGAATTGTTTCTTCAGTATGGTCTGAAAGTTACTGAAGAAGAGTGGCTGGTTCTCCCTCAGAAGTAACATAATGTTCTGTATTTATGCAAAATAAAAATGCAAAATCTGGTTTTAGAACTAAGTTTTGTAATCAATGCATGCTGTTAGCATTATTGATGGCAGAGTTTTTCATCATACTAATCAACTAAACACACACACTAAATTAATATTTCATTTCTAATAAATACCCACGCAACTACTAGAAAAAAAAGCAGTAACTAGTTCCAACTCTCACATTGGTACAGAGAAACTTGTGGACTGATACAATTTTGTTATGCACAGGTTTGGTCTGACTTAACTCTCAGCAGCAGATGAGCAGAGGGCACTTGGGGGGAGGTGATGATCCATTGCTGAGAACTGAGATTTCAAACACCTTGAAAAAAACATGAGTTAGTCTAGTTTATAAGGAAGAGGACACGTGAAACACCAACAGTTACCTGTCAAGGACTGTTGGCTTGATTTGCAGAAGGTACTATCAGTTCAAGTATACCCTCAGCCAAAGGCTGCAACAGCATTTGTAGCAAAAGCATAAAACAGGATCTGGGGGTGCTCATCTGTCCAGTGCAGGATCCACCTCTCTCTGAAGCACAGTCACTGTCACTGTGGCATCCATGCACCACCACAGGGAGCAAATGAAGTATTTACATACTTGCTGAAAACCAGCAGCTGAGAGAACTGCAGACTAACAGTGTTTTTAACATGTGAGCATCTGCTTGTGTGAAATGAGATACCCAGAAACAGGAGCCACTCCTGATAAAATTGTGCCTTTCCTAGGAATTCGCAATTGACTTCTAATGACAAGTAGGATTCAATTTCTGCTCAAGGCAAGCAATGAACTGTTTTCCCTCTGATGACAACCAGTAGGAAACTTCATCACGCCACAGGGCCCCAGGCACGGGAAGCCGCATGACTGGGGGCTAGCAGGGATTTTTCTGAGGGAAGGCTTTTCCACAGGAAAATGTTGCTTTTTTGAAATCTAAAACATTCCATGGGAATGTGTCGATTTGGACACTGCTTGTGCTGGAAACCAGGCCGGCATGAAGGCTGGCTGACCAGCCAGGGAGGGTTCATGGCAGCCAGCCAGCCCAACCAGGAGCCCCCAAGGCATCCAGAAGCAGTAACAAGTATGAGCCTCCTCAATTAATTATTTCTACCAGAACATATGCCATGCAATTATAAAAAAAACTTTAAAAGGTGCATAGGCTTCAAGAGACTTAAGAAAGGAAATATAAATCCTTTGCCTTCTGGAATTCACATTAAAGCAAGGAGACTGAAATTCTTAAAGCCAAGTGCTAAAAAAAAAGCCAGGGTATGAATTCTCTCTCACAGATGCAGTATATCACAACTATGCCAAAAACTCTCACAGGCCTCTCTGTCAGAGAGATGAATGGATTTAAAAAACCCAAACAACTAAAAATTCAAAACGAATTCAATTGTGTGGGACTACATGCCACAATTAAGGGATGATGAAAACACCAAAGAAAAGCAATAAATATAGGCTAACAACCGTGTTACCAAATGTGTCTAGAGGGTAAGCAGGAAGATGCAGTAAGGAGAGGAAAACAAACAAGCCAACAACTGCCCTGAATGCACACTTCAAAGGGCCCTGAAGCTGAGAGCCAAAAGGAAAGCTGAGCAGGGAGCGAGGGAAGATGCTCCACACACACCTTGGTTCACTATGGGCAAGAGAGAGTGGGATAAGCTCTTGGGACACAGCTGGTGCCAAAGGGCACCCCGGCTCTCAGGAAAGCTGCAGGACAGCTCAGTAAGGGGTAGAAAGTTGAGCAGTGTTAGCTGTAAGCTAACAAGCTGCTGCACACAATATACCCAACACAGAGCCTGCAGTAGGCAAACAGCTGCTAGACCACAACAGGCTGCAGTGACACAGAGCATCCTCTCTCTAGCCCTTACCAGTGGCAAAACTGATAGGCATAGGCAAAGATGACTGACTGAAGTGCCTCTACATCCAGCAAAATCCAATCCTTTTGCAAAAACGTGTGGCTGGAAGAAATACAACTCTTCCCCTCCTGACAAGCGCAGTTAAGTTCCCAGTAACACAGAACAAATGGATGGGAGAGAGCCCATTTCACTGCGATCGCCGCCCTTTGCCCCAGGTTTGACAGCAGTTAACAGCAATAGAACTGAAAACTCCTGCAAGCAGAGGCTACAGCTGCCAGATGAAGAGAATGAAGGCACTGCTGTTAACCATGCTATAGGTACTCCATTACCAACCATCCACAGTGCAAATACTTCACTACAAGTTTCACCTACACCTCCAATACTGAAGGAAATGTCAAGAAGAGCACACCCAGAAAGAACAAGACAGTTTGTCAAAGAGTGAACAGTGCAGCAACTTGCAGGTATAGAAAGCCACCTCTGAAAGTTTATCAAAAGCAGCTAAACTATAATTATTCCTATGTTCAAGTTGCTGAGATAACAATAGCTGTAGGTGCCTTTATCTGGCTGGAGCCCATAAAACCCTGTATGGGCATAACAAGAGCTCCTGACAAGTACATTTAGCTCCTGGTGAAAGCTGGACTGCAACCATAGGTATATAAATGGATATCCAACTAAGCTGGAAGATCGTCATTTTTACCACTGCTTGAGAAGTAAATTTAGGATGGGTTGGTAACTGAGAACAAAGCTTTAAAAGTATACTTTTGTGGGAATAGGCCATCTCTTGATGCTGGAAGACAAACAGTACTTCCTTACAGCAGTCACCCTGTGTAAGGCATGAGAAATATTCATGACTACAGCTTGGCTCCCACGCTGCACAAACATGGTCTGCAGAGAGGCTGTCAGACAGCGTGAGAGGAGGTCACTTACTCCAAGCCACATAGCCACAAGCTTGCTGAGTGAACATGGGACAGGCAGCATCTCAGTCTGGTTAAGGACTCCTCTGATGCTTGTCAGCTCTTCGCTGCTTGCACCGGAGAGATCAAATCCTTCCATTGCAATATCAGCTCTGCTTCCTACACTCAACTATAATGCCATTCCTGGGCAGGGGCTAACGAGACTACTGCACTGCAAAGACAAGTTCATGCTCTACAGCTGGATATATAACCATAGCTGTATTTTAAAAAATTATCACTCCCATAATAATTTTTGAGCAATACAGCAGCATTTAGATGCCGCTGCCCCTCTAACACATGCTTTTGTTAACAAGGAAAAAAAACAAAACCCCTCAGCAGCTTACTGGCAGTTAACATCACAATTAGTGATCACCTAGCAACAGGCCAGCAAGCTTCCTCTTCAATCAAAGGGAAAAACCTCTACTAACCTGGACTAACAACAATACATACAAAAATATCTGGAAGCTACATGTTACGGTATTTCCTGATGTTAATGAAAATTATTACTTTAGAGATTTTAAATATACAGACCCATTACTCCAGCTTCTCTAATTTTCCGTAACTGACAAAATATTATTCTTAGAGATTTATGAATTCACAATACTAATTTTTATTTTATGAAGGCTGATCTAATATTCTGGTAATGCTTATCTTTCCTCTGCAATTCTCTCTTATATTGTCTCTCGGTGTCTCTCACTGTGACATGTAGGATCAAGACTTTAAGCTCATAGGTGGAGTCTGCCTTGTTTCTCTAGGGTGTCTAACACATTTTTGAGGGAATAATAAAATTTTGTTCTCTTGTGCACGCTAAATTAGTTTTCTATATAATATGACTATCAAAGGGACAACATCTAAATTTTTATTAAAGACAAAAGAAAAGTTGCTCAGGAAAGCTGTTCATGAACGAAATGCCTGAAAATAGAATTTCAGGTTACTTTGTAAGGAATACAGTGAAAAGTTGGCCAAATCTTTATGTTCTCCAGATAGCCAAAGCTATTCTCCTACTAGTGTCTCTATTTAAAGTAATTAAGCAAGAAAACAGAGAGAGGGAGAAGGGGGGAAAAAAAAAAAGAAAAAGACAAAAAAAGCTTCTCAAACAGACTGCTGTGGTGCTCAAGAGACCCCTCTCGTTGACGTGATATATGAAGCCTTCTTGTCCCCTTCGTGAGACTCTGTAGCCTCCAGAGAGAATTTTGGTCTCTGCCAAGAACTTGAATACATATTTATGGACAATAACAGAGGATTTATTCTTTAAATAAAAAAAATAATAATAATAATTTCTAGAGAGTTGCAGTTTTAATAGAGATGGCTATTTGAGGTATGACAGCCATAGTGCTAAATGCAAATTTCTCACTCACTTGTGTTTAAATATTTTAATACATTTACTGTGAACATGTAATAACCCTAGGCTGAATACTGAAATAGGAAAAATTTTAAATATATTTGAAAAATCATGGTCACAATTGCCTGACATTACTTTTAATTAAAAAATATTTGTCTCCACTGGGAATTGGGAGATGCCAGCTATCAGCCTCCATTTCTCATTCTGCCTTAACCACTGAATCACACAATGACTTCAGGCAAGTAATTTCATCCTTTCTGTCTCAGTTTTGTTTTTCTTCTTTTGTGTTAAAAACAGGAATAAATTCTTACTGACATAGCCTACACATCACTGGGAGGAATAAAGAATTGTTAAGCAATGACACAATAGATGAGGGAATAGTCTTTTGAAATGCATGTAGTTAAAGAAGAAAAAACACATCTCACATCTAGAGCATGGGTTATTGCTTGTTCCTGTCTTCCTTATTGTAAAGTAAGAAAAGAACTGTAGGTTACTTCATATGCTGTAGTGCTGCGTTTCTCCTTATTTCACAACTGCTATTAGCTGGTTCCTAGACGTTCTATCATTGGATGCAAAACTGACAGTCGTCAGGCTGGGGAAACTTCAGAGTTTCTTGCTCATGTTCTACAGAGTGTGAAAATGTCAGCTTATGCAGGCACTGCAGGCCATTCCCCTGAAGCCCAGACAAATACAAGATCCCATTTACAGACAGCCATTGTCCTCTGAGACCACAGAGGACCATGGCCTCTTTGGGGTGTAGCAGGATCACATGCTGACCTGGCCAGTGGTGAGAAGTTTGATTGTCTTCTATTTTACACAATCAGAAATGGAGCACTCCAGTTTTCTGATGATAGCCTTCATTTGCTGCAAAACAAGCAAGGGGAAAGAAGAGGTTCTGTTTTGGTTTTACTTGATTAGAATTGCACTGGAAGAGAAAAGTCTTTAATCTCAGGATTCCAGAAAGTAAATTATTCCTACAATTGCGTGTATCTAAATTTGCCTCCATTTTCAACTTTATGTAAAGGGTCTGCTCTGATAACTAATGCTACAACACAGACAAGGATCTAGAGAGCTTTCATACTGACCACCTGAGCAACTGAACCCAGCTGAAACCACAAAGCAGCCACCTGGACACAACACCATAAAGCTGTAACAAAAAAAGCATTTCTCCCAAATTGATACTGATTAGATTTTTTAAAAGTCCAAGGTCACCCAATTGACTTGTGCTACTCTAGATCTGAATTGTCTGTTTACTGTTTTTGCAGAACTTAATACAGCTTTGCTGGTAGACCTGCCTGGATTTCATAAGTACTTCTTATATGAGGATCTCACACTCACCGTGACCTGTCAGTCAATCAGAGTTGAGATTAACAATATGCACATCTCTGCTAGAATAGCTTGTCACCCATTAACAAGAACATGCCTTTTGTTAATTTTAAAGACACCTGTGTATCTTGAACACGCACAAAGTTATAAACATGTGCAGATGCAAAAGGATAAAACTGATCTGCAATGAAACAAAAACACATGGGGAAAAGGAAAGAGAGGCCTCTAAGTTCCACCCCAAATGCTTCATGCTACTTGCTGCTGAAAAATAAGTATGACTCTCAGTCTGCTGCCAGTGCACCACTTGCTCAAAAGCCAAGGTGCCTACCAGCTGAAATTTTCCATACTTGGTCTTTCTCATTAATCTTGAATGAATGTGGTTCAGATGATTTAGAACTAATCTGTCTCTGGAATTACAGAAACAAGGACAAAACAAAATGTTTAACCTCTCTCTTGGAACATTTAACCTCTCCCAGATGCTGGGGGTATTTTTCCCTAGGAAGCTTAATGTGCTTATAGTCTCTGTAGCACTGCTGCAGAGCAGCATGCAGATATTTGCAGTCACTGGGCCATATGCTAAAGACTCTGCTACCCATGTCAGAAAGTTATGTAAAAGCTGAAAACATGGTGGTGGTAGTAGTAGTAGTAATAAATAATAATAATAATAAAAATAATAATAATACAGAAGTCAAGTACCCACATATTTGGAAAGACCTAATTGCATTTTTTTTATTAACCTCAATTCTACCTCTTCACGTGTATCTGCTAGAAGAGTCTGGCATTCAGTGTTCATACTCTAACCCCCCAGAAGAAGACTGCCTGAAGATCCTACTGCACAGCATGCAAGGTGCTCAGAGAAGGAATGAGAGACAGTTTGTGGGTGCTTCTATCTCCAACACAAAAATTTACTGCATAAATAACCTTATCCTTAAAGATACAATTTTAGACATAAACTGCTAAGGCATAAAAAAATTAGTATCAAAATTTATCAGTCATTCACATTCCTGTGATTACTCAGTTTGGTTTTTTTTGGTTACTCAGAGTGGTATTTTAGGGATGAGGGAGGGACAGACCAACACACACATAAAACTACAGCACCAAACACCAGACTGCTTCACATTGCAATCTGGGTCTACAGCTGTAACAGAACAGAGAAGAGAATATAACATTTTTTTCACTCAGAAGCATTGTAGCGACATCACAAAGATCAATCCTCCCACCCACAGTGCTACAGAGATACCATTTCCATTCACAAAAATGAAAACATACACACAGAGATAAAAACATACCTCCAAGAGACACAGTAAACTGTGGCAGATCAGGACCAGCCCCTGACATCCCACTTCACAGCTCCAGGCCCCTACTGCAACCCACTCTGCTATTGTATTAGGACTTCTCATCACTGACTGACATTAGTTGAACCTACAAGTGTTCAACATTTCTCTGAAACAGATCCCACATGCCACAGGTTGGACGTGGAGGAAATTAAAAGCAGGATTATAGTATGACTTGTATGGTCAATTTAAAGCTAACAGCACGAGTTTGATTAAATGATATCCTATTGTCCCAATCCAGTCAGGAGAAGATAGATATTTTCCATTTCTATCAGAAAGTCTTCAACTCAGCAAAGCTTCAAGTTCAAGAGGCAGCGCAGATGCGACCTCATAGGCCTGCAGTCATCTCTTCCCTGTTTACAGCCTCTGCCAAAATGAAGAAGTCCCACTGAATCATGGGTGGGATCTGTCTGTGACCTGTACTTCTTTGCTCTCCAAACAAGAGCATTCAGGTATTTTTACAGTAGCAATAACCATAGCTCTCAACTTCCAATACCTTCTACTTAACATTTATAAAGTAGAGCTATGAAATAATGAATTTCATACATTCTATAAAGCTTAACTGTAAATAAATACTCAGAGGACTTAATTTTCACAATTTTTAAAATTCTCTTGAGACACTTCATCTAAGTACAAAAGTAAACCTCCCACCTGTAATGGGAAGTAAAATTCAGTGTGTACCTTTATCCCTAACCCTTAGCTCTCCAAACAGCTTTCCAGCCTGTTGAGGATACTCATCTTTTACTTAATAATAGTGTAATAATTGTCTTAAGTTATAATATTATCTGCACAAATTAAGGAACTCACTAAGGAAAAGCTGATCTTCATGTAATTTATAGAAAGAAGTTACCACTCTACCTTTAAGCCAGTGATTCTTCATATGACTGATAAACCTGCATCTTTACCAAGAAGGAGACTACCTTTCCAGAAACTGTCTTACAGTATTGTTATTTCAATACATTTTTAGTTCCTCAGTGGAGTCCGTAATGTGGTCTAAGTTTCGTTCCATTTACTGCTTCTCCTCAGCTGTTTGTGCAGAAATTGGATGTGACTCAGTAAGACAATGCTTAAACACAGCTCCTTACTTTGGGACGCTCAGCAGAAAGCAGAGGTGTAGAAATAAAGGCTGTATGAGGAAAAGTGAAGGTGGCCAGGGAATTGCTTTTGCAATGAGATACTGATTTCTACATCTGTCCACCTTATCTGCTGCAAATTCACGTGGGGAAGGTTGACATAAATTGCTATGAACATGAAAAAGTAATGAAAAGTTGCAAATATCTAACTTTACTGTTTCAGCATGGTATATCTAAACCGCAGTTGAGTAACAACTTGGTGCCAAAACACAGAGGCCCAGAGAGAGTCTAGGCCATTCACTCTCTCTTGATAAAGCTTAAGAAAGAATAAAACCAAATATGACAATCCAGTAACCTTCTGTGCCCCTCACTGAAGAGCTCTGGTTTAACAGCCAGTGGAGGAAACTGTAAGCTCTCTCCTTGACGAACCATGAGGTCCTGCCAGGTTTATCTGCTGGCAGACATCCCCAAAACCAGAGGTATTTCACTAACAAGGAGTACGATCTTTGTGGGCACCAAAAGGAGCTGCTAAGGATGGGCATGGTTATTTGACAGATACTGTGTAATTCTCCTTCCAGTTGAAACAGTGTCTGCCATGCGGTTGCAAAAATCCTCATTAGTATTAACTAGGAAAAATATGTTCGTGACCGTATGTGCACTCTCACTCTCTCTCTGTAATTAATCCCTGGAGTAAAGCTGTTCCTTGGATCACCTCAAATAGAAAATCAATGAGTTAGATTGCAGGAAACAATTAATTATGGTTCATTGGTGTTTAGAAAGAGACACTGACACCCTGACATCCCCAGATAGTGCTTGTGCCCTCTAAAGCAGCAAATCACACAAGTAACAAACTATGCTTTTCAAACTCCATATGACCTCAAGCTTGCTCATTCTAGTGAAATGATATTAATCAGTCATAAAATGAATGGGATGTAACCTTTTAAACATTAAAGAGGCAATTAATTTAGAGCACATCCGTCTACAACAACCAATCAAACAAAATATTTTCTTCACGTGTTAGTGTAACTTCTGACAAATCATGAGGGGAAGGAAATGGAACTTTGTCAAACCATTCCAGTTAATTCTCATGTTAGTGGTTTCATTGATAGCAAAGTTTATTTTTTCAATGTCACACACAGTGCACCACTGAATTTTCCCACTAACATACAAGGGACTGAAAGTAAATAGGCATAAATTGGAAAGCAGCTATCCCAGCTATTTGCAGCACTGAACCATCCAGATAGCTGCTTCTGCTGGGTGCAGCAAATGCTACCTGTGGCTCCCAGCTCAACTGGAATATGCTCAATCACCTTCTTAGAAATCCTTGGGCCTAAATTTTACATCACAGAGAAACGTCATGTGAAGTGAAGCAGGACATGGATGCTACCAGCAGAAATTCTTGTAATCTCAGTGCACTCTTTGCACTTTTCAAACCCTTTTTGCTGACCTACAAAGAGAACTTGCTGTTCTCATTGTCAACTCCTGCCTCAATGGTCTCTTCCTTCTCTTTATCCCCTTTGCTGAATCCCTTTGAGTTTTATTATTGTCTTTATTCTACTTCAGAAAGCTTATGGTTAATCTGTAGCCTTTAGCATCTCAGCATAGGACAACTTCTCGACTAAAGCCTGATTAAGCAACTCCTATGGACAGGATGAGAAACGGTGTTTCTTCACCAATCCCACTTATCCCTGTTTTTGTGGAAGCTCTACCAATGGGTTCATTTCTTGATCTCTCATTCCCTCTTTACTTGGAGGAACTCTAGAATAGGCTGCAAAGGCTAGAAAGCAGCAGGTCAAAATCACTAATTTATATGATAGTGTAATGGAATAAAAACCAAAATGGACAAAAATTAGCATTTAACTAGTCCTTCGGGAGGGAATTAAGATGTGTTTACTAGTAACTCCAAAGAGAACAGCTCAGATTCAAGAACAGCACACAGAATGTCCTATTTAAAATATCTGTCTAGAGAAGAAAGGTCCCCCCTACTACAAGAGAGGTTTTCTCAAACAGTATATTCCCCATACAATGCAATCTTGCTTATTCTTCACGCTACACTAGTCTGAATGGCAAGATGGTGCCCATTAACCTCCCAGTGCCTCACTGGAAGACAACTATAAGCATCTGTCTGTGAAAGCAGGTTTAACAAGGGCTGATATGAAATGCAGCAGTATGGGAAATCAGGAGCATGGCAGAACTCACTACTCCTCCATGCTGAGAAATTCCTCTAGACTTGCGGGCATAACAAAATAGAAGGAGGACTTTTGAGCCCACCTACATAGGTGTTTACTGAAGCAACAGGCTCCACTGAAAAAGACGAGAAAGAAAAAAAAGCAAGTAACAGATACATTCATGATCCCTCCACATCTTTTGAGTCTATGTTACTCAAGAGAAACAGCTTCCCCTCTTGGGAAGGGCAGAGAGACATAATTTCATGCAGTCATGAGGTTGTGAATATACTAAACCAAAATATTTCCTCTTAAATCTACAATTACTGTAATTTTCTTCCGTAAATCTCCTTCTTGGAATTCTATTTCTGGAAGAAAAAGAGAGAGGGAAAAGTCCTCTTTTTCTGCTGTGTCCAGGCAAGCTCCAGCCATCAGCCCCATCCAGCCTCAGCCCCAGACAACTACACTTACTGTTACATGAGTATCATGGTCTCTTCAATAGGGCAGCAAGGCTTAGTGCCCACTTCCCTCCCGGATGAAGAGACAGGCATCAACCACTATAGCACTGACAGGACACAATGCTTTTAATTGATGTAGGAAATACCTGATTTGCATCTCTGAGCAGGCCAACAAACAAAAAACAACACTGAAACTCAACTGTAGGATGGGGTGGTTAAAGGGAGACTCCGGTGCTGGTCTCATAGTAACCACCAGGAAAAAGTTTCCCCAAAGAAAAAAAACTGAGTTCAATCTGTCTCCTTTCCTTGGCTTCCTTTTTAAAGAATACCAGTAAGCTTCCAGAAAAACAACAGGTCTTTTGATGAGGCAATAGCTTTTCTCCGTGTTTTTGTTTGTTTGTTGAAAACACTTTGATTTTGCAGGAAGTACGAACAAATGCAACTGGGGATCTACTTAGTAAAGAACTTTAAAAAGCGACAGGACACACATCTCCCACTTCAGCCACTAAACTGGATTGTCTCACTGGATCGAGCAAAACTGCTGAATTATTTCCCTAACAAAAGAAAGGCGCTTTTAGGTCCTATAATCTCATTTCAAATCCTTTTACCCACTCCCTACTCTTTTTGGCCTTGAAATTGCAATCCTCTTTCAGGACTAATCTCGGGACTAATTGGTGCCAGCACTCCAGCTTCTCTCGCCGTTTCTTCTCCCCCTCTCCTCGCATTGTTCAGGTGCTGAAAAGGGAAGGGCGGGCCAGGGTTCAGCGCCCCCATAATGAGTCTGTCCCTACAGAGTAACTGTTAATAATTAGCAGGAAGCGTTTTGTCTTTAAATTGCACAGCATGAGCAGCAAGATTTTGCAGATCCAAAGAGTCGTTTCACTGTTGCTCCAGGAGTCGCACAAACCTGCGGGCAATCTGCAGGCCAGGCAGGCGGGGGCAGCGGGCAGGAGGGAAGCAGGGAGCGCCCCGCACACCGCGCACCTCACTCCGCACACCTCACTCCTCACCTCCATCCAGCACTGCACGCCAAGCCCTGTGTCCACGGGAAGAGACTGGGCCAGTGTGGGGAAAGGATAGCCTCTGATTACGATATATTCTAGCATACAATTCCCTGAAGAATAACAAGCAAAGAGGAGATTTAAGAAAGCTACTACTTTTCAGCTAATGACTGTATTTGCAGGTAGTGCCAAAAAGGAACAATGACTTCCCTTGCCGAGGGACTATCAGTGTTGACCATTTCCCAGCCAGACTTGGAACCAAAATTATTTTTTTTGTAATTGGAAACTTTAATCTAGTGAGTGCCTTAAAACAAAACCACTAAAAAAGCTATTTCAAACAGCCATTTGCTTCTAGCAAACCTAAACCTAACCTTGAGCTTTGATGCAGGCAGAATAAGCCAAAAGCTTAAGAAGTTTTTCAAGCTGGCAGGACTGCATGACCAAGAGTTCGCATAAAGTTCTGATGCTTAGATACTGCACAGTGTCTTCCACTGTCTTGAAGTTGAAGAACAACACAGGAAACTCCATCCGATGTGATACACATTGCTTCCATCATAACCCTTTTCACACCCTCATTCACTACTGCCTGCCTTTAGGCAGCTGCAGCAAGTATGCTATGAAGAACATGTTAGCATTAAAATGAAAAAGAACTTGCCTTACTCTCCTGAAAGATCAACTCTGCTTGTGGACCATAAATGAGATGGGCTGTCAGGTGCCAAGACTCCTGCAGAAGCCAGCACACAAGACACATTCTCACTAGATTTAGGGAAACTACTACTAGTGCAAAGAGGCAACACCAAAGGTTTCTGTATAAAAAGGCTCCATACTCGCAGCATGCTCAGCCAGCATCTATCACTGGAAATGGTGTAAATACAAAACAGCCACACAGTAAGAAGTTGTCATTTACCCCCAGACACAGAAATTGATAGCAAGTTTGAACATAGAGTGGAAATTACTGATTTTTTTTCTTCATTTGCAAAATAGCTTGAGATCAGGCAGTGTCTTGGTGGCTTCTGAATTAAAACGGGCAATAAATATGCTTAGCTCTGTACATATTACCCTCTGAATATTAGACATCCCGACCACACTAAAGCCACCCACAGCATGACACTGTGTTGAGGGAACCATGTTACAGAACATGAGCTGGAACAAAGGCATTTAAATTCTCCATCTCTTGAAAAAGAAGTTTGCAAACCCTGTGGTCAGGATCCATTGCTTATTTCTGTTTGCCTTTGTGTCAGAAATTTCAGACAGAGGACTCTCCTCAGGTCATCCAATTCAGCTTTGTGCCAACAGAAAACTCCTTCCTACAGTCAATTTTCTAGGATTGTATTGAGTCTGCTTTTCAGCACTCTACCAGATGGATTTCAGAGCATTTCTTTTAAGAAATTAATTCAGTCTAATAAGTTCATTATTTGCACCCGGTCAGTGACCAAGGAAAGTTAAGACAGTCTGTGTACTTGTTTCCTCCTAACACACTATCACAATGGCAAGTTTTCCACCCAAGTGTCAAAGTATGTTCACAACAGCAATACAACAGAGACGTGGAGACATATTAATGAAAACCAAGCACCTGTATTCACAGAAGGATATTGTTAACTTGTTTATAGCATCAAAGCAACCTTCCTTTTCTACCTCACAGTTTGAAAACCAGAGGTCAGAAGAGAACAAGTGAAGATCAGTTCTTGTTCCAGTCCCCTCTCCCTAGGCTGGATACCCTGTGTAGCATTTGTCTGTTTTGGTTCAGTCCCAACTCCTGTGCCAGCCCAGGCTGCTCTACTGCTATTGCATTAGAGCACAGGCTGAGACACAGAAGATTGTGCCATACTAAAAACACCAATCTTGTGAAGACTGAGGAATCATGAAGTTGAGAAGCAGCAGCCCTCTCCCTGACTGCTGCTTTACCCAGCACTGGAAAACTTCTATAGCATGTAAGTGACTTGAGAACACAGACTTGCAAGTCAAGAAACCTTCAAGGCAGGTCTGTAGCACTCACCTGCCAGAATACACCTGACTCAACACTAAGCATGATGATGCCCTTCATGGTCTTCTGTGGCTCAGTAAGATTATGGTCCAATAACATTTTCTCTGGTAAGAATGCTTTATGAAGGCCCTCATCCCTCCTTGACAAACCCAAATCCCATAAAAAAAAATAAATCAGGATCACACTTTTGGTGCAACTACACAAGTGCCTTCAGCAGTACAACTGAGAGCACAGTTCGTATTGTGCTATATAGTACAAGAACATTTAAGAGCATCTCAAAATGACTTTGCAGAAGAAAAAGAAAACACAAAAAGAAGGAAAAAAGCAAAAACAAAAAACCTCACCCATACCAACCCAGCAGACCAACTCTCTGTTGGACAATCAGAAGATACTGCTCCCAGGGTGTGAGGCGGCTGTGTGAGAACTTGCCTGGAGACTGCTGCATGCCACTGTCACATGTGGTGTGGTTAAAGTTCGAGTATGCTTTTGTTGTCTTTTGCTAGCCAAAGGGCAAACTCGGTGGCAAATACAAACAGGTTGTGAAGAGTTTTCTGTCAGTCGGGGTGGGAGGTTTAACTATCACATGGCAACTGTTGATTTTGTTTCTTGACGGTAGCGCCTGAGAGTACCACCCACAAAGTGCTAGCCACCGCTCTCAGGGGCATCGCGTACCCACCACAGCAAACCAAGGATGGCAAATGGGCACACATACAGGCAAAAAGGAAGTGGTTTGGGAGTTTTTTTTGGCAGTGCCACTCAACACAAACTGAACTCATAAAGCTCTTGCCCTGTACTCATTACAAAATACAGAGCTCACCGGTACAACCTGCCCTGTTTCCAAAGCAGGGCTTTGATGGTATTATCCTCAGAGAGACAGGAAAAGACCAGCTCTAGCACTTCCAGCACAAATTGCCATTCTCATTTTCCTCCAAATCTGAGCAAGTCTGTTTCCATATCTGAAGGCAAAAGCAGTAATATATACTTAATAACCAGAAGATCTACATGACTTTAGCAACATAGCTGATTATGGATCTTAGACTATGATGGGATAAATGTGTTTGTATAGTCTTCCTTTTACATTATGTTATACGTGCACGTTGCAAAATAAAAGCTTCTCCAGAAGCTTTGTTTGTAATTAATTCTCTTATGTTTAGAAAATAATTTCATTCTAATGAACTGCTTTATTTACTTATTTACTCTCATGAGAAAAATGGTCACCTTAATTTTTCATATGCAAAACAACTAGCAAGAAAACAATTTCCCATATAGAGAAGGAACTCCAATTAATAGAGATCTGAAACACTTGGGGAGTTATTATGAATTTTGCCATTGATCAGGCACCTGCCTGGAGAAAGAAAGAAAAAAAAAAAGTCTTTTCAGGAAAGTTACATCATTAGAAGTAACCCAGTTTCTTAGTCTAATCTGGATTAAACACAAAAACTAATAAAACCCAAATGAGACATAATTTGCTAAATTTGCATCTCTTTTTTATATACTTTTACTGGAACCTGCATCCTGCACTGTTATAAATTATTAATTCCTAATGCTGTGTGGATGTTTTGAAGCATCATTACATTTTTAATAACTCAGTCTTCAGTATTGGCAATTTATTTTTTCAAATTTCACATATTCTGCCTCAAAAAACACCACCACCACATGAACACAAGACTAAAGCCCAGAATTACAGAGACTTCAAAACACTGAAGTTACAAGTATCAAAACAAAAATTCTTCCGAGCATCTGAGTTTTTCAAGCCAACCTTAGGCAGTTTTCCATCAAGCCTGTAACCACTATTTGAACAGAATTCCTTTTGGAAGGATATATAATAGAGCCCTGATAAAAACAGTTACAGGAAAAAAGCAGTGAGACGTGTAGAGCTCTGCAATATTTATAATATCCAGGCAGACAACATAGAGAATCCATCAGAGAGGTTAAAAACTGCAGCACTAAGAACAACTGGCTACAGCAGTTAGCTGTAAGGGGCCATAAGCAACAAATGCAAAAGCTGACCAGCTATAAAGGTGGATACTGACTACAACTTTTGAAAAGGGCAGAAAAATAAACTACAGTTATTCCACTTTCACAAATAAAGCCCACGTAGTACTGATTCTAATACCAAAAATATGTTATATAGAAGCTAATGAAAAGAAAATGTAACAAGTCTGTGCATGCTGCAGTGTGCCAAGAAAGAAATACATTTACATTTGTATTAGCAACCCATTGGCTATTCAATCTTGGATGTTTTAAGAGCAGAGCAATGAAAAATTACAGTACATAACTGAAGCAAACGCATGAGCCCACAGAGCAAGTTCTGGCAATTAACAGGAGTAGATTGCCAACAAAGCATCAGTCATGATGAAAAGAAAGGAAAGACCTTTTAGAAAATTCTGATCCACACTTGTATCTGAGCTGGCCAATCTCTTCAGTCATTTCCCTTCCAGAGAAAAAAAACCAATCCTAAAACAGAGGTGGGAACCACGCTCCTTGGTAAACAGGTACAGAGGTGTCTGTGACAACTGAGCCAGCATCACCCCAAACCGCACAGCCTGGATGCACCCTGCCAATGCTCCTCTTCTGGTAACCGTAAGTTAACCATCAACAAAATGAACTTCTCTAATGTGTTTGCTAGTCAAACTGCTTACACAAACCCACTTCAGACTAGTCTCAAGCAATTCTCCTGCTGCTGTTCCTATATTTACTCTTTTGTAATGGAAACAGGTCACCGGTACTAGAACAGTACATTTTGTTTCTACACACCAGAAAGAGCAGCTTCCCTGGCAGTCAGGCTGTCTTTTGACTTCAAAAGTACACTGTATGTACATAGATCTGTGTCCCGAAACCCCCACAGATTTGCACAGTTACCACTAGAACAAGATACAGTCATAGGGGAAAAAAACATCAGACTCAAAACAGGGAATCCTATCAAAAGTGTAACAACACCAAAACCACAAAAGTGGCGTAAACCAACAGCCTGTTGGGTCTCAGGTTTCCATGAATGGATGCTGCAGATGGAAGTTTCACAGGAAGTGGAAGAGCAGCCTACGATGGTTGTGCTTGCTTCTACAGCCCATGCGGACTTGAAATAACAGAGACTTATTTAAAACTAAAATCCCATAGTATCTGGCATGTTCTTCCAGAGGCATTTGTATTACCTTTTGACATGGTAGTTAAACAAAACTCTACCTTTTGCGGACTACTTCGTAAACATTTTCATGTGGCAGCAAGTTCCACTAATTTACACACTGTCTCGCCCTCCCACATCCCTTTTTTTAATGAGTAGTAAGGAAAAAAAAATAAATAAAAGCAAATGTTGGATTTTACAAAGTTTTATAATTTAGAAACAGAACAAACGCCACTGATGAGCATTCTACACATACACAATACCTGCAGGGCCACCTGGAACAGAAAGAAAGCCAACAAGAGAGTTTATTGAAATCTGTCTAGAACACAGCCTCTGAATTGTCATTTATGTTTAGATGTATCTAAATTGCTTGACAGGTTTTCTTTAAACAACTAAAAATTCCCAACATTTAGCCAAAACATCTGTGAAAATATACAGTACAAAGAATCAAATATAGCCTTCAGAGTTTCATCACAGCTTTACTGAAAAAAAAACCACAAAACAACCAAGAAGTGTAAGTTCTGAAAGCTTCTGTTTCGCAATGGAAAAGAGGTGGGACACTTTATCAGGCCGCCGTAGCATAAAACACATTGGACAAGCAAAGAGCCACAGCTCTTGCCTCCTGTTGTCTCACTTCACGACAAACAGGTGAATGCGTAGGGAAGACAGTCTATTCCCAGCTGAAGAGGGCTTTGCTGAGGATGAAAATTTCTAAGGACCCCCTACCTCCTCCACAAAAATAGTTTTGGAGACAAGTACTTCATTCTAATGAAACAAGCAGCTTGATTTTTCCAAGTCAAAATTCAAAATCCAAGTATAAAAAAGTTTCAGTATGAAAAAAAAATTCTGCTTCTTTTCCCAAGACTTCAAAATGGAATTTCTTGTGAAAGGAAACTCTATCAAAACAGTTTTATTCATACAAAACCCAGTTCTATCAAAATGGAAGGAATAACAGTTTTACATGGTAGGATCATAAAATCAGAGCACAGATTCACACACATTTAAAAACTGGATGCAATGGAAATCCAGGTGTCATGGTGATGGAGAGAGTTATAAAGCCACATAAAAGCTATTGTCATTAATCATTACCTACATGTGGCAACTGAGCTGAGGTTTTAAATGACATCAGAAGTCATAACTGGCAATGATGATGAAAAAGATCATGATTCAAGCATTCAAATATTAACTAACAAAATTACCCCAAAATTTACTTTCTTCAAATAATTAAAAAACCCCTGCCTTCTCCAGAAATCATAACAAACTATATACAGATAATATACTATCAGCATACTGTATATACACATACCTGCATGCTGGGATACCATATGTATCCTGGAAAAAGTGTGTTGGCTAACAAAGATTCAAAAAGACTAACCCATTCAAACTTGTTTTGAGCTTTTCATCTTAGAATAAATATTTACTAATGAAATAGCGTTCAAAGGGAACTGCCTTTTACTTTAAGATTCAGGGCTACTGGCACTGCAGTATGATTGTGGAAAACCTTTGCAGGTTTAGGGCACCTGTGCTTTCTTAAAAATAATTTGCAGGAAGACTGACTGATACTTTTGAGAAATACTGGGTCAGATACACAGGCACGGATTACGCAGACACCTGACACAGGTACCAAATGCAACTGCACTTTCCTTTTAACTATACGTATAAAATAATTGGAAACACTATTATAATAAGCTTTGCTTAATACATGGGGTGCCCCCTATGACTGGGATGCAAGGAAATCAGAGAGGATTTTGTTAGGAAAAAGACCAGCTGGCCTGTGAGGTCTGAAGATCCTCCCTCCTCTGAAGCTCAAGATGTCCCAACCTGCTGCCAGGTGGCCCAAAGCCCAGGCTGACGGTCCATTGTCTAGTTCATTTTTTTTACCTATGATGGTAAAGAGGCCAAGGCCAGTTGGGCCACCTTGACCACCTAGACCTCACCTAGTCAGGATTTTTCACAGTCATACCAGGAGCAGCAACAAATGGGACCCTCACGTGTTCTACTTCTTACTAGTGTTGTGCACAAAAAGAGGAACTGAGTCTCACTGGCCATGTTCATCTCCCAGAAAAATCCCCTACGGAAAACCAGTTTTTCATGATACAGTTATCACCTTCTGCTATGACCTGTGGAGAAGTTGGGTCATTTGCAGCTAGTTCCTTCAGCTCTTCAGCTCAAGTGGCCTATCCCAATATGATGAGAGGCTGCCAAGCAAGTCTGTTTAGCATCCTTCCTTAGCCAAAGCCACTGAACCCATGGGCAGAACCGACATTCTCAGAATGCTATTAGACACAGAACAAACTGGTTACGCAAATATTGGAAGTTCACATAAATTCCAACAGCTCCCTTAGTCTTTAAATATTTTCTTTATTCCCAAAACCACATTCAAATGTTAGGTAAAAGGATGAAAGGTCTACACGTTTTTGTTTAAGATAGAGCTGCAATTCTTGGAAACAGTCAATGCACCTCACTTGAATTCTGGAAATAGATAGAAAACCTTTTCTGAATCCAAAAGCAGGAAGATGTGAGACATCATGATGCTACTTCTGGTTTCCCAAGCTTCAAGCACCTATGTTTTCAAATGCAGAAGTCAGATGACTTCCACTGCTGTAATATAGTATGATTAACAAATGTGATGCTAATGTCAGCCACTGCTCATCACACACATAACTTGCTCCTGGATCCTAATTTTCAACCATCACAATTTCAGTGAACTGTTACTGACTTGCATTACACAGGCTTCCCCATCCACACAACTGCTGCAGTTGTAACAGTGATGGGTATTAATGGGACAAAAGGTGAGAGACACACTGACCACTGCTAAGTAGCCAAAGCAGAGTTGTATCCCCCTGCTTTTTGCTATACTATACGGCCCAAGCACTGCACAGCACACACCCTAAGTGAACACACCCTGTGAACAGCGAAGAAGAGGGATGGGGAGTTGCAGAAGACCATCTCAGAAGCACAGCACCCATGCACTTCTGAGTTCCTGCAGTCAGCAATTTATAGCTCTGTCAGTGAGGCTGCCGTTCAGCAGTTTTCATAGGGAAATACCCAGGGCTAGAGAGGGATTTACAAACAAACTAACAAAACTTTCAAAACACACCCCTAGACTTTCTCTTTCCCATGAACTTAAGTGGAAATATCTACAGTACCTTTCCAAGGTATCTCTGGAACAAGGATATATTTATCTACAGAAGGCACAGAGAAGCTGGGGAAAAAAAGCAGTCTAAAGAGCCAAGTAACTGTAAAGACTGTTAAACAAATGGGACTATGAAAAATAATAATGTAAAGTAAAGAGTTGGTGTTTGTTTGGCATCTCGAGAAACATGACAGGCTAAGAATGCTGCTTTACAGTTCTTTACCAAAGTTCTGCAAACACACAGCCAAAACAAAGGATCAACCAAATATTTATGTATTTTGCAAATGGGAAAACAGATATTACTATTTTAGGGGTATGGATGAGAAAAAAAAAAAAATCGAAAACACCTCAGCTGAGAAGGCTCCGAAGCATTTATCTAATGTGGAGAGCAATGAAGACATGATTAGAGAGTTATCTGTATTTCCTACAGCCGTTAAAAAGCTCAGGACAAGGGTGCTGCAGAAAGGATGCATCAAACTGTTGTATGAAAGAGGACAGATTCGGACTTGCTGCTTTTATTCTTCTGTCCAGGACCTGCTGTCACCTTTCCCTATGTATCACCATTCCCTCAGCCTCCTTCAAACTATAATGTACAAGAAAATTCCCTTCAAAAGGTAAGAGCTGATCTGTTTTTGTTTTCTGAAAGTATGCTCAGTGGGTTACTTCCTGTGTTACAGAAGTCTACTGGCTAGAGAACCGGTAAAAATATGTTCTAAAACAAGATCTGGGTTGGCAAATCCTCAAACATTTATGCACTGACAGTATTACAGACATCCACACAAGTAAAAGTTCCTTTTTCTTTGCCATTGC
The DNA here is from genome assembly GCF_000747805.2 of Chaetura pelagica. NCBI lineage: Eukaryota > Metazoa > Chordata > Aves > Apodiformes > Apodidae > Chaetura > Chaetura pelagica. The sequence goes on from NW_009954241.1 coordinate 1,178,032, forward strand.
TACCTGGCATCAAGCAGAATTGGGGTTCTCTAGCTTGCCAGGAAACTGAAATAAAGCAGCATAATCCCAAAGTATAGACACTCTTCAAACCAAGACATGTTATGGTGTCAGAGGGCACAATTTGGAAGAACTCAAATTCTCTGTGATCTCTGAACTACAAAGCCAGAGAAACAGATTCCACCTTAACAGCACACGAAAAGAAGAAAACTCATTCTGACTCTACCCAGGAAGTAAAATACCTGGATCAGTCTTGATGAACAGGTTGTAACATCCACAGACATTAGTATTAGACTGCTCTATGGTCAGCTTCATTTCCTACTGACAGCAAAAACATAATACAGAATTAAATCCACGTTTCCAGACTGCAAAGGACGACAAATTAATTTATTTTCTAAGTTGCTTATTGCAGGGAGACAACCTACAGAGTCTTGCACTGCTTTGAAGCTTTCTGTGAATGGGAAAAGGTTGTTTCACCAGCTTTACCCAGTGGTCACAGAAGATAATTTCTGATCTCAACTTACAAAGTGTATGGATAAAACCCATGCTTGTTCGTTGCCCAAAATTATAACCTACAACATACTGACTCTTTAGGTTAAATAAACAACTGTGAAAAGGTGAAGCATGTGACAGTAAAGCTAAAGCCCACAAATATTTTAACTTGTTCCAGTAGCAGCAGCTGCCTCAGCAG